>NC_077231.1:320144317-320744317 GCF_027887165.1 Monodelphis domestica
GTGAGTGTCTTTCTGATTTCAAGTCTAGCACGCTATCCATTGTCATGCGGCGTGTTTCTACGAAATCTTTTTCATGAGGAGAGCAAGTGCTTGTGAATGTTTGTTTAGAAAACGCTCCTTCTTGGCTAATAGGACTTTCCCTTCCTTCTAATACTGGGCAAACATCAGAGACACCAACTGGATCATGTGTGTGGCGTCCACCATTCCCAGGCCCTGAGAAGCCTGGGAACAGAACCTCAGAGCTTGGCTGCCCATCCGATGTGCTAAGCCATAGACCACAGCAATAACCCTGCACTTTAAGATAATATTGAATGTACTTTTGTAGCGAGCACTTCGGGGAGCCTGGGGCAAACCTCCAGCACCAAGAGCCCAGCTCGTTCCCGGAGCCTCCGAGTGGGTCGGGCTTCTCAGGTTTCTCTCTGCAGAGCACAACTTCGAAATCAACCCAACGAGCCAGCTTCGCTTTCTAAGGCTGCCTGCAGGGACCAAAGCGCAACACCTGGATGTTCAGCATCCATTGTTCTGTGAGCCTTTCGGCTTCCTGCATCCCATCCCATCCACATTAAAATGCTCTCCAGGACCGAGCCGGCTGAATGAATGGACACAGTGCATGGGCACACATTAAGACAGTAGGATGAAAAACTTCTTTTCAAAATAACATTTTAATATCTTCTAATTATTTGGACCGAAAGTCCATTTGCCCAGATAGGAGGAGTCATGGCAAATTATAGTAAATTACTACAGTAAAATTATAGTATTGTTGAAGAATTATTGCAACAATAATGTGCCCATTTTACAGGTGAGGAATCTGAGCACTATTTTCATTGAGCCCGAATCTCAGAGGTTAAACTTTAGCCTTCAGTGATGGAAGCAAACAAGTAGGTAGGGAACCAGAGGGGAGTCAGCACCCTGTCAGCATGCACCCATGGATGCCATTTGAGATCTTTCTGATCTATAGGAGGAAATGTGCAAAAAAGGTTCTGAGCAAGGAATGAGTTGTTCCAGGAATACTGGAAACCAGGAAAGTCCTGAAGCAAATTAGAATGTATTCTCTGTGCACCCAGGGGTGGTTTTGGGCTTGGTTTTCTGTTATCGTAACTAGTACTTCTGTTGAATTAATATTAGTTGTCTTGAATTGCAGTCATTACCCCATCTTAAAGAATTGGTTGAATAAAAAAGTATGTGTATAAATGTAAAGAATTACATATCCATATAAAATACACAGATATGTGTATATAAGTATGCATGTGAATATAGCCACACATGTACATATCCATATAGACATACATGCATAGAGATCAGAAGATAGTAGTTGCTAGTTTACTATATGCCAGCCCCTGTACTAAGTGCTGGGGATACAAATATGACAAGTAAGATAGTCTCTAGCCTCAAGGAGTTTACACTGTAATAAGTGAAGCCAATAAAGCATTTGGGGGCATTGTGGCCTCCTGAGTCTTGGGGTAATTCACTGAGACATCCAGGAAATGGTAGAGTGGTTTGAAGACCATTCTCGGTGCTAGAGCTTGGAAGGCTGAGAGGATGGGGTGGGAGTGACCAGCATGCTAGCATAGAGATGGTGGAAAGAAATTGGGTGAGCCTGCAAATTCTCCCAAGTCCAAAGCAAAGCTCAACTGGTAGTTGGCTTAGAATGTGGGCATTGGGCTGGGGGATATTCATCATCTGGTTTAGCCTCCAAGTGTCAAAGATGGGGCAGAGATGGGAAGGCTCTTCATTTTCCCTAGAATGATGGTTACAGGCTCCCCACCAAATGGGCAGTTATTCTCTGTCTTGAAGCTCAACACACAGGAACCCAGAAGAAGAGGTCTGCAAAGTTGAATTCAAAATTTTGGATGTACCTGTGGAAATAAATAAGAGGAATCAGAACCCCAATTCTCCAAAGTACTCAACAGAAAGATTGTACACAAAGCTACAACTAGGGCAGAGAGGAAAGGGCTTTGCTCCAGAGTGGGAAATCCATGATGTGTAGTCAGCGGTATTTGGGGACATCTTCTTCATCCCAGTTCTCCTGTTTTCTGTTCCTCCTGTGGTGACTGACAAGTTTAGTGATGACTGAAACTGTTTGAAGTTAATCTTCAGTTCCTTGGCTAGGAAGCAAGAAAGCTTGTTTTCTAAGTGTAGGTCAAGTGGTAAGGCCATCCTTCAGCCATCATTGTCTTTCAGGAAGCTATAAATGAACTGAAATCCAGATTATGTCCTAGGGAGCTCTGTTTGTTATTTACAGGATAATTGGACTCCACTAGAGAGGGACCCATAAGGGAAGAATAAAGCCAGGCAGACAACCACCACCTTGTATATGGCCATTGTCCTCGTGGTGTCTGTCCTTCCCCCTCCTTCTGATCATTTCCTCATTGTTCTGCCTGCCTGTGGATTTCCTTCTGGGAGCCTCTTCTCATCCTTAGGAGCTTATTTGTTCTTGGCATTTGTTAGCTAAGGAGACAAATTAACTGAACCTTTGTTCCAAACACAACACAGCACAAGTTCCTGCTGTCTCCCCATAAGCTTGCTTGCCTGCTTCATGGATACTGTAGGAGGGCCTGCCAATCAACGTGTCTTCTTGGCTCAGAGGCTGCTCTTGTCCCACAGACTCTTTTTCCTGCTTGTGAGAGTCAGATCATTCTGGTTGTCAAGGATGGCCATTTTGGAAATACAGAAAGAGAAATTTCTTGTTATTAATCTATATAATCTACATGACTACATGCAGAAGCTGTGAGGTTAATGAGATAGATCGTGGACTTTGGTGGGAAGATAGTGAGAAGGCCAGAACCCTATCCCCATTCTTTTAGAACAGAGGAAACTGAGACCTGAATTTCTTAATCAAGTTGCCCAAGGTCTTGTAGGTACCAGGGAAGCATCAATGACAGATTTTGACTCCATTTCTCAGGCTCAAAGGTCAAGTGAAGGAGCTACCAGTATATGAATCAGGATATCTGGGTTCTAGTCCCAACTGTACTGATGACTATCCTCCGAGGGAGAGGCTTCAACAGTAATGACTCTAAGCTTTAGTTTCCTTTCCATAAGTGAAAAGAGTTTTTCTAGATAGTGTCTACATTCCCTCCCAGTCCTGATGTTCTAGATGTCTGCAGTTGGGATGGTAAACAACCTGGCAAACTAGATCTACTGCTGTAGATGGTAAGCTGTTCCTCCTCCCCCCCTTCCCTTTTATTTTATTTTATTTATTTTATTTTATTTTAAGTTGATAAAAGCTGACAGTGATAAAGAGCTTTGCAGTGCACAAAATACCATAATACATTCAATCATTCCATCTTTGTTAGAGCCCTGAGACATATTCAATCAACAGTCATTTACCAAAGATCGTTTAAGTGTTTATTCTTACCCCAGTTTCATAGATGAGGAAACAAAGGGCCAGAGAAATTATGAAATTTCTTGCCTAGGTCAAAGTTAAGGTCTAAGAAGTGTCAAAGAAACAAAGCTGTGGGTGTACATGGAAAGGGGTTGGGCAGTTCAGAGAGCTAATACTCCAAATGATAAAGTCAGGATCCAAAAAGTACTCTGCCAAGCCACATTTTGGACCTCAATTGGAGAAGATGAGTTTTGGAGCATAAACATAAAGTCTTTCATTGGGTTTAATTTTTTTCCCCAAAAGTTAAAGCAAGGGGCAGTCTAGCCATTTGTCTGAAAAAAAATATTTTTAAGTGGAATATAAGTTTAATGGGAGTCATTTGAGTGATAGAGACATGAAGTTGTCACTTACTAGTGTCCGTTTGATCAATTGACCTTCCAATATATTCCACCAGCAGTCAAATCTGCCAAGGAATTCCAATGAGGAAAGAACATGATTCATAAACTTCTGTATGCTAGTTTTGAGTGTAGGCATTCGGTTCAACCAGCACTTGGTGTGTCCACTTGTTGCCACATATTGTGCTGGACACCAAAGTTAGGACAAAAGTGAGGTAGACTTTCCTCTCAAAGAGCTGATATTACAATTGGGAGATCCAACTCACATAGGAAAGGAGTGGCCAGGGAAGGCAGCTGTGGCCTTGGATGTCATAAGGGAATATATATAATTGGAGCCACTGGCAAGGAGATTAGCTCACTTTTTCCAATAGAATTTTCCAATAGAATAGATATTGATTTCATGATCAAATTTGAGAGACTCAAACCAAAGTGAATATCTGCTAGGGCAGATGGCAAGGAACCAGTTGTGGGCAGACCTTGGCATCTTCTTTGAGGGATGGATGTGACAGTAAGACTGAGTTCACATGAGTATCATGCCATTGTTCCAGGCCAAAGAATGAAAACTCCCTAACAATGTCAAATATATAAATTATATATATATATATATATATATATATATATATATATATATATATATATATATATATTTGTTGTTGTTGTCTTTGTCTCCCTGGTAGAAGAGCATCTGGCACTCAATAAAGAGCTAGGTAGACCAGTTGATAGAGCACTAGACTTGTCAATAAAATCTGAGGTTGATTCCTGCCTCAGATAATAATTAGCTGTGTGACCCTGGCTAAGTCACAACTTCTGTTGATCTCAGGCACTTCATCTTTAAATGGAGAGAATAAATAATAGTATCAAATCCTAGGGTTATTATAACAATCAAATGAGATAATGAATATAAAGTGTTTTACAAACTTGAAAGCCATATAGAAATGTTATCAATGCTGCTGCTTCTGTTGATTCTAATGGTGGTGATGGTGAAGAGAATAGTAATGATGATGATGGTGGTGATGCTGATGGTGATGATGGTAATGTTGGTGCCAGGCCACGAGGCAGAATTCTCATGTCTCAGGCCATCTTGGTCTTCCTTCTCCTTGACAGGTATTTAGAAAGGGGCACCTAACTGGTGCAGGGAATAAACCCAAAGCTGCCTCTATTGCCTAAGTTTCAAAGACTGTGTTTCGGAGTCTAAGTCTCTAGATGCAGGGCTCATTGACAGAGTAGAGATGACTGGAAAGGCAGGGGTGGCCAACAAGGGCACAAGCGTGTTTCATTGAAGCTCCTCTAGAGAGCTGATTTAGTATCTGCTTGTCACCAAACATAGAAATGAAAAGGGGAGAAATGTGAACTCTTCAGATGACTGATCCCCCACTGCAGTGCCCGTTGCTGGGGATGTTTGTAAAATGTGTCCAACACAAGTCTTCAGGCTAAGTCAAAGTACTCTTTTTTTTTCCTGGAGAAATTGGCATCATGCAGATGTTGTCAGGGATCGGGGTTGGAATCTCTGAGAGGACAGGTAGAAGAGGGAAAGAGCTAGAGGTGCCATCCCCAGGCAGCTGCCCCAGGAAGCCTATGGAATGGTGATGATAATATTGATGACATGGCTAATTCATTCAATGAGCAGAGAACAGGCAGAGAAAGGAGGACATATCTTTTGTCATCCTCACAGGACAGAATGGTCCAATTAGGCAGCTTTGTGATAGTTTGGGTCTGTTACTAATTTTAGTCTGTTTAGTTCATCTCCATTAATTTCTCTGGTTCACTTGGTAGTCATGCATGACTAAGCTGGGGAAGGGGAAGGGGGAGATCTTTTGAGTTTCTCATGTAATTGGCACCTTGGACTTCAAGAAGTGCCAAGTGTTTCCGTTATTCTGTGCATGCATGAACAGGGCATCATTGCAGGGCTCTGCCTCTTGCCTGGCTGAAGGGGGATTTGGAGGGAGAGAAATTCTGAGATGGGGATTCTGTGTTGTCTTTATGTAAGTTTGGTTCTCCCCTTGCTTACCCTTCAGAAAAAGAAGGGTACCAGGAAAGGCCAAGCTACTCAGCCAGATCCTGGGCAGGCCTGGGTTTTTAATGTTCCATATGGTCTGATTTCTCTTCAAGCTCTTTGTAAACACATTTGCCAGCCTCCACATTATGACTAATAACTTCCAAAGTCTTTTGGGGAGGCTCCAGTTTGGTAAGGTCCACTTTGGGATCCAGGACAAGCAAGAACCACTGAGCATCACAACATATACTTTTCTTCCTTGAGAAGCAGGGGAGGAAGAATCCTTCATTAGACTGGGATCAACTTCTTCCACCACAAGCCCTTCTTCCAGCAGAGTAAGGACTCCAGTGAGCAGGTGGAGGAATATATTATTGATGACCAAGTTTTTGAATACCATCATTGACCCTAGAAGAAACCTGACAAGTGAAGTCAGATCTAGGACCACTACGGAAGCTCTCTTGAGGTCTCCACTTAACTCAACATGTCCTAAGGTCTCTTAAACTCAACACTTCCAAAAGCAAATGCATTATCCCTTTCCCTAAGCCCTCCTCCCATCCTTCCTTCAACATCCTCCCAGCCTCCCAATCCAGGAGTCATCCTGGACTCCTCATTCTTTCTCACCCCTCCATGTCCAATATGGTGTCATTGCTTCTTTGAATCATCTTCCATCTATGCCCTCTTTTCTCTCTCTCCTCTGCCACTGTTACTACTATGATTCATGCCATCATTATTTCTTGCCTTGACTATTTCAATAGCTGCTAGGGAGAGGCCTCAAAGTGTCTCCCCACTTTAATCCTTCCATTTAGCCTCTGATCATGTCATCCCCTACTCAATAATACTCCAAAGACTTCCTTATTTCCTCCAAAAGCAAAAATGATCTTTTTGGCATTCAAATCCTTCATAACATGGATCCTCTTCCTTCTTCTGTCTTCTTATACTTTAGTCACAAACAAATATTCTTTGATCCAGTGACAATACCCTCCAGGTTATTCCCCATTCCTGAAAGGCTTTCCTTCCTCTGATATGACTACTGATCTCCCTTAACTTCCATTGCATTCCAAGAAAAATCCCACCTTCTACAAAAACCTTCCCCATCCTTTATCAAATTAGTGCCTTCCCCCTGTTAATTGTCTCCACTCTAACTTGTATATAGCTTGCTTTGTATACAGTACTTTGTATGTTCTCTCCTACATTCAACTATAAGCTCCTTGAAGGCAGGGACTATCTTTAGCATCTTTGGTATTCTCAGTGTTTAGCACAATGCCAAGTACATAGTAGTTGCCCAATAAATGGTAAAGAATCATCTTACAGCTTTAGTGGGGCTCCTAAGTGTTCTTCAGAGGTAAGTAAGTGGTAGGTAAGCAGCTGGGTGATGCAGATAATAGAGTGCTGGTCATGGGGTCAGGAAGCCATCTTCCTGAGTATAATTCTGCCTTCAGATGTAGCCATGTGACCCTGGGCAAGTCATTTAACCCTATTTTCCTATTTCCTCATCTGTAAAAAGAGTTGGAGAAGGAAAAGGCAAATTACTCCAGTGTTTTTGCCAAGAAAACCAGAAATTGGGTCACCAGAGTTGGATACAACTGAAATGACTAAAACCCACCAAACCTCAGTACAATGAGTAAAGCATTGGCCTTGAGATCAGGAAGACTTGTGTTAAAATCTGACCTCAGATACTTCATAGTTGGGAAGCCTTGGATAATGCATTTAGACTATTTTCTACTTTGGTTTCCTCACCTCTACTATAGGGATCCAGTTGTCACCCACTTCCCAAGATTGTTGGTCAGATCAAATGAAGTAATGTTTGTAAAGTTCTTAGCATACTACCCAGCTCAAAGTAAATGCTTAATAAATGCTTCCTTCCTTTTCCCCCTTCCTTCCTCATTTTCCCCTGTGTTGTATTTACTACCCAGTCAGCTACCTGACTTGGACTGGCAGTTCATTTATTTTTTTTAAACCCTCACCTTCCATCTTGGAATCAATACTATATATTGGTTCCAAGGCAGAAGAGTGGTAAGGGCTAGGCAAGGGGGGTTAAGTGACTTGCCCAGGATCACATAGCTGGGAAGTGTCTGAGGACAGATTTGAATCTAGGACCTCCTATCTCTAGGTAGGCCTGGCTCTCAATCCACTGAGCTACCCAGCTGCCCCCTGGCAGTTCATTTCTAAATACCTTCCAGTGCCAACTTTTTGTGATGCTATTATATGGAAGATATAGCAGAGAAAAGAAATCCTAGCTATGTCATACCCAGCTGGATCCTCTCTGGGGATGATGTGACTCTTACAACAAAAGAGGAGTTCTGAGCCATGAGGTGGATGTACAGACCATAGTCAAGTTATTTCAGGAGGAAGATGTGGCCATATCCCTCTGACAGTTCAATGTAAGGCAAAACATGGGCATCTCATGGAGAAGGGAAAGGGATCTCCCCAGGTAAAGGGGTGAGAGGTGGGGACAGAAGGAGATATCTCCATCAACGAGATGACCTGGATAGTTAATGCTAGGGGTAGAACATTATTTTAGAAATGAAATGCTAATGGATTGGCATCAGGGGAAAAAAAAACACAAAGTGGTTTCTTCTCATCTACAATTTAATAAAAACTTTGTTGGTTTCAGAGCAATGTTCCATCTCTTCATCTCTGCTTTTCTAGCTCGCTCTTTAGAGTTCTTTGCCTTGCTCTGTGTTTTTCTCAATCTGTCTCTCATATTTAGGCTAATTTCTAATCACTGATTGCCCTTGTAAAATGCTTCAAGACACATTACATGATGCCTACTTGGTGGCTTTGGTTTCGTACTTGTGGGATGAATGAGTGAAAAGCAAAATTGTATTTATTCCAGGTTTAAAGTAATGTGTGTTAATTTACCTGAGTGACAAAGTTTTTGGCTTAAAGGCTATCTGGCTTCATATTAAGCATCATTTCCTCTAACACACTGGGATTCAAGTCTCTAGTTATCTCACAATATCACACCTCATCTCACCTTATCCAATCCCACAAAGGCAGCAACATATTAATAAAAGGATAATCCTTTAAATGCCAATTTGAACCAAGAGCTCCACAAGTATTCATCGAGCACCTATGATGAGTCCTCTGGCCTCTGCCAGGTGCTCAGGTTGACAAAGAAAAAGGAAGAGAGAAAGCCACCCATTTGTGCTGTCATGTTGCAGTCTTTTCAGTCATTTCTGACTCTCCATGTCCGCAATTTTGGGTTTTCATGGCAAAGATCCTGGAGTTGTTGACCATTTTCCTCTCCAGCTCACTTTACAGATGAGGAAACTGAGGCAAACAGAGTGAAATGACTCATCTAGGGTCAAATAGCTAGTTAGTGTCTGAGGCCATATTTGAACCTAGGACTTCTGGACAACAAACCTGGTGCTTTATCCACTGCTCATAATAAGCTATTCAAAGGGTAGAGAGAACTTAATGAACACATGTTTGAGTCATCTTGGTCTCACCAAATCATTCAATTTTGATGATAATTGTTGATGAGAGTTCCTTTCGGGGGGATGCAGGGCATTTCAGCATTTCCTTGTTACCCAAGTCATTTTAATTCTCCTTAAAACACTGAAGACCAAAGATCATTCATTCTTGTGAGCCTTAAGCCCCCATTTCATATGGACAGAAAAATACTCATTCTTGCAAAGCCATTGCCATTATTTTTTCTTCAGTCTCTTTTCATAGAGAATTTCTCCCTTGGAGCGATGGCCATCCTTTCATCTCCTCCATATTGTTTCACTTGTGGCTCTTAAAACCCCAAGCTGAGCAGGGCAGCTCTGGCGGAAGTGTTCTACATTCTTGGGAGCAGCGTCTAGCCCCTCCCAACTGTATTCATGAAGGCACCTCAGGAGTCTGCCATTTGCCATGAAAATACGTCTTTGGCCATTCTCTTTGGAAACCATCAGACTCTCCCTCACGTGAGCATAGACTGTAACAAATATCACAGGGTCCTGCTTGAACTTTTCTCCATGCTGAAAAAAAATGACAGAGGTGAAGAAGTTAGATCCAGTTACTGGCCCCTGTTTGCACAGCTGGGCTTCATTGGGTGAGGGCTTGTGTTACACACAGTTTGTGATCGGAAGTAAATGCTTTTAAAACAACCAAAGAGACAGGTCTTTAACCCTCCACCTCTTCAGATTCTTTGTTCACTTACTGAGCTTCTGTAGAGGTCATGAGGAAGTTGGGCACCCATAGGTCATTAGCCTGTGACTGAAACTCACCTGAAGAACCCACCCCTAGTGAGCACATTAGCTTGGATGCATTAAAATAGCATTAACAAATAAATAAATCCCAAAGGGCTTCACTTTTTTTAAAGACTTCTATTTGTAATGTCAGGGACAGGGAGTAGCATGATGAAGAGTCTGGAAGGCTAGAGGAGGAGCATTTATTGGAAGACGTTAATGACCCACAGTACAGGAAGCTTGAAAAGCCTTAAAAAAATACTCAGGACAAGCCATAGTTAATCTCAGAGAATCTCAGACTTTCAAGAGAGAAGCTCTGAGTTTTCCACGGGTTCCAGAAGCCATTGCATTGAACCCAGATCCCTCCACCTCATGCCCATGAAGTGTTCATTGAGTCTTTTATTAAAGACTCATCTCCTAAATGACATCTTCATGATATTTTCACTTTGAGAAACACAGCTTCAAATTCCTTCTTTACAGCCTCCAGTTTGGGCTTCTACCCTTTGGAGCCAAGCAGCCATATTGCTTCCCAGGTCATGAAGACAGCTTTCAACTTCTTCATCCTCCCCCAAATTCAAATGTGACCTCAGATACTCACTTGCTTTGTGATCCTGGGCAAGTTATTTGTCCTCAGTCTGCTTCCATTTCCTCATCTGTAAAATGGAGATAATGGTAGCACCTATCTACCTCCCATGGTTATTGTGATGATCCAATGAGATAATATCTGTAAAGTGCTTTACAAACAATAAAATTCTATGTAAATGGTAATGTTAATAAGGAGGAGGAAGAAGAAGGAACCTGGGGGATCCCATTCCTGCTTTATTTCTTTTATTGAACAATCCTCCCATTGACTTAGTGTGGTAAAATGGTTTTTCTCCCATCCTTGTGAGGGATAGACATGCACCATGGGAAATGGCATGGACTTCTTTTGGTCTGCTTGATTCTCCTCCACATGGATCTTCTCCTTTGTTGTCTTACAGAGGTCAGCATCATATGGTCATTACACCAGGTACACCACAGCTCTGAGGACTTCAACATGTCTATTGCTCTGCGAATCTCTGTCTTCGAAGTATATATTTCCTGGGTAAGTCATATAGGATTAGGAAGAGTGATAACCTAATTCTAGTATTTAAAGAAGTACACAGAGATTGTTTGCTCTTCCTCGCAATAAATGAATAGGCAGCATTTTATTCTCTCTCTTTTTTTCTCTCTCTCTATGTATGTATACATATATATATATATACATTTATGTATATACCTTTGTATGTTCTATTCCATTTCATTAAAAAGAATAATAGCCGTTCACGTTTCTATAGCATTGCCCAGTTCACATAATCCTTTGCTCCCACAAATCTTAAGCAAACAATAAATATATTATTTTCCCCATTTTACAAATGAAAGAAATGACTCCAATGTGTTGACTGACTTCCCCAGTTACCCAAATATTATAATCTAATGGAGAAATCCCATTCTATATCAAGGTCCCCAGAGGTTCAATGATATAACAGGGCTTCAGGTTGGTCAGTTAATTAAATTAATCTTATTAACAGTGCGTTTACACTAGGGGTACAAAGAAAGGCAAAAGACAGGTCTTGCCCTTGAGAAGCTCCCAGTCTAATAGTTTGTTGCAGAGCAAAACCTGCCTGGGGATTGCTTGACTCCTGCGATTGTGACTTTCCCCTGTTCCTTCCTTGGCCTTGAGCATCGATCATCCTACCTCTTTGGTCTGCCAAATTAGAGCTTTACCTAATTGGGATGGGGATAGAGCTAGCCAACCTGTCTGCCTGTCTGTCTGTCTGTCTGTCTGTCTATCTTTGTCTGTCTATGTGTCTGTCTATGTATCTATCTGTCTGTCTGTCTATATCTTTATCTTTCTGTCTGTCTGTCTATCTATCTACCTATCTATCTGTTTGTCTGTCTGTCTATCTATGACCCTCATTAGAATGTAAGTTGCTTTGTTTTTCATATTCGTTTCTGTTTATACTAATTAATTCACTAATTTAATAGCTAGCTGGTCTCTCTAGGAGGCCAATATTTTAAATAAGAATTTGGGGAACTGACTAGACCTCCCCAAATCCCTCATCCAGATATGTGTAAAATTGGGATCATAATAGCACCTTTTCCACAGGGTTGTTTTTTGGCTTAAATGAACTAATCTTTGCAAAGCTCTTTTCAAACCTTAAAGATGGGAGCTGTCATCTTTTTTGCCTGGACAGGACTAAAATAGACTGATACCAACTTGGAGCAAGCAACAAAGGGACATTGTGCACAGAACAAAAAGCCCTGGGGGGAATGAGAATGAGTCATGAACAGAATATTGCCCTGGTGTTGTGTACTGCCCAGGGCTTATTCTCCAACAGAAGATGCTGGCTTAATAATTTACAATGGACATCCTCAAATCCTGAAATGAAAGCAGAGGACCTGACAAGAATAACTCCACACTATAGACCTGGAAGTCTCAAGTATCAAGTGGACAATCCACTTCCAAAATAAGCAAGGAATCTCTGCTCCAGATACCAAGAAGATTTTGGCTCAGAAACATTGTAATATAAACAACCCCCCCCAAAAAAATACAGGCATAAATGAAGACTAAGTAGCAAGCACCTAAATGATTCAGACACATAAAATAGAAATAATTATTATGTTAAAGAGAATGACAGTCAGAAAAAGGAAAAATATAGAAAAATAGAAAAATAATTTTAGACACTACTCTTCATGAAGACAAAACTGAGAATTTAGAAAAAAATATTTAAGTATATGTAATATATTTTTTAAATTGAGAACTTAACTCAGTCTTAAAAAGAGACATTAAATAAACAAAATGAATTATTCAAAGGAGGAAATAAACCCTTGGTCAACAAATTCAGAACTGAATTCTATTAAATGTTTAAAGAACAACCATTAGCTATTTTATACTGCACTGCCTCTCAATACACAATCACATATAATATTGACAGTAATATTTTACCAAACTCCCTTTATAAGTCAAGTATGGCACAGATGACCAAATCAAGGAGTGATAAAGCTGACAAAGAGAACTAGTTGATCAATTTCACTTATCTAATATTTATGCACTTAAAAAATAAAATAGCAGCAAAGAATCTAAACATAGACACATACAGGTATATGGAGAAAGCTACTCACTATGACTAGGTATGGCATGCACAGATAGGTCAATATTAGAAAAACTGCATAAATAATCCTATGAAAGTGAAAACCAACATATATAAAAATACAGAATTTATTTATGTTGAAAAGAATGGTAAAAAGTAGAACCATGGAAATATTTTTTTAAATGTAAATGTATACACATTTTTTATGTATATATATGTGTTATTATATATGTGTATATATGTATATTAAATGAACTAATAATCATAAGGATACAGCACAGAAGCCTTTCTCCCCTATTATTATTTCACTTACTACTTAAAAAGCTAAGTACATTAATGAGACAAGAAAGGAAATTTAATCCATAATCATTGAGAGTGAGGAGATAAAATTAGTCCTTTTTGCAGATGACATGATGACACAAGAACTTAATTAAATGATTAATAACTTCACTTCCTAGCTCTTCATTCTCCCGACTCCTATCATGACACTAAAATCAAAGACTCTTGCGTAGATACCGGGAATCATTCCTATACTTTTTTGAACCACATTTTTCATAGAGCAGATATAGTAAATCAGCTTGCTGTGTCCTGGGCACCTCAGTTGCAGAATATTTTCACTGCATCTGATTTTTTCCTTTGATGTATATAGATGTCACTCCATCCATTTCCCCCAAGTCCTGTTTCTGTGTCTTTATGTATATGGATCACATACTACATTCTTTTATACTTCTTCCCTCCTGCTTCCACTCATTCTTCTCTCCTGGCCAAACGTTCTCAAGGCTGGGTCTGACCATAACCCTTCCCGACCCTGCCTCATCTTCCCCCATCTCTGACCCCTCAAATGTTATAAATGGTTTCACAAGTAGAAAATGAGATCCATGGTGGGTGGGCCAGACTCCCGAAGCTTTAGGTGAGATGATACTGTCCAGAAGTATTGACTGTTCTGCCCATTGTGGGTGATAAACCCTTCCCTCTTTCCCTTTCATAAACACTGGAACAGCTACTGGAGTCCAGTCAACACACATTTCTCTACAGCCCAGTACATTGTGGTTGTTTCAGGGCAGCAGAGATTTGGAGTCAGACAAAAGACACATTGGCCCCATCCAAGCAGATCTAACCTTGCTATTGCTGGGAGTAAGGGTTCTATTGCTTATCCTTGGGGAGGAGAGGACCTGAAGCTGCGTGCAATGACACACCAGTAGCTAAAATTACATTGTTTGTAGTACAGAAGGGGCTTCAGGCCCTGGTGATGTGCTTTTAAAGCTTCTGGCAATTCACTTCTCTTTTCTTCTAGCCATTTTAAAAAAGAAAAATAAACACCAAGAGAAAAGTAAACAAACAAACCTCTTTGCATCTCTTTGGGAGTAGAAGGAGGAGCCACATTCTCTTCATGGTCTAGGGTGAGGGTCTTTAAGGCCTTCCCCCACATCTGGACAAATAAGAAGACCAAGTCGTTAATTGGCAATTAAGCAAACCAGACCTACTATACATCATGCTTGCCTTCTAGCCTCAGCGGCAATTAGGTAGCTCAATGGTTGGAGTACAGGGCCTGGAGCCAATAAAACCTGAGTTCAAATCCAACCTCAAATATATACTAACTGTGTAGCCTTGGCCAAATCACTTAACTTTTGTTTACCTCCACTGTAAAAAGGGAGTAATAACAACGCCCATCTTTGGGGATTGTAATCGAAGGATCAAATGGGATAAGAGTTCTAAAATGCCTTTCATAGTGCCTGAGTATAGCAGGACCTACAGAAACACTTATTCTTCTACCTTCTTCAGTCATCATTAAAACTTTATTTTTTTTTAAATGTATCAATGACATCGTTTGTTGGTTACATTAAAATGCCTGCGTACTTTCTACCATCCTACCACAGGCCAGAGAAGTGGCACCCACAAATGAGCTCATAGTGTCCCTTTGTCCAATGGCAAAGAAATAAATGGATGCTGATTTTAAAGTTCTTAATAGGTGGCTAGGTAGCTCAGTAGATAGAGCACTGGGCCGGAGTCAGGGAGACCTGAGTTCAAATCTGGCCCCAGACACTCAAAGACAAGTGACCCTAGGCAAGTTACTTTACTCTGTTTGCCTTAATCCACTGGAGAAAGAAATGGCAAACCACGCCATTATCATTGTTAAGAAAACTCCAAATGGGGTCATAATGAATTAGCTATGGCTGACCAATTCTTTTAAGTCAATAAGTTCAAATATATCCTTAGACACTTACTAGCTGTGTGAGCACGGGCACACCATGTAATCCCTATTTGCCTTAGTTCCTCATCTGTAAAATGGGGACACACTGGAAAAGGGAGGTCAAACCACATCAGTATCTTTGCCAATGAAGTCAAATAGAGTTGGATACTATGCAATGACTGGATAACGATAGACAAATAAATACAGGTGGCAATAGGACACCAGGAAAGGGCCTGGATCTGTAGTCAGATGATCTATGTTGACAACTTGATTCTGTCACTTATTATCATGTCAGAATAAATCACTTCATGTCTCTCAGTCCAGATTCCTCAACTAGAGTATAAGAGCATTGGGCGGGATGGCCTCTTGGGCCATTTATAGGTGTAAATCAATTACCCTGTCTATTACTGGTACCCACAATGCAGAAGAAATCATGGTGGCAAACTAGGTCCTGGGCAGTGAGTTTCTTGACATTTTCCTTGTTCTATTCCTATTGCTTTGAAGAGCCTTGATTGGACTCTTATGGAGGCTCCACCCAGCAGGCTAGATCATGGCCCATCACAGACAGACTTTCTCCATTTTTGAGAATTCCCTCAAAATCATTCCTTGGAGTCTGAACTTCTGGTTATGAGCTTCTCTGAATGCCTGCATCTAGGATAGCCTTCAAGATGTTGGACCTCCAATGGATTTCCAAAAGGAACTCAAAGTCTTTCTAGCTGTGGAGAACTTGAAAAAAGCTGTGCCTGTCTAGCAAGGCCAAGGTTCCTTCTGCACCATGATGAGACATTTGGGGAGGATCTCATGGAAGCCATTCCCTAATTCTGGGCTCTGTGATCAAGTCCCTAACTATGCTATGCTTTGTGTTGAGATAGCACAAAAAGAATGATATTTCTCTGTCAAAGCTCAGATGCAGATGGGGATTTTGAAATATCATTAAGAGGCTGACAAGATAGTGCAGTGGATAATGCTCTGTCTTGGTATCCTCCAGACTTGGTTTGGCATCCAGAAAAATGTTAGACTCTGAGATACTCAGATCACGTCCATTCACTTGATTATCCCTCAATTCTCTTTGTTATAAGTGAAATGAAGAATGAGCCTCATGTTTGACAAGGTAGCATGAAAATCAATGACTATTGGTCTTATGTTGGCAAAGTAAGCTAATTTTTTTTGTTGCTCAGTCCCATCAGGTATAGCTTTGACTCTATGTGGCCTCATGTTGGTCCTTATTCAGGTCATTTTATCGATGAGAAAACTAAGGCAACCAGGGTTAAGTGACTTGCCTAAGGTCACACAGCTAATAAGTGCCCAAGGCCAGATTTGAACTAAAAAAGATGGGTCTTCCTAAATCTAGGCCATTGCGCCAACCAGCTGCCCATTTAATTTAGTCTAATTTAAATATAACATAAATGGACCCAAAAGGGAGTCCCAAAGAATGACTTCACTGTCACCGAGGGAGAAACTGAAGCAGTTATATGGGTTTGAGTCTTTTTCCATAGTTTTGTTCTAAGGTCAGGCACATTCGCCAACCCAGTTGTGTGAGCAAATGCGATTTTATCTTCAGTAATATAACCAGGAAGGAATCAGATCATGTCAGGACTTCCATGTTTATTGTGTGTTAATGGAAGCTACATAAAGTCATTAGACCAAATGTCTTCTGGGGCAGCCATTGGCCCAAGAAAAGACTTGAGTTTTCACCTAATGATGTGAGTCATAAAATCAATAGGGAGCAACAAGACGACGGTTAGAAAGCTCGCCTCCCATGTTCAGTGTCCTCTCCTCAGAGCCCAGGCAGATAGAAAGTTTGCCAAAGCAATGGTCTCTGCCTGCATGGGATTCTTGATGTCATAACCGGAGAGGGAAAAGAAAAGACGCCCATAAATCAGCCATTCTTATCCAACAATGGGCAATTGCAGGAAAGCCTTGAAATGACATTCTGGCTAATTGCAGACAAATAGCCTTCCACAAGTTCAAGGGTATTGGTTTTTCCGAGGCAGAAGTAACCTCCAAGACTGGTTTTGCTCCATCCGGCTCACTGTTCTGGCTTCCCAGAATGAGGAGCACCGGGTTACATTCAGCCATGGAAATGGAAGTCCTGCTGTTTCTTCTTCCCCTGTGCCTATGGAGCTTTTCATTTAATAAAATATTTCCTGCCAACAGAGAAGGATCAAAGTCATTAGAAGAAAACATTAGCTTCTGTTTACTTGTGGATGCAAACCAGCCCTGTGGTCAGAGCAGAAGTTGTTTTCCTAAAGGCAGAAGCGTTTCCGTCTGTTAGAAAATAAAGCCGGGCGAAGACTTTGCTCCCAGCAGCATCCCGTCACTCTCGACACTCTTTTGCCGCTCTGGGTTCGCTTTGCGTTGTTTGCTTTTGCCCAGGTGGTTTTTAGGCACGATGGTAACCTCTATCTCATCATTCTCTCCAAGGAGTCTCCTGCAAGGGGAAAATCGTTCTCTTTCCCTTCGTATTCATCGGGGCCTTTTTCATCTATCAGTCATACGTTTAGATCGGGAAGGGCTCTCTGATTTCGTCGAATCATGCTCCCCCATTTCACAAATGAGAACCCAGAAGTCCAAGGCAGGAAGTGATTTACCTGACTAATCATGCAGAGATTTGAACTGAGGTCTTTGAATACAAATCCAGTCCTCTGAGTACTGTATTACTCCGCCCCCCTCACCCTCTTTGCAAAAATGTGTCCTACAGGTAGCCCCATTGCAGGGAATATACCCACGTGCAGAACAGAGGGCCAGTAGCCACAAAAGAGCAGGGAGTGAGGGGAGAGGGACTAGTAGTGAGAGTCCTTGGCTAGAACTGGAAAAGTTACATTCTGTGCCTCTCTGTTTCTTGGAGTTGACTTTTATTTATCTGGATCTTGCCCTGGAGTCCATAGAGCTGAGTTCAAATCCCTGCTCCGGCACACTACTTGTGTGACCCGGGCAGAGCTTCTAACCCCTCATTAGCGTCTTCAGCTCACACATCTGTAAAGGAGGCAGCTGGATAGTCTCCCAGATCCCCACTGCGTCTCCATCCATTCATGAGAAGGCAATCATGAAGCAGTTTGCCCTGAGATCCCCACTGTGTGTCCAGCTCCGCTACTCTCCATCTCCTGTCTTGGAGGAAAGAGAGCATCTAGAGAAGCTTTCCCTCTGGAGAGGAAGCATGTTCTCCACTTCCCAAGGTTAGCCGGCTCACCCAGGGAGTGCGCCATGTCAACACACAGGATTAAATTCTTTAAAAGACTGTCAGCAGACCGAGTTTTCTGCATAGCTTTAACCTCATTACTGAATGGAAAACAAATGTCATGAAGCCCAAATGGCTAAGACGTATAGAAGATCTTTTTCTAACTCTACAGGCCTGGAACGTCCCCTCCGACCGTGGAGTCCCTGATAGGACTTCCCGTTTCTTTCTCCTCCTCCCGGCCCGTTTCTTAAAAGCTCTCTCTGCTTTCTCTCTGTCAGATATTCTATTGTCCCCTGGCCCTCGCCATCCCTCCTCCGATGTTTGCCGTCCATCTCCAGTTAAGCCTCCTTTACCAGTTCTGGATCCACACTGAGGTAAATACCATTTTCAATCCCTACCTACCCAGTTGGCCCGAGGCGACGGCCTGGAAATCGGCGAGCAGCTGATTTATTGTGTAAGAAAAATCTTTGTCTGCTTTCTTTAAGGAAAAACAGCTGTTCCTTTGGATTCCTCTCGCAGAATATATATTGCTAAGTTTATGGGAAGCAATGAGACCAGTTGGTCCCAATTAAATCAAACCATTTTTGAACTATAAAGTATCAAAACATTTTAATACCCGATTCTCATAGGAGCGTGTGCTGGACTGTCGCTGATTAAGCTGGGTGAGAGGGAGGAGGCGGAAACGCATGCAGTCCTGAAGATAGGAATTCCCATTCAGAATCTCCTGTTAGGCAGGGGGAAGCCTTCCATACAAAGGTCTGTCCATTGGAGGAAATGGCGACCACAACATTGGAGGTGTTTCCACTGTGACACTGTGAAGATATTAAAAGGTTCCATTTATGGTCCATAAACAATGGCCATTTATTGACCCACATTTTAATGGCTTTGTATGCATTAGAAGTGGGCTTGCTTCTGGGCAGGCATATGGTGCACATAGCTCAGAACAATGAGCCTGAGGCTTGGCCTTGGGGGGAGTCTGAGAGCGAAGCCAGAGGCAATAATGCTTGCTCTCTAAACCCCAAATCGGCTGGCCTAGAACCATTCACAGGACAGGTAATATGATGGTCCGAAACCCTTCTGCTTTACACACACATGCACAACGATTACGGGCTTGGGCTTCTCCAGACGTTGGCTATTGACTAGAGAAATGACCTGGAGATTCTGTGAGAATTCCTCTGACAGGTGCACAAAATTAATGGGACGACATGATCTCTCTGGTGTCTGGAAGCCCTCAAACTCTTGAGTCGCGGGCCAGTTAGGAATTCTAGTTGCCTTCCTCCCCTTTGTCTATTAGAGCATGAAACTGTAGGGAAACTTCAAATGAATCCAGCATGCTCATTTCATGGAAGGAGAGTTAAATGACTGATGCAAGATCATACAGCTAGTTTGGGGGGAGTCTGGAGACATTTCTGTTCACAGAAACTTGCTAACAACTTCAAGACTTTTGCCTGCCTTCATCATAACATGGACCTTGTCCTGATGATGTTTTCATCCATACTAAATAGACTAGACCTACAGAGCAGTAGTGGGAAGAAGGAGTAGAGTCTGATTCTCTGATTAGGTCATTATATTACATTAAAACCAGTGAGAGGGGGCAGCTGAATAGCTCAGTGGATAGAGATCCAAGTCTAGAGATGGGAGGTTCTGGGTTCAAATCTTCCCTCACATCCTTCATGGCTATGTGACCCTGGGCAAGTCACTAAATGGTCATTGCCTACTTCTTAACTCTCTTCTGCCTTGGAACCAATACACAGTAGTGATTCTAAGATGAAAGGTTAAAAAACAAACAAACAAACAATGAGAGAGACTTTGCTTAGAACATCAGCCCAGTCCTGGTCTTTTGGCCTGACTTTTAGGACAACCAGAAGTCCTGGACAGGGATCTAGCCAGTTCTTTTCTTTTTCTGGGTTCTTCCCTTTCTCTCAGTACCTTGAATTCATCTCTCTACACATCATGTCTTTCCAGTAGAGAAGCTTTACTAAGTGAGGCAGAGACCATAGAAGGTATATCACACTTTTTTTTTTTTATTATTGCTGTGGTTGAAATGGGGGGAAAAAGTGATTTGAATTTAGCTGTTCTCCTGTTCCTCTCTTGCTTGGTATCCCCTCCCCAGATATGGTATTTACTAGCTTGACCTTGATGATACTCAGAGTTAAAGCTTCACAAAAGCTGAACAGTCTTTTGAGGAGCTGGTGCGAGTCAGGCCTCTACAGATAACCTGAGAAATCACATATGAATGGATAATATTTTTCCTGAATGGTCTGTTGGCCTTGCGTATGTCAAATAATTCTTTCTTTTTTTTTAAGAAATCAACACAAATAAAATCAACTTGAGGAGGAAAAATCCTGACTGCCTGGTGGTGTAGACTTAACATTTGTAATGGTATTTATGTCTGATTTTATCCTCATCAGACAATAATCTGGGATTACCATCATCCCCATTAGCTACATGAAGAAATGGAGCATCAGAAAGGAAAAATAACCATCTAGGAAGGATTTGAACTTATGTTTTCTTAAACTATAATTCAATTTATTCTTCCCTGGAATCTCATTTTCTTTCCTGATCTGCCTTTTTTAAATCCATAAACAGTTTGTTTGATTCTGTCCATTACTTATCTTTTCATCAGTACAGAAGCCCTTCATTTGGTTTTATAAAGAACTTTGGATCATATTCCATAGATGCACAAAGTGAGCCCTACAGTCAGCTCCTTTGTGAGGCATCTGGCTCTATAGTTGTAACTGCGACTGGATCGTGACAAAAGATCTGAAGAGTGTTCTCTGAATTCATCCAAACCAGTCCAGTAGTTGCTGATCAAAATCATTGACACTCAGTTTGGTTCTATTCTTGAAGAGGATGTCCAAGTGTTCCTCTGAGTGGTTCTTAATTTGGTGGGCATTTTCTTCAAGCACTCTTGGGACTGGAGAAAATCCCGATTGAGGTGACAAAGATTTTTTCCTAATATAACCGGAAGAGATATTTAGTCAAGATACAGTTAGTCTGCCTGAAATATTTAAAAAGAAGCAAATAGTAAATTGAGACTTTAAAGAAATTATGGATCATCAAATATGTATTCACATCCCTCCCCTTCCCCTCACTATCCTCCATGATGGACAGTGAGGCTATTGTGCTCTAAAATCCCCATCCAGTCATAGGATGGATTTGAGGGCTACTTTCTTGCTTATCTTTTTGACTTCTCTTCCATGACCATCTTCCTTCCCATGTTCACCAGTTCAGTGTAGCTGGGTTTCAAGGGACTTCATGAGACATTGTTATTGTATTGGTTCTTTTCTCCTGGGAGAGTGGCTAGAAATAGTTCTCACACCCCAGTGCAAAAAAAAAAGTATGTATATATATATATATATATATATATATTCATATATATGTATATATATACATATTGCAGTCTCAGAATTATTGGATCATAGAACTAAAACTTTAAGGGATTTTAGGGATTATTGGGTCCAATCTCTTCATTTTACATGTGAATACACTGAGACTCAGAGAGATCAAAACAAAACAGCAACACTTTTGAGGCTATAGGGATCTCTTCCCAATTTGAGGAGAGTCGTAATGGAATTTGGAAGAGTTAAAAGCATTAATTTCCCCTGTAGCTCCATTTTTTCCTAGGGTTTTATTCCCTGCCTTTTCATTTTTCCTTTCACTCTTTCCAGCTTCAGGATATAAAATACAACTTCTTAAGGTTCCATAGGCAGAGAAATCCAAGAGCTGCATAAAACCATCAAAGACATGGTTTGGTTTTTGCTCGTGCTTCTTGGCACGTTTTTGGTAGGATTAAGAATTTCTCGTCTCAAAGGCAGATAGCTTAAGGGCAAAAATTAATAGCAAGAGAAAAAGCCAGAGAAATGACAGAGTAGCTAAGAATGGGACTTTGATGAGAGGATCAGGTACTTGTTACCAGGGCTTCCCTCCAGGGTACTCCCAAATCTATTAAAAAGAAAAGGAAAAAAGAAAATAAACTCACTCAAAAGGCCACGCAATATTCAGAGCAATTAAATGCAATTGACACATGATTCACTCGATGTCATGCTTATAGACCAAGAAGGCATTGAGATCCGTAGGTTCAGGGGCACTTTCTATGACTTTTTATGAGGCTGTCATCCTCTTTCCATATTTTAGTGATCCATAGCGACATAGGGGAGTTGGGTTTCTGCCTCTACTGTGAACAAGAAGCAGGGGCGTTCTGATGGCTAGTCTGTCTTTGGCAGCTCCGAGATGTTTTTCACTGACTTTTGGGCACCCAGCTATGTTCCTGATGCTTTCAGCTGTTGGGGTTCTGACTGCTCAAAAAGGGGACTTAGCTGTAATCATGACAAGGTAATTGTCATTTAACATATATCACCTGTATGAGGCCATATTTCTTTTCGAGATCTCCAAATCTAGGAGTTCATCTATAAAGGGAAGCATCCAAGCAGAAACTCTCTTAATGGATGTAGATTGACAACTCCAAAGTAGCCTAATCTTTGGGAGATGCCTGGAACACTGAGAACTTAAGTGATTCCTTCCTTCCCAATATGGGTAAAAACAGGACCAAAACCATGTCTCCTGGCTGTGAAGCTCATGCAAGGGGCTCAGCGCAAATTGGGTGCTAAATAATTGCTTACCAACTGACTGATTATTGACTGAAGACCAACTCTTTGTATCTACTATACTATTCTTCCTCTCCAATGGATACACGCACACACACACATATGTAGATATACCTGTCTGGTAGGGAAAAGGAAATCCACATAAAATAATGTGAGAGGGTAATAATAATGATAATGTATATATTAAATATGGTAAGAATTTAAGATTTCAAAGTACTTCAAATGGTTTATCCCACTTGAGCCTTGTGAAGTTGTTATTACTAGCCAGATGTCGACAGTGGAGAAATTAAGATTCAGAAAGGCGAGGACCTTGGCCAGTTTTATAGAGCTTATCATCATCTGAGGCAAGATTCAAATTCACATCTTCCTGACTCAAATTCCAATTCTTTATCTACTATTCAACTTTCTAATGACTTTTTCAACGTTCCTACGACCCATTTTCCCTGAAGTTCATAAATTCTTTAGTAAAGTAGCAAGGGACTAATTAATTATGTGCAAACCCCCAGCATTCCTTAGAAGATAAATTCCATTCAAAATGAATAGTTTGGGGAATAAAGGTATTGGGACTCTCTCTGTTACACTCAATATATATGTGTGATTGTCTATATATGTGCATGTATATATGCATTTACATGTGTGTATATATGCAGACACACACAATCATGTAACATTTTATTTTTTTAAACCCTTACTATCTGTCTTAGAATCATTATTGTCTATTCATTGGTTCCAAGGCAGAAGAGTGGTAAGGGCTAGGCAATAGGGGTCAAATAACTTGCCCAGGGTAACACAGCTAGGAAGTGTCTGAATCCAGATTTGAACCCAGGACCTCCCATCTCCAAGTCTGGCTCTCAATCCATTGAGCTGCCCAGATGCCCCCAATAAAGAAACATTTTAAAAGGAAACAAATGAAGACCTCAATGAAGGAATATTCTATATATATATAGCTAGGTTGACTCTGTCTGGTAAAAATGATAATCCTGTCTAAATTAATTAATGCTTATTACTATATCAAACATGTTAATAAATATGAAAATAGATAACTTGATAACAAAATTTTCTTAGAGGAAATGAGAGAGTAGAGAATAGCAAGGGAAATTATGGAATAAGGTAGAAACAGGAGTAAAAGAAGAATAATATATCTATATTTCAAACTAATTGGTCATGGCTTTCTAATATGTGAGATTGAAAAAAAATCAGGAAAAATGTAGTAATTGCTACAAAAAAAGAAAAATAAGATAAAAATATGCTTTGATCTCCCTTCAGACATGAATAAGTGGGTTTGATAAATCATCAAAAAACCTTTCCATTGTCTTGGATCATTTTGCTATTGATCAAGATATCTAAGTAATTTGCAGTTGAATGCTATATAATATCGCCGTTACTCTGTACAGTGTTCTCCTAGCTCTGATCCCTTTGAATTAGTTCATATAAATCTTCCCAGGTTTTTCAGAAACTTTCCTGTCCATTTCTTAGAGCACAATAAGATCTCCTTTTACACACATACCACAACTTATTCAGTCATGCTCCAATTGATGGCCCTTCCTTCAGTTTCCATTTTTTTTTTGCCATCACGAAAAGAGCTGCTACACACATGCTTGCACATATTTTTCTTTGATTTTTCTTTGATTTCTTGGGGATATAAACCTAATAGTAATATTGATGAGCCAAAGGATATGTGCAGTTTTCTTTGTGCATGTAATTCCAAGATGCTTTCCAAAAAGGTTAAATCAATCCACAACTTCACCAACAGTGCATTAGTGCCCCGATTTTTCCATATCCCAATGAACATTTGTCATTTTCTTTTTCTGTTGTGCCCGTCAATCTGATGTGTAAGAGATGATACCTCAGAGTTGTTTGGATTTACATTGCTCTAGTCACTTGTGATTTAGAGTATTTTTTCATGACTGTAGATGACTTTGATTTTTTTCTGAAAGCTGCCAGTGCATAACATTTGATTATTTCTCTGCTGGGGAATCATTCATATTCTTATAAATTTTGCTCAGTTCTGTATTTATTTGTGAAATCAGGCCTTTAACATGAAAATTTGCTGTAGATCCTGACTCCAGCCCTCTAACTTTCCTTCTTTCCTTCTAATCTTGGCTTCATTTGGTTTAAATTGAATGTCATCCAACACTTCCCTTCCCCATAGATGTGACAGGCAAACTATTCCTTTCTCCCCTAATTTGCTGATGATGTCACCTTTTATGTCTAAATCAAGTGCTCATTAGGCCTTATCTTAGTGCAGTATATGTTGGTATATTATTTTTGCCTTGCTTCTGCCACTTTCCCCAGCTTTTGTCAGTGAGTTTTTGCCCCCAAAGCTTGAATGTTTAAATATCTTGACCATTAAATGGCTGGTTATTTACTACCCGATCTTGTATACGCCTGATCTATTCCACTAATCAGCCCCTCTAGATATTGGAGCTTTGAGACCTTTGTAAAGGGAGGCTCTGAAATGAGGATTTCGTTCTGCATTTGAGTCCTCCAATCACAGGATCAGGAAAGAGGATAGAGGTGAAGTAGTGGCACCGCAAGGATTCCGATGGCCCATGCTCTCTGTTCTTCCTCATTCTTGCAGAGGATGCATCAAAGGCAATAATGAAAGACCTCAAAGGGCAGAGCATTCCAACTCTAAAGCTAATTCCACCTCTGATTCTACCCATAGAGAAGCCCTCGGGCTACATGTAATGCAGCATGCATGTGATCCCTAATAGATTATTGGAGTATAATGGATTGTGTGCTAATGTAATTACTTTTATACATTACATTTCATAGATTTTCCTTCAGTTTAAGCATGAGGCAATTTCAGAAGATCAGTGTTATTAATATTCATACCTCTTAATAGGTTCAAAGAACTTTAAGGATATTAATGCACTTAATCTCCACACCATCCTTGTGATGCAGTTGCTAAAGATATTATGTTCCCTTTTTTATTTATTAAATTCAACAAATATTTATTAAAAACTTATTAAATGTTGGTTGTTTTCAAGGCATTGAAAATCACAGACATTAATGGCTGCTCTGAATCACTGACTGACTGTGCTAAAAATCTCAGAGGAAGACTTCAAACCCAGGTCAATCTGGCTAGAAGTGGCTGTATTATTCTCACTTTAAAGCACTGGCTCTTATTTTATGAAACAAATCTGGTAGTATTAATGTGCCTAAAGTTATCCTGTTTCTCCTTTTCCTTCCATTCCTTCTAATCTTCTTCTATTCTGTTGTGAAATTCTGCAATTCTTTCTTTGGTCCTCTTCTTGTTCCTCTCATTTTTTTCTGCCTCAGAGATCTAATTCCATTCAAGGCTTTCAGCATCACCTTTAGGCTATATTTTTTATCATGACTTCTTTCCCAAAATCCAGAAATGTGTTGCTAGTGGTCTAGTGAATCCACTGTGGCATAGTTAGTGGATAGAAGACAACTCTTGACATGTAAAGAGTGTATGACACTTAGTAAATTATTTAACCTTTCAATGCCCCAGGAAAATTACCAAAATTATATATTAATCTTTTTTAAATGTTTATTTTTTAATGTTTGTGTTTGTTGATAAAATTAAAATTCCCAAATATCTTATTCCTCCCTCTCTTCCCTGTACCATAGAAGGCATCACATGACATAAAATATGTATGTATGTATATATATATGTGTGTACATATTATATATAATGTCTTTCATGTTTCTATTAATCAATTTTTCTCTGGAGGTGAACATTCACAAATGAATCTTCAAATTCTGTAGCTGTATATAATATTCTCTTCATTCTACTCATTACACTCCTCATTATTTCAAGTAGGTCTTTCAAAGTTTCTTAAAGCATAAATATTTATTTATTTTTATAACAATAGGTGTGACAAAAATAAAAAACCTACAATTTGTTATATATATAATAAATTATAATAAATATGCTCATCCAAGAGAAACAAATTTATGTTCCAATTCTTTTAACTAAATTAACCTGTTCATCATTTTTTCTGTTACAGTCATCTTCCCTCACAACTATATCCCACAACATGTTCAGTCATTCCACACTTGATGGACATCCCCTCAATTAACAATTCTTTGCCACAACAAAAGGGACTCCTATAAATATATTGGAACATATAGATAATTTTCCTTTTCTGTTGATCTTGGAAAATTGGTCCAGATATTGCTGGGTCTAAGGATATACAAAGTTTTATAGCTCTCTGGGCCTAATTCGAAATTGTTCTCCAAAATGGTTGGATCAGTTCACAGTTCCACCAACATGTTACCCTTGAGTCACCAATCTTTATCGGTTAAAAGAATCTCTATATATTGCATTCCTTGTAATGATAATTACATGAGTTTGTATAAAATGGACCAACCAGTACTTTTCTATGGAAATGTAGAAAGAACTGATATAGATTTCATGTCTCTTTAGAGCTCAGATTTAGTAGCTACATAGGTTCTCTTTTTAAAGATGTTTCATCTGTTAGTCGAATAAGAAATTGAAATATATGCCACTGAGATGACAACTAGATCTCCCCTTGACCTCCTCATGGATGGCTAATGCAATCAGAAATGATGAAGACTGATTTTCAACATAATATATGATTAACAGTTTCTTACCTCTTTTGTTTAATGTATAAACATTGCCCAGTCTGTTCTCCATTCAAGCTAGGTTTTCACCTCCCTAGTTCTCTAGTAGGGATTCATCAGAACAGGGCTCCCTATGACACTCTTTATGATCCCAACAGGCTGATCCCTCTAGATTGTTTTATTTTCAAATTATAAATATTGTTTTTTCACTCTGTAGTATGGAAATTTGGCTACTCCATATTACATGCCTACTGAAGTAGAAAACTGCCTAATCAGATAAGAAAACATTTGGCGGTGAATAAATCAGCCTTCATGGAGGATTTCAAAGTGCGAAAATCCACAGACGAGGGTCTATCTGAGGAGGTCTGCTTTCCCCTGCTGCCCCATAGAGTAATCAGATGGTCAATATTGCCGCAGAAGCCATCTGTAAAAACACCGGGACATGTTGTCATGAATTAACTCGGCAGCTCTAGTGGGGAGTGTAATTAAGATTTTATTTTTACATTTCCTTACCAGATGGCTCCAAAGATAAATTCATCCTCAAATGTCTACATTGATTAAGATTTGAGAAAGGAAACTGTTTGTTGTTTTAGGATGGACCAATTCAAAAAACGAACTCAAATTACTTTTCTCTCCTTATGGTGTCTGTGGATTTCGTCACAATCTTCACACAATTAAATGAGGAACAATTATACATTTAAAACAAGAGGAAAGATATATTCTCCAGAAGTCTTGATACCATTGGAAGACTTTTCAGTCTTCCAGTCTCCAGTCCATTCATTTCATTCCATTCTGATGTAGAAATCATGTCAAGTCTTTAAGTTCATTCTTTGGTGGTGTCAAAAGTTGCTACTCAAGATTTAGCATTTATATTGGAACTTCTGGTCCTATTTATTCTGGTTATTTAAAGAAAAAGGATATTGAAGTGGTGCAGGTTCTAGTATGTAAAACTTCCCCCAACTGCTGACAGACTTAGGGACCATAACATAGGTGCTTGTGATAAAACCGGTGAAAAAGCGGATTCTGAAGACATTCTTGAACCAAAATTTGGCATTGCAGCTTTTAGGAAAATCTACTATTCTTCCAATCATTTTCTATATAACATGTGAGGATTCAACATTCTGTAATAACTCTCAATGCAATGACTAACAACCAACTCTCTCCCTCACTTTTCCCTCTCCATAGAAGAATTTGTCCCACTTTTTTATCCTCTAGAACCATGATGGTGAACCTATGACACTAGCGTCAGCACTGGCACGTGGAGCCATTTTCAATGACATGTGGCCTCATACAGAGAAGTATGGGGTCGCATGCTGAGAAGGACATTTTTTTCTCAAAGTGACACACTACCCAAGTTATGCTCGGTTTCTTGGTGAATTTTGACACACCAAGCTCAATGATAGCCCATCACTACTCTAGTATCAAAAGTTGTCATTAAAGTTCAGCTAAGTTCAGTTGCAATTAACTTTTGAAATATCATTATGATCAGGGTCTATATTGCTCTCTTGTTCCACTTTGCTCTTTTTAGTTGAGTTAAATCTTAACAGTGTGATGCAATGAAAGGTTAAAAATCCAACATTCTAGAGGTAGAAAGCCAATCTTCTCATCCTACAGAGAAGGAAAGTGAAGCTTGGGAACTTCAAAGGGTTTGTCCAAAATCACATAAGTTGAAGTCTGAGATATGAGTCCAAGTCTGCTGACTCCAAATCCCATTCTCTTTCCACTGTGTCCCCTTGTCCAAATAACCTCCATCCTAAGCATATACAGAATGACCAGGCTTGTTTTCATAGGAGTCATGTAAATATTAATTTTCTAGAAATATTTCAAGGAAGTGGCTAAAGAGTAGGTGTAGTTCCTGCTAAACTGTTACACTTAGCCTGCAGGGCACCCTTCAATTTTCTCTTTAATATTCTATTGTGTTAATTTAGCAACTACCTCTCACCTTGATTTTGTGCTGGAGGAGTCCTTAATGTGAAGGGCTTAGGGGCTGACTAATTCCTCCCCTAGTGAGTTTCTCAGACTTGACAGTGCAGAGAAACCTGACCAGGAAATTGGAGTGTGGGGCTCTGTGTTATATTTGGCACAGGAAGAAGAAAGCCTGCCTCCAGTTCTGGTATCACCAGTGTTTAATCCTTCATGAACATAAAGATTTTCTTTGGGGTAAAGAAAGATTAAGATGTTTAAAAAATAATCCACAGCCCAGTCTGTAGTCATCTGAATGTACTTGCTTCCAATACTGCTTTCATTCAGACTGCAGCACACCCACCCTTTCTCATCATCTGAAATACATCTGGGTGGAAGATGCCTGTTGACTATGTCCTCCCTCCTTCCACCCCCTTCTCCTTTGTTGTTTGTTTTTGGAACACATGTTGGACTGGGGATGGGCAAACAAGGATAAAATCATTTCTTTTTGCCCATCTGAACCTTTTCCAGGGAGTTACTGGCCCAAGAAAGATTTGTGTTTAGTGTTTCAATATAATGGTTGGCTAAGGATGCTCATTTTTCTGTCATTCATCTATTCACCCCATCAAATAGTTGTCTCTGAATGAAAAGGCTGTGTAGTCCAGTGGAAGTTCATGAATAGAATGGGATCATAACTTCCTTGGTTTTTGTTTCTCAATCACCTTTCGTAATGCCTCATACATGATGTTTAATAAATATCTGTTGCCTGATGGATGTTAGGAAAAGGGTTCACTCTATACATCACCAATGACTTCTGATTGCTTAATGTTCTGTTGGTGAGGAGCTATTTTCATAACTTCAGAATGCAGGATGACATTCAGTTGTGCTCAATGAGCCTGAGGTTTGTTACTTTAAGTACTGAATAGAGCTTTCTAGTCATCAAAACACTTTGGGGACTATTTTTTCACTTGATTTTTTCTCAACATTCATTAATAATCTGCTTTAAGTAGCAGAAGTGATATTGTGTTATTGAACACTGCGGTAACCTTTGGTGGGTCCAATCATTATACAAAGGCAACAAGTTTGGGCTTGGGGCTGAGCAGTAAGCTTGTCATCTAAGGACCAACCTGTTTCTCAGTTTATCCAAGGTTCATCATCAGGGTGGTCACAAGACAGTAAATCTCTTGGCTGCACCAATGGTGGAAGACAGCCCATCAAATTACAGGCAGATGTGATTGATGAATCATTGTCAGTTCGTTTTTGAAATGTGATGAAGAAATAGGTGAGGGGACAAACATACCCCAAACCCTGTATCTACGAAGCCCCAGACTCTACTGGAATATTCTCGCATCTCAGCTAGCTATCCCCCAAGTTATCTTTTTTTTTGCCTTGCGGACACTCTACTTCTTGCTTTGGGCCCATTATAATGTACTGCCCAATTTAAGGGAACCAGTGGGGATGATTACTGAGGACAAAGAACTTTTATTTGACATGAAGCATCAAGGGTCAGATATTACAGGAACAGTAACAAATATGCATTGCATTGTTAATTTTCATGAGAAAAAATTCTCCTGATGTGTGGACAGTGAGGGGTTCATGCAAACAGGAATTTTCATAGGATAACTTGATTCATTTCTTATATGCCTTGTGTCTATAAGTTGGCCTGCAGAGTCTGAGGATATCAGAATGGAAAGGGACCTCGAAACCTAGCCCAGACTAAGCAATTCTGATGAATATTACCACAGAGAGTAGGCATCAGAGTGGTGAAGGGGGTAGAGTAAAGAACTCAGAGATAGAAGGAAATCTACCTTCAATCACTTCCTGATTATGTGAACCTGAACAAGTCGTTTATGATGGCTCTAGCAAATGCATATCTATTTCTTCTAAGCCTTTCAGACTTCAGAGACTGTCACTAAACTTTGCTTTCAAATAGGTCATTAATAAGCTTGGGCCTTTGGAATGGATTCTCAACACCCCCAGCCATCATCGAGTTCACCATGGTAAGTGAGCGTGGAGTCTATTTTTCTTGCTAGTGCTTTGTGTGATTTTATTTGCATGCAGCTGGGAGTGTGTTAAGAAGTCCAGGCTTACCTTGGTGCCTAGCTGGACCTTGATCCCCTAGGCATGTACAGAGAGAGTCAGTTTGCCTTCTCTTTCCTGGCCCCTCACCAGCCCAAGTGAAAAGTCAAATGGATTAAGTAGCCCCAGGAATAATTCTCCTGGTGGCATGCAATGGCCTGATCCCTGACTTTAGTCACACATGGCTAGAAGTACCTCTTGGGCAATCTGGTTCCAGCATACTCTCCATAATATTAAAATACTCTTCTTCTCCCAAGTCATTTCATTTGGGCCACGTTGAAGCTGGGAAATGGCTCCCACGTCCAACAATTTTACCCATTCAGTGATAGAGTAGCTTTCCTGGACTTCCTCTGTGATATCTGCACAGATCATGATTAGGTAAGCTACCTCCTCCTGAGGCAACAAATGGGGAAAACATTTATGAATATAGTTTGCTCAAGTCTCAATGGATCGTAGATTTAGAACTTGTAGAGACTTTCTAGAATGTGTAGCCTAATCTGAATTTTCTAATTTAAAAGATGGTGGAATTGAGCCTCAGAAAGTTTAAGTAATTTGCCTAAAATCACACAGGTAATAGGAAAGAGGGTCAAGATTTGAACTTAGGTCTTGTGACACCCAATCCTTTACTCTTTCCACAGCCACTTTCTGCATCATAAAACACTGTAATCTAAAAAAAAAAAAAATAGATAGTATCTGTTTCTTAATCCACTAGACTAAAATGCTAATACCACTAAGTTCTGAAAGTTATTAGGATAATAAAATGAGATAATATTTGGAAAGCTCACTGCAAATCTTAAATTTCTATCAATGCTTGCTAGCATTATACTTTTTATTACTGTTAATATAAATCATACAATGTATATAATTTTATATCCAATGACCAATAATTAATCAAAGTTATGAAAAAATATTATAAATATATTAAAAACATTATAAAAATGTTTGAAACCTGAACCATGTTTTATAAGAATTCTCATTGTTTAGTAGTTTGGATTGGAAGTCATGCTGGTGGTACATACTGTCTTAAAGAGATCTTGAAACTTGGCTCATCCATTGATCATTGTTAAGTTATGGAAACAAGAGTCAAAAAGACAAATTCTCCTCTTCTATAGATAGTTACGCTGACTTTCTGAAAGATAAAGTGAATTATTTTACATGAAATGATAAGTATTAAAAAATGGGAAAGTGGGATCAATATATCACATTATGTGTCCAAGACAAGCTAACTGGACTCACATCTCTCCAGAATTCTTCACCTGATTGAGGACAGAGACCTACCATTTTCCTTCTATTTGTATAAGTAACATTTAGCACAATGCCTGGCATATAGTAAATGCTAAATAAATGCCTATTTGTCTATCTGTGTATTTTATCTATTGTCTATTTATCTCATCTGCTTTTCCATCAATCCATCCATTCATCCATTTGTCCATCTATCTAGCTATCTGTTTATCTAGCTGACTTTATCGCTATAGTGCTGGGTCTTATTTGCAATAGCATATATTGTGAATTTTCACATTAAAAAATCACTAGGCATTTAGATATTACTGAAAGTGAACTATCCCAAGATTGATTTTTCCATGATCTAATATAAAAGGATTGAAAATCAAAGAATCAAAGAAGAAATATTAATCTCATTAGAATGAAGTAAAACATCAAAAGAAGTAGCAGAAAGAAAACATTTTTTAAAAAGAGAATAAGAACTCATAAATCAATGTAGTTCAAATTAAAATGCAGGGTGAAAGTGACCAAAAGGCCTGTGACTGATGTTTATCAACTGTGTGATATTCCACCAATTATATAATTTCTCTGAATCTCAATTTCCCTAAATCATGTCTAATATGAGGTTGTTAGTATTTGCATTAGAAATTCTCACTGTGTCATTGTAGGGAAAGCACTTCATAAACCCAATAGCTTACAGAAATGGAATTACACTTAGGATTAGTCTTTAGTGCATTACTGTTAATGAGACAATAACCCCAGGAAGAAATATCACAATACTGAAGCTTTAATGTTATAAATATATTCAACAGGCCACAGCTATTAATTAGTCAAATATTCTAATTTTGTTTTTAGTTCAATTGAAGGTAATTTATTTTGTTTGATCTCTTAGGGAGAAACCGCTGTTACATAGACAAAAATTACGGTGCAGTTCTTGTCATTTGGGATAGAATTTTTGGTAAGTATCTATAAATGGAAATAGCAGAAGCAAATTAGTATCCTTAATATCATAAACACAGTGAATGAATTCCTAAGTTTCACTTTTTAAAATATCTCTTCCAGGAACATTTGAGGCAGAAAATGAAAAAGTTTCCTATGGGCTCACCCACCCCATTAACACATTTGAACTATTCAGAGTACAGGTATGACTAATTTCATTCATTCTTAGGGAATGGGTAGAACTCATTTCAGCCAATGCTAATCAACAAGCATTTGTTGATTGCCTACTTTGTGCTACAGAGTTGAGAAGGAGGAAGAGAGAAAGAGAGGCAAACAGACAGATTTTGTGATATGTAGAGGATCTTGACTTGGATTCAAATCCAATCTGTGATACTTACTCTGTGATCCTTGGTAAGTCAGAGGCCACTTGGAGTCCCACATTCTTGAAATTTATTATTTATATGGTCATAGGCTACTAGTTTCCCCTTAAAATGAGGGGATTATACTACCTAGATTCTGAGATTATCTTACAGTCGACATAAATCAGTGGTTCTGATGAACATATACTCTGATATTTTCTCCAAATTAACACAGATTAGAAGAAAGTTGTTCATTTCTCTATACATATATATGGACATCAATATGACATGCCTCCCCTTTCTTTAGTAGTATGTAAACTTCTTGAGGTCATGAATTGTTTCATTTTTTGTCCTCGGATCCCTTAAGAACAGGATTCTGTGGGACGTTTAGTAGACACATCAAATTCTTGTGAATTCTTTTGCTGGTGACTGACTGATGGTTTTCAGCAATAGATTCCTTTGTTCAGATGTTTTGTAAGTTTCTTGGATCTGTAGACCACATTCAGGATCCTGTTACCTACTAGTCAAAGACAACTAGTCAGTGCTGATACAGGGATTTCCCATACTGAATGTTTATCCTTCACATATTTCATAGATGCTCTGCACGTCGACTAGAGTCTAGTGATGCAGAAATAGAAATGAAATGATACGTGCCAAATTCTATTGGGGAAATACTGCATGCCAAAGAATCAAGTATAAAGCAATTTGAGGGGGGATAATATCTAAATAATTTGAGTGTGGTATGGGAGATGGCACCCACATTGAGTATGGGAATATTTAGAAATTTTAAAAAATGTCTGGAAATTTTTCAAGAATCTTACTTTTTCAGTATTCAGACATTGTTGACAATTTCCCTATGCTTCATATCTCCTTGTGAGGAAAAATTTTCCCCTAAGAGAGATCAGCACATGCTATGTAATTCAAGGGTTTATGGGCCTTCCCAAAATGACAAGAGTTTTCATGAGTTTCCCATGGTCACACTTGCTGGCCAGTATTTCTCATTCAGTATGTGATTCAGCATTTTTTTCTGGACTCTGAGGATGGCTATTCCTTCTCTAGAGATTCTTCCCTTGAAAAGAAAAATCTAAGAGGTTCATCAGCTGATATAGCCTTTGTTGATTAGAAAAGATCTGTGGTACCCTATATTTATTAAAAAGATATTCTGCATGGTTCTTTGAATCCCAATACACCTTGAACTGATTAAGCATTTTAATCAATCAATTGTAACACTTTTATTAAGTTTCTATTAGGCATTAGGCACTATGATACATGATAGGGAAAATTGTATACACAAACACACCCATAGTTCCTACTTGATATAGTCATATTTTAACTTATGGCTGTGGCATCAGTAACCACATCTAATTCAATCTAAATATTTAAAATAACTATAACTGGGAGATGTTTTGATAAATATAGGACATATTCACACACACACACCCCCACCCTATATAGATAGATCAGTACATACTGAATATATATTATATATATGCTATACATGAGCATATCTGTATTAATCAATCAACCTATCTATACTGAAACATGCTCTTCATCTCTCCTTCCTTCTCAGTGTCATGGGTATGCCTTCACTGGTTTTAATAATTTAGTGATTATATGGCTCAAGGTATATCATGGGGTGTAGATGACATTCAGAGGGGTTCAGAAAAAAGTAAATTTCATCATAAATTAGGTCATCAGCTAATGTTTTGAAAAGGAGCCCTTCAGTGATCTTTAAAGAATAGACTAGGTTCTGATAGAATTCTCAAATATCCATTACCTTAGAAATGACTTACTATGATATTAGCCTCAAATAATTATTCATTTCTCTCTAAAAGCTATTTGATGTGGTTTATTTCTTCTTTATTACCCTCCTTCCTCTTTTTCTAACCTTTCTCCTTTCTTTTCCTCCCTCTATTCTTCCATCTTTTCCTCATTCCTGCCCTTTCTCAATTTCATACATATTTACTAATTATCTACTACATGACAGGAATGGTACTAGATGGCATTGAAGGGAATACAAAGGACATTAGATCATGTCTGAGTTACACATCATGTAGCACATGATGCAATCAGTTACTTTCCTTTTACATAAACATACTCCCTTTCTTAAAAAATATTGATTTGTTTTATTTGTATTTTCAATGTATTTTTATTTGTAATTGGTGCTTGGCTGTTTTATTTTTTTTAACTCTTGATTCAGGTTATATTTCTATCTTTCCAAAATAAGATTTCAAATGAAACACACACACACACCCTCTAAATGCTTTCCTCACTTTATTAATTTCTGTATTCAAACTCTATTCCCCATTCATGTTTAGGCAAGAATGCTCTCCTTACCATTTCTCCCCAAATCTAGACCACCCACTACTGTGGTCTATGGGTCTTTCTCATGCTTTAGCAGTTGCTTTAGATTTCTTCCTATAATCCTATTGATAAATTTCTGAGGACTGGCAGTTTAAAGTTATCAATTAATTTCAGATTCAAGTACAACTGACATAGAATGAAGCAGCTTCAAGGCTTCCATAATTTTCTGAGTCAATAAAGGGCCCTTTGAATGCCAGTGGTATGCCTACTAGATTGGCATTTGAACTTTCTATGCTTGACTTTTTGTTGACCAGTATTTCCAAAACTATATTGCATTACACATTATTATATATATTTTATTTTACAAGAACTGCTGGAAAAAATGGAAGAGTATGGGAGAGATTAGGTTTAGATCAACATCTCACACCCTAAACCAAGATAAATTCAAAATGGACAATTGGCTTAAATATAAAGCAGGAAAGTATAAGTAAATTAGGTGAACATAGAATGCTATACTTGTCAGATCTATGGGAAAGGAAAAAATTTAAGACCAAGCAAGAGATAGAGAATATTACAAAATGTAAAATGAATAATTTTGATTACATTAAATTGAAACTGTTTTGTACAGACAAAACCAATGCAACAAAGCAACAAATTGGGAAGAAATATTTATGACAAAGACCTCTGATAAGGGTCTAATTACTCAAATTTACAAAGGACTAGATCAATTGTACAAAAAAAATTAAGCCATATCCCAATTGATAAATGGGCAAGGGACATGAATAGGCAAATTTTCACATAAAGAAATCAAAGCTATCAATAAGCACATGAAAAAGTGTTCTAAACCTCTTATAATTAGAGTAATACAAATCAAAACAACTCTGATGTACCACCTCACACCTAGCAGATTGGCTAAAATGACAGCAAAGGAAAGTAAAAAATGTTGGAGGGGATGTGACAAAATCATCACACTAATGCATTACTTGTAGAGTTGTGAATAGAGCCAACCATTCAGGAAGGCAATTTGGAACTATGCCCAAAGGGCTTTAAAATACTGTCAGCCCTTTGATTCAACCATACCACTGGTGGATTTGTACCCCAAAGAGATAATAGGGAAAATACTTGTACAAAAATATTTATAGCTTTGCTTTTTGGTAGCAAAAAAATGAGAAAATGAGGGTGCCCTTCAATTGGGGAATGGCTGAACAAGATGTGGTATCTATTGGTGATGGATACTATTATGCTCAAAGGAATAATAAACTGGAGAAATTCCATGTGAACTGTAACAATCTCCAGGAACTGATGCTGAGTGAAAGGAGCAGAACCAGGAAAACATTGTACACAAATACTGATACACTGTGGTACAATTGAATGTAATGGACTTCTCTACTAGCAGCAATGCAATCACCCTGGACAATTCTGAGGGACTTAGGAGAAAGAATGCTATTAACATCCAGAGAAAGAACTGTGGGAGTAGAAAGACAGAAGAAAAACAACTGATTGATCGCATGGTTTGATGGGGATATGATTGGGGATGTAGACTTTAATAATATGGAAATAGGTGTTAATCAATGATACATGTAAATGGAATTGCTCTTTGGCTATAGGAGGGGAGAGGGAGGAGGAGAGGGAAAGAACATGAATCATGTAACCATGGAAAAATATTCCAAATTAATTAATTAAATAAATTTAATAAAATAATATAAATAATATATTTTACACACACATTTGAGGTATATTTTTTGTTACTTAGGAGTATTTGACTCCTTATGACTCCATTTGTGGTTTTCCTAGCAGAAATCCTGGAGTAGTTTGCCAGTTTTCCAGTTCTTTTTCCAGTGGTAGGAACTGAGGCAAACAGAGTTAAGTAACTTGCCCATAGTCACAGAGCTAGGAAGTGTCCCAAGACAGATTCAAATTCAGAAAGATGAGTGAGTCTTCTCCATTTCAGGCCCAGTGCTCTATGTACTGTGCTGCCTAGCTGCCCAAAGAGGTATCTAATCTCCAATTATATTTTACTTCCTAAACCACAACCATTATTTTACATTAACACAGACAAAAGTATAGAAAATTTATTTTTGCCATTAGAAATGGAAATGCAGAGTTCGAGCTGCCAGCTCATATTTCTGGAAGTTAGCACATCTTACCGAGAAGATTTTCTACTCCAAACATTTCCTAAATCATTTCTCTGCCCTTTCCATATAATCAATGCAAATTCTTTGAGCTAGAGAAATATTATAAGGAATACAATTAGGATTTATTAAAAATGCCATCCACAACATGCATATTATTTCATTCAAAAAGGTTCCCCTTCAAAGACACTTGACATTCAGCTGCTTAATTTATTGGTGTGCTCAGAAAGCTTTAAGGGAAAGAATTATTCTTCCAAATTCTTTGTAATAATAAAAGGAAGTATAATGCTTTGATTACAAATTGATGTAAATTTTTCTTCACCTGTGGGGGGAAAAGTGAGCTGTATTTCTTCTTCCTTCACAGTTTTATCAATTGCATTATGTTTGGACCACATTTTGGATCACACCTGGGTTCTGGAACAAGTTGTCTGTCATATTCAAAGGACCAGGATGGAGTCCTGGCAAACCTAGACTCGGCCTTCTTGAAGATATCCCTGAGGTAAGAAAAGTTTAGGGCAGCTTTTTAGTTTCACATTATTTCCACATCCTGATTTGCTTTATTACAGCAATTTTGAACTCTCTAGGAACCACTGACTATAAATTAGAAGGAGAAACATGACTTCAAAAATTGAGAAATTAAGAAAGAAGAGGTAGATTTGAATCCCTCCTCCCTCTTTCGGAGATCAGGAACTTACTGAATTTTAAGCATGATTTCGAATATTATGATTTTTCAACAAATAAGATTGAGAGTAATATGAAACAAAGCAATTCTTTGGGGAGCTCACTTAAAACTCCAGTCTAGCTCTATGTTTTAGAAATAAGCAATGTTTAAGATGTGAGTGCTACTATTTGATTAACTAGTACTTATTGAACTGGTCACTATCTTAAGGAGTTAACATCTACTTTTCTAAAAATACAAATGGGAGAGAAAGAATCACTTTGAATCAAAGTTATCCCGTTCAACTCTTGCACCATGAAAAGAGAAGATTGGTAATGGCCATGGTACTCAATGGTATGGACAACAGTTAGATAATTCAAGTAAAGTTAATTCATTATAAGAACTGATTTATTCAATCAATGATCTCTCTAATCTGATGAATATCTTCTTCCTAACCTCTGGTAGCATTAGGGTGGAGAGTGCTAAGTTTGGGACATGAAGAGGATCCTTAGCTCTAATTAACAGCCTTTTGGGCAAAAGGGTAAAGACCAGAAATCAGTTACTGCAAACTAAAAGATGGGACAAATTAAAAGGAAGGTTTGCCATTTAGCTTGAAGAATTCCATTTCCTAGACAAATTGTAGCATTTAAAAAATCCAAATATAGATTCAATTTGACATGATTGTTCATATTTGTAGACTTTTGAGCCTACCCAAATGTAGCTGTCTCAATTGCCATGTTCCTCCTTAAGATGGAGTCAAATGGCTTCTACTGCCCTCATTTATCTTCTCTGGTGGTAGTTGGTTGTCCTACTTCTGCTTTATCTGATTCTAGAGTTGACCACATTGTTGACACTGATAGACAGGGAGAAAGGGTAACTGATATGGCCATCAATTGCTCATTCGTTTTAATGACCAATATGAATGTTCTTTGGTGATTTTTATTATCTTCTTTTTAAACCCTTACCTTTCATCTTGGAGTCAATACTGTGTATTGGCTCCAAGGCAGAAGAGTGAAAATGTCTAGGCAATGGGGTCAAGTGACTTGCTCAGGGTCACACAACTGTGAAGTGTCTGAGGCCAGATTTATACCTAGGACCTCCGGTCTCTAGTCCTGGCTCTCAATTCACTGAGTTACCAAGCTGCCCCCTTTTTATTATTTTTAAAATGAAATCCATCTGTGAAAATCCTGCGAAATTTGAACAGCTTTGGCCAAATCATCTAAGATACAGCCCTTACATTGTATAAGTATAGGGCCTGAGATGCTTGACAATGGTCATTAACTACGAATTCTTATAGATCAATATCTTACATCATAAAGTTGAGATAAAAATGGATACGTGATCTAGACATAAGCGGAGGTATCATAAGTAAAGAAAAACAGGCAACATATTGCCTATATATTTTATGGATAAGAGAGGAATTTCTGTGTCAACAAGAAATGCAGAGCATTGTGAGATGTAAAATGGATAATTTTGGATACACTAAATTGAAGCATTTTTGTACAAAGGAAAGAAACATTGCCAAGATTAGAATGAAAGCAAAAAATTGAAAAACTTTCTAGAAAGCCTCTCAGATAGGGGTACCATATATAAAGTCAATAGATAACTTTGTCAACTTTGTAAGAATAAGAGCCATCTCTTAATTGATAAATGGACAAAAACTGTGAACAGGCAATTTTTGGATGAAGAAATCAAAGTCTAATATATAGGTATATGAAAAACGCTCCTAATCACTACTGATTAGAGAAATGCAAACCGAAACAATTCTGAGCTCTCCTGTCACACACATAAGATTAGCTAAAATGACAAGAGGAGTGGGAGGGGGGTGGGAAAAGAAAATCATCTTTGCTTCCAATGGATAATGTTTGAAAATGACCAAATAAAACAATGTTAAAAAAAATAAGACAAGAGGGGAAAAATAACCAATGTTGAAGGGATGTGGGAAAATGGGGACACAAATACACTATCGGTGGAGCCATGAACTGATACAGTCATTTCCGAGAGCAGTTTGAAATCACTCCCAGAAAGTTATAAACCATTGCTGGGTCTGTTTTCCGAGGAGATAAAGGAAAAAGGAAATGAGTCTATATGTTCCAAAATATTTATAGCAGTTCTCTTTGTGACAGCAAATAAATAGAAATTGAAGAGGTGCCCATCGATTTGGGAATGACTAAACAAAATGTAGTATAGTTTGTGGTGGAGTGCTACTGTACAATACGAAATGCTAAGCAGGCTAATGTTAACAAAAATTGAAAAGAACTACCCAGGATGATGAAGAGGAGAATGAAGAGAACCAAGAAAATACCATACAGAGATATAGATTTGATACTTGAAAAATAAACTGTGAATGATAAATGAAGAGAGAACTAAAAGGTAGAAACATGCAAGATGTTGACTTCTGTGAGGTGGGAATAGGTTGTGGATAAATTCCATTAAGAAAAAAAAATCTAGGAATTCTAGTGACCAGCCCTGTCCTCATCAAGGCCTGGGAGAAGGGTGAGACTATTACTAAGAGATTTCAAGCCTAGCCTTCATGGCACTGCTAACCTTTATCCCTTAATTTCGGAGAGAACCTGGGGAAAGGGAAGTGACAGACAGAGATTCAGAACAGGCTGCTACATGATAGGTATAGAACAGCAGAGATGTCAGTAGCTTTAACCAGAAGCCCTGTGTCCCTGCGTTAATCGTAGTTCTGCTAAAATTAGGACCAGAAATTCTAAAAGCTAACCCTTATTTAACTAAGAATTGCTGAATTATTTTTTTGAGAAAAACATTGCCATTCTCATGGCACCTTAGGGACCTGCCGTATTTGGTGAGGACCTGTAAAATCCAGTTGTACTTCCAGGGATGAGCTTAAGCTGACCAGAAACTTGTTTTTCTCCTTGTTGTAGGTCACAGGAAAAGAAGTCCCTTTTTCTGCTCCTATGTCTGGCTCACTCCAGCTGTATGCCTTTGTACACTTTGCTCTAATGCTTGGTTTTTATGAGGATACATTTGCTGACCAAAGCGTAAGTAATTCTCCAATGTTTAGCTAAGTAAGGAGCGAATGATCTAGTCCCTTGTGTTTGAGCACAGAAAAGCTCACTCATTAGGTCAGGTTTATTACTCTGTTTTAATGAGTTCTGTTCATCCCAGGAAGGATCTAAGTCAACCCTGGAAAAAATGTTGAGGGATCGGAATTCATTTCACATTGAACCCCTAAAATGGTGATTAGACTATGTCATCAAGGTTCATTATTGGGAAGGGTTCACATCCAATGATATCTTGGGAACTTTTATAAATTAGTAAGCCTAGGCGTAACTGATGACTAGAAAATGCCTTTGGGATTGGGCAGAACCAAGTTCCAAACCAGGGAATAAAATATTTTTGGAGAAGTATACTTTTATTTCCCCTTCATTTTTTCCCCTTATTTCAAGTAATAAACTTGTATATTGTCCTAGAGACAGGAGATCCTGGGTTCAAATCTAGCCTCAGATACTAGCTATGTGGCCCAGGGCTTAGCCCTTATTGTTCTTCTGCCTTGGAATCAATACACAGTATTGATTCTAAGATGGACGGTAAGGATTAAAAGAAAAAGAACTCATATATTTCCTTTAAGACATATTCAAGGAAAAGCAACTGCTTGACTACAGGGGTGGAGGGGATATGACTGGAGAGACTCTAAATGAACACTAGTGCAAATACCAACAACATGGAAATGGGTTCGAATCAAGAATACTTGTGATACCCAGTGGAATCGCGCGTCGACTATGGAATAGGTGGGAGGGGTGGGGGGGGAGAAAATGATCCTTGTCTCCAATGAATAATGCTCGCAAATGGCCAAATAAAATAATGTTAAAATAAAGACATATTCATGGAAAGGTTCACTATCATTATGTCCCACCTTTAGGTCCTTGGATTTTTACTGGCTATGGGTCATTCTGTGAGTAGGGCTCCTGGGGAGCTTACAAACTCATCAAGAAGATATGTGGCTATGAATAATTACAATACCAATCTGTTATGAAAAACCCAATAAGAGAAACACAACCAATTCCTATAGGAATTTGGAGGAGAAAGAACTTATCCGTGTCTAGAAACTATCAGGAAGGTGCCACAGAGATGACATTTGACATCATGCATAATACAGGGAAATGGAATCTGGAAAAAATTAGGTTCAAATACCTATTCTTTATGCTTACTAGCTATGTGACACTGGTCTTAATCTCTTTGAGTATCAGTTTCCTCCTTTGCCATGTAAAGGAGTTAGACTAGATGGTCCCTAAGTCCCTTGTAGATTTAAATCTATGAGCCTACGAGAAAAGGCTTAGCCTGAGCTCAGCAGAGTTGGGAAGTAATTCTACCCTAGGACAAGAATAAAAGATAAGAAAAAACTCAAAGAGGGAACTTGAGACATTTGTAGCACATGGGAACAGTCGTTCTAGCAAAGTAAGTTTTGCTCAAGTGTTAAAGGTATTGAACCCTGGAAATGGGAGTTTGGACTTCTAGAGAGACTGATTAGGGAGGTGACAAGAAGATGGCAATTCTTTTGCAAAGTTTATCTGGCAGCAGGGTCTACTGTCAAATGGAATGAAGGGAAAGGGAATCCTGAGACTAGAGGTGAATATCCCATGTGCTAGTCCAGGCAGGTGATGATTATACGTGAACTAGGATGGCGAGCCTGGATGAGAGGGGATGGGCAAGAGTGATACTGAAGGAGATTTTATAGGATGTAAAGAATAATTGTTTAAAAGTTGGGAGAAGAAAGACAGGTGAAAATTGAATACAAGACTGATTTGGCAGAATTTGGTGACACCAATAAGAGAAAAAGAAAGGAAGAAGTTCAATATGGTTTGAGAATTGATAAAATTAACATGTTAGTAGAATAAGTCAGGAGGTCCCACAGACAGTTAAAAGTAAAAATAAGTCTGGATCTTAAGCAAATAATTGAACCAAGAAATTTAGATGAATGTTCCCTATCTAGGTGTAATACTAGAAGTGATGAACATTGAGAAAGAGACCAAGGAAGGAAGTATGGTGGGTAAGAGAAGCATTCTTGAATGAAATCCAGCATTTAATGCTGAGGACTCTGATTTAGATGTCATAGACCCTTTTGGTGGTAGACTGGCAAGGCCTCTGGACCATTTTTTAAGAAAACCAAAAGAAGTACAAAGGAGGCCAATAATATAGAGTTACAGTTATTAAAATGTTGGGAAGAAACACAAGTTCACAGATGCTAGGTTAAGACCTCATTTGAAGCCTTGTCCACCTCTGCTCTACCTGACTCCAAGGTTAGGGTTTTAGCCTCTGATACTGAAATGTCATGAAGAATCTTCACACTAAAAATATATGGAATATATTCATTTTTTCAAAACAAATATATGAACAGAGAAAAAAACTTTTAAAAATAAAGCATTAATGCAAATAAAGCAAATTTTGTTATCTTCTGTCATTAGGAAAGAGGAAATCCTTTCTGACTATATATTCTGAATGATGTAAATATTTCTTAGAGATTTTTTAGTTGATAAAATATTGATGGGTCCCATTTTTGCTTCAGGCTTATTTGCCAAAATCTACATATGCACATTTACATGTTGCCAATTTAAAGAAAACAATAACTGTGAATACAATAGCAATCCCTTTTGTTTTTGTTTTTACCCCAAACTTAAATAAAACCCTGGTGTTCACACTATTCACATCTGCTGGTAAGGCTACTTGGGCTACATTTGAAGAAATGCTGAGTCACAGGAGAAAATGGCCACCCTGCTACACATTTAGTGGAATAGAACACTGACCTAGTCATTCTAGTATACATTAAAAAAAATCTTGAGGTGATACTGTATGGAAATGCTCTTTTTTAATAAGAATCTTTCCCACGGTTGAACCAATTATCTTCTTCTTTAAGTCATCTTTCTGATATTTAATAGAGACAAGGCACAAAAAGCAATCCTCTATCCTGACACATCCTGGACAATGTTCTTCCATGTCCCTTCCACATATTGAACAAGTCTTTCTCTAGGCATTTGTTTCAATTTTACAGACATCATTGTACCCCTTGGTTAACTTCATGTCAGCTCCCCTTTTGTTGCTGGGTTTTAAAAAAATTGGCACTCTGATTTCATTAATATAAAGAACATCTACAGATCTAAAGTTCTTCCATCATGGAGAGCCTTACAGAGATGCCGAGGGCTTGCTCAGGGATATATGGAGAGTATATACCACTGGTAGGCTTCCAAGCTAGGTTTTCCTGACTCCAAAACCAGTTCTCTCACCTAATGGCTGTTTCTCTTATGTTGCTCCTACTCCAACACTCCAGTAGTCCTGTAATTTCAGTTATTTGCCCATTTTTTTATCAATGAAGATTGCAACCCATCGATGGCTCTCTATTATTGGAGCCTCACTTATGTTCTCACATAAAAACTACTACAGGAACTCTATCCACATTTCTAAAGACCATCCACGCCATATTCTTTTCCATGTTAAAATTGCATCTCATTTTGGAACCCTTCTCATCAGAGTCCTAAATAGCCAGGGTAGAGGAGTAATAACAGGAAATAAGATTGCAAGGAGGAGCCTGGAACTCATGTTCAAACTGTCCCAAAGAATAAAGGAATGTGATATACAAATTATATAATCATTTAATGAAAACTCACATCCTGATAATATGTGATAAATCAGCAAAAGTCATCTAAAGGCTGTTATCAGGGTTCTCGTCCCATGTTATATAAACTCCAGACAGATTCTAGACCTCCGCTTTGAAGCTTTATCAATAATTTTGAGATGATTTTGATACGTTAATGAACTTACCCCAATGGGACACAGATAGGAACTCATCCATTTTCTCCAAAACCCTATAAAATAGAAACCTAAAACTCCTGCCCCCTGAGCTGGCTTGCATCTTCATTGAGTCTATGCTTCCTACTTCTCCCAACTCTAATTCATGGTTGTATGAGAAATATTTTCTATGTCCCCCAAGACCTACCCACCCCATCCCTATCCTCTTCTACAATATTGCCTGCCTTTACTACCCATCCTCTGTTCCCTCACCATCTGCCTCTGTATCTCTTTTGCTCTTTTTCTCTGTATTATTAATTCTCTGTATTATTAATATGGGGTTGCAGCCTTGTTTTCTGTTGCCAATTAGTATCTCCTGGCAATTACTCCTGGAACTGGATGTACCTTTGCTGAATTTATCATTTCATAAATTAAGTATCAATTCATTTTCTAATCAATGTGGAATCCAACAGAGTAGAGTAGTCCTTGCTTTCATTCTGTGATGAATCTTTTTTTCCCTCTTGTTTATACTTGTGTTTTATGACATCCTTTATAGAACAAATCTGTTTTGTAATTATGAAGTATTTTTCATCCTATACACACCCACAATTCATCTGTGCATTGTGGTCTATATCCTCTACTGATTCAATCCTTCAGAACTTTCCTCCCTACTCCAGATTTATGATTCCCTAACATAGCACTATCAGCATCACTGAAAGAATATTGGTGTTGGTATAAAGATGATCATTTAAGTTCAGGCAGAAGCATGGGATCATTAAAAGAATATTGCAGCTGCCCAAAGGCTATACCTTCATTGTTCTCTTTTTATTCAGTGTACATTTTACATTTGCAGTATCTGTGCTACTGATCCCTAGATAAACTCTACTGGTGTCTACTCAACTTCATCTCATGCTATGGACAATAGACATTCTTCATTCACTTGTTTTCTTATGCATTTATTTATATTTTCTCTTTGTGGGTAGGCCAATTGAATGCCTTATAGTGGTTAAGGACCTCATTTAGGAAGGATGGGGCAGCTAGGTAGTCAAGTAGATGGAGCAGGGTTTGGAAAAAAAGAAGACCCACATCCATTTCCAATCCAGTTTTAGACACTTACTGACTGTGATCCTGAGCAAGTCACTTAATCCTGTTTGCTTCAGTTTCCCCGTCTTTAAAATGAGCTGAAGAAGGAAATGTCAAACCACTCTAGTATCTTTGCCAAGAAGACCCCAAATGAGGGCACAAAGAGTTGGACACAAATGAAATGACTAAACAATAACCTATGTTGGTGATTGCAATTTTAAAAAGGTTTGAATTAATGGCCAAGAAATGTTTATACAGGATTTATATAGAATGGCATCACCATCAACTTATGCAGCCTGTCATTTACTCCATGTCAAGTACAATTTGAATACAAGAAAGCTTTTCATTACAGTTAGAACTTTCCCAACAGTGACACCTCTCTGAACAGTAAATGCAGCATAGTCCAGAAGAATAATGATTGACTCTGCAGTCTCAGGAAATGAATTCAAATCCCAATTCTCTTGCTGTGTGACTCTGGGAAAAGATCCCACTCCACTGAGCATCCATTTACTTATCTGCAAAAATGAGCATTTTGTACAAGTTAGTCTTTAAAATTCTTCCTAGTTCTAAATTTCTGAGTCTCTCATAACATGATTACAGTTTGTACTGGCCAACACTTTAGTCATCCTGGCTGTAGGATAAGGCACAACACCAAATGCTCTGAGTGGGGCATCATTAGTACAATCTCCATCACTCTTTGCTTTAATAACCTCATGCTAATCTGTTTCATCACAATCTCAGCAGATGGGAATATCCAAGCATTTGGGATGTTTGGCTAGAGCTGAAAGAGGAGCTGGGACAAATGGTTCTGATTCTCAAGTCCTGTGGAACCCACCCCTCTGACCATGAAAGAGACTAGGCATGGAGTACAGATGAGCGTGGTAGCAAGTTCTCCCAGATGTTCTAAATAAAAACCCCTGAGTCACACACACACACACACACACACACACACACACACACACACACACACACACACAACTGGAATGGAAATTTACATCATTGTTCAGAATGGGGCATATTTTTTTCCCTCTTCTTCTTTAAAAAGAAGACTAGGGAATTGAACTGATCATTGGATTTGATTGATGGTCCATCGGTATATTCACATGTATGAACAGGAGAGATATATTATATCTGTACAAAATAAATTCCATTTGAGACCAGTGTTCACACTGCCACAAGGGATGCCATGAAAAAAAAACATGTAAATAGACATACCAAGAAAAATGTAATTTGAGAACATAAAATTGAGTAGAGTAGTCTCTACTTACTCACACAATTTCATTCCAAAAAGGCTTGAGCCTTTTAAAAAATTTTTCTGCTGATTTTGTATTCTGTATTTTACTGTAGCTAACGATTGTCATCACAATCATCATCAATAGCAATAATAATAACAATAATAATGATTCTCCATACCTTTTAAACTCTACCTATATTTCATACTAGAATATTTTATTTACTATTTACCATTGTTTATATATTTAATTTTATTCCCTTTTTCATTATAGTGTTTGGTAATTTTTTATTTAAAAGGAAGCATTTTTATGTCTGCTTGTAATAAGAACAATTCTTTGGTTTCTCAATTTAAAATAATCCCCTTTCTTGATTCAAAATGTTACGGGGTTCAGATGTGTACCCCTGGGGTTCAGGAAGGATACCTTTTGAAAGAATGCAAGACTCCAAAACTTAGCTTAAAAACGAAAAAAAAAGAAATTTATTAATTTAGGAAAGTAGTTTTGAGAATGGCAGGAGAATAGCAAGGTGGAACAGCAAGATGGAAGGCTGCTCCCAGAACCCATCAATTATGGGGATTTTTATACTCTTGCAACAAATGCTGTGTCATAGTGTGGACGTGATTCTAGAGTGGTCGTCACTCAGGCATTTGGTGGGGTGAGTTGGTCATCTGACTGGGGTCTGCCTGGAGACATAGGGAATGACCCTCATAAAGATTCCTTAGTTTTAGGGAACAGACAGATGTCTGAAATGTAGCCTGATAGGATCGAAGTGTAGCCTGGAGGTGCATCTCTCTGTCCATCTTAAATCTAAAGGAGGATCAAAGGAAGACAATCTATAGAGGTCATTGGATGTTTTAGGCTAGGAGTCATGAAGATGTAAGGGAGCAAAGGAATTTCCCTGATAATAGTTTGCCTGAACTTCTGGAGGCACAGTGCCCATGTCAATAATACATGCTAGAAATCATATATAAGAAGCACTCTTACCTCCCCATTCATTTAAGAATTTTTAAAATATGAGTGCTTTTTAAAATAAAGCCTTTTTTATGCATCTATTCAAATAATTATGTATTTTCTTGTTTACATGATTAATTATGCAAATTATTTTCAAAATGTTGAACCACCATTACTTAATTAGTCTACAATATGGTATTATTAAAGTTTTAAAACTAATATTAATTATTACTATTAATCTGTTGTTTTTTCTTTTTTCTTATTTTTACTTGATTTGAGGAACAAAACCATATTTAATTAGAAGAAAAATAAGAAAAGTGCCTTTGAGATCTATTTGAAATAGTCCCTAATTACATGAAAATACAATTTTAAATTTTTTTTTAAATTTTGAGTTCCAAGTGTTTTTAGTTGATTCACTCTGATTCTCTAAGTATACCATCAAATCATCTGAAAAGAGTGAGTTTTGCTTCCTTATTGCATATTCTATTTCCATCAATTTCTTTTCCTTCCTTATTTTTACAACAAGCATTTCTAATTTAATACAATAATAGTGATGATAATGGGCAACCTTGCTTCACCCTGATTTTACTGAAAAGTTTCTAACCTATCCTCATTACAGATAATGCTTGTTGATGGTTTTAGATAGAAATTACTTATCATTTTAAGAAAATCTCCATTGATTCCTATACTCTCTAGAGTTTTTAATAGGAATGGGTGTTGTATCTTATCAAATTATTTTTCTCCATCTATTGAAATAAACATGATTTCTGCTGCCTTTGTTATTGATATGGTCAATTGTGCTGACAGTTTTCCTAATATTAAAGCTTTCTGGCATTTCTGATCTAACTTCCACCTGGTCACAATGAGTGGTTGTTGTGATATATTGCTGTAGTCTCCTTTCTAGTATCTTACTTAAATTTTTTGCATTGATTTTCATGAAGGAAATTGATCTATAATTTCCCTTCTCTGTTTTTGCTCTTCCTGCTTTAGCTATAAGGACTATATTTATGACATTAAAGGAATTTTGTAGGACTCTATTTTTTCAAATAGCTTATCTAGAACTGGAATTAATTATTCTTTTGAAAAATCATTTACTTTTTAATATTTCCCCCAACTATATGTAGAAACAAATTTTTAATATTTTTTCTGATGTTTTGCTTTTTTTTTTTTGCTAATTTTCTCCCTCCTTCACTGCTCCCTGAGATGGCAAGTAGTCTGAAATAGGTTATATATTTACTACCATAGAATACACATTTCTGTATTTTTCATAATGACATAGTGAAAGAAGACATATATCACACATACAAGAAAGAAACACATGAAGGGAAATAAAGTGGAAAATGACATTCTTCTCAAATCTGTCAGTTACTTCTTTGGTGGTAGAAATCAATTTTCAAGAAATCCCTTGAGTCTTGAATCTTTACTGTACTGATAATAGTTATCATTCTCACAGGTGATCATTGTCCAATATTATTACTCTGTAAAATATTCTCTTGGTTCTATTAACTTCCCTTTGCATCAGTTGATATGACTTTCCAGATTTTTCTGAAATCATCCTGTTCATCATTTCTTACATGACAATTGTACTCAATTACAATCAAATACCACAACTTATTCAGCCTTTCCTCAATTGATAGACACCCCCTTAATTTCTGATTCTTTGCTGTCACAAAAAAAAACTGTCATAAATAATTTTGAACAGAGAGGTCTTTTCCCTTTTATTTGAATTCTTTAGGATACAGACCTAATAGTGGTATTTCTGAGTCAAAGGGTATACAAAGTTTGATAGTCTTTTAGACATAGTTCCAAATTGTTCTCTGTAATAGTGGTATTAGTTCCCAGCTCCACCAACAGTGTATTAGTGTCCCCATTTTCTCACAACTTCTTCAACATTTATTATTTCCTTTTTTTGTCATATTAGCCAATATAATGTGTGAAGTGGTATTTCAGAATTGTTTTAATTTCCATTTCTCTTATGTGAGTTAGAACATTTTTATGTGACTATAGATGGGTTAAATATTTTCTTTGAGAACTGCCTGTTCATAGTCTTTTATCACTTATCATTTGGGGAATGGCTTGTATTCTTATAAATTTGAATCTATTCTTTATCAATCTGAGAAATGAGGCCTTTGTCAGAGATATTATTTAAAAACTCAATTTTTTGTTTCCACTCTAACCTTGGTTGAATTGATTTTGTTTGCATGAAATCTTTTTAATTTAATGGAATCAAAACTTTTCATTTTATATACCATATTGTTCTCTATGTCATGTTTGATGAAAAAAAAATTTCCCTTATCCATTGGTCTGACAGGTAAACTATTGTATACTCTCCTAATTTGTTTTTATCACTCTTTATTTCAAAATCATGCATTCATTTTAACTTTATGATGGTAAATGGTGTGAGATGTTGGTCTATGCCCCATTTCTGCCATATTGTTTTCCATTTTTCTCAGAAATTTTGTAAAAAAAATGAGTTTTTCCCAAAGATCATATCTTTAAGTTTATCAAACATTAGGTTACTCTCATTATTTACTACTTTTTGCTGAGTGCCAATCTATTCCATTGGTCCACTACTCTATTTTTTAAACAGCACCAAATTATTTTAATGATTACTGTTTTATAATACAGTTTGAAACCTGGGAAAGTTATGCCACCTTCCTTCATTTTTTTCCTATTAATTACCTTAATATATTTGTCCTATTGTTCTTCCAGATGAATTTTGTTATTTTCTAATTCTATGAATAAATGATTGTTAGTTTGACATGACACAGAATTGGTAAATTAATTTCGATAGAATTATAATTTTATTGTATTATATTAGTTCAGCCTGCCTAAAAGGAATTTTTTTCCTATTATTGAGATCTGACTTTTTTGTGTGAGAAGTGTTTTATAATTGTGTTCATATAGTTCCTAGTCTTGTCCTGGTAAGTTGACCCCCAAGTACTTTATATTGATTATAGTTATTTTAAATTGCATTTATTTATATACCTCTTACTATTGAACTTTTTTGGTAATATATAGGTATGTGGATGATGTCTGTGGATTTATTACATATCCTAGAACTTTGATAAACTAATTAATTTTTTAAATAATTTTTGGTTGATTCTCTAGATTCCTTTAAGTATATATACTATCATGTCTTCAGAATGATAGTTTTGCTTCCTTATTGCCTATTCTAGTTCCTTCAATTTTTTTTCTTCTCATTGCTGTAGCTTAGCTAGTATTTCTTGTACAATAATAAGTGATAGTTATGATAATCTTAATCCCTGTTTCATTTCTGATCTTCTTGGTAAGACTTATTCCTTATCTCCATTGCAGATAATGCTTGACCATGATTTTAGATACATACTACTTATAATTTTAAGGAAAGCTCCATTAGTTTCAAAGTTTTTAGTGTTTTCAAAAGGAATAGGTATGTTTTGTCAAAATTTTTTATACATCTATTGAGATAAGAATATATTTTCTGTTGGTTTTATTATTGACATAGTCAGATATCATCATAGTTTTCCTAAAATTAAGCCATCCCTGAATCCCTGAAATAAAACCCACCTGGTCATAGTGCATGAACCTTATAATATATTCCTGTAGTCTCCTTAATAGTATCTTATTTAAGATTGTTAATCAATAATCATTAAGGTCATTGGTCTACAGTTTTCTTTGCTTTTTTTTCCTCTCCCTGATTTAGCTATATGCAGCATATTTGTGTCATGAAAAAAATTTGGCAGAATTTCTTCTTCAACTATCTTTTTTAAAAAGTACATATATATATATTAGTATTAGAAATAATTTTTCTTTACATATTTGGTAAAATTCACTTGCAAAAGCATCTGGCCATTGAAGTTTTTTTTCTTAGGGAGTTCATTGATGACTTATTCAATTTCTTTTTCTAAAAAGCAATTGGGAATTTTATTTCTTCTTGTGTTCATGTAGACAATTTATATTTTTGAAAATATTCATCTCTTTCACTTATATTGCTAAATGTATTGAAATATAATTGGGCAAAATAACTCCTAGTAAGTGCTTTAATTTGGTTTTATACTTTCCTTTTTAAAAATCAGATTAACCAATGGTTTATAAAAGTTATTGTAGTTTTTCCATATTGGATCCTAGTTTCATTTATTAGTTCAATGATTTTCTTACTTTCATCTTTACTAATGTCTTCTTTATTTTTCAGGATTTCAAATTTGGTGTTTAATTGGATATTTTAAAACTACTCTTTTTCTAGTTTTTATTTTTTTTATTTTCATGACCTTTTTCTATATTTTATTGATTTAAGTATTTAGAGATAAAAACTTTCCTTTAAGTACTACTTTGGCCACATCCCATACATTTTCTGTTTTGTTTTATTATTTTCATTCTCTTTAAAGAAATTATTGATTGTTTCTATGACTTGTTCTTTGACCCACATATTGTTTAAGATTTGGTTGTTTGTTTTCCAATTAATTTTTAATTTATTTTTCCATAGCACTTTATTTAATATTAGTTTTATTAAAAATACATTTTTATCTAAAAAGGCTGCATTTTAATATTTCCTCTTTTCTCTATTGAGTCCTGAGGTTTTTATGCCTTTATACATGGTCAGTTGTTTTGTAGTTAGCATATACAGCTCAGGGGGAAAATATTCTTTTTTTTCCATTGTATTTTCATCATAGGGTTATTATATCTAACTTTCCTAAAATTCTATTCTTCTAATTAATGTCTTTCATGGTTAGTTTTTGGTTAGATTTATCTAGATCTGAGTGAGGAAAGTTGAGGTAACACACTATTATCATTATTGGAAGGTAAACATTTCAATCTTATTGAATCCTTTATGCCTTTACTTTTGTGTTTACCTTTTTATGCTACTCTTGATTCTTGGGTTTCAATATAATTTTTTCTGTTCAAATTTTGAGCTTTTTTATCAGGAATGTTTGAAAGTCCTCTAACTAAATATTCATTGTTTTCACTGAAGGATTGTGTTTAATATTGCTGGACAGATTATTCTTGGTCATAATCTCAGTTCCTTTACCTTCTAGAATATCACATACCAAGTCTTCCAATACTTTAATATAAAAACTTCTAAATCTTGTGTTATACTGATAGTTGCTTCATGATATTAGAATTGTATCATTGTCTCTGTATACTCATAGTATTTTTTTCCTTGTCCTGGAATATCTAGAATTTGGCTATCATATTGCTGATAGTTTTTGTTTTGATGTATCTTTTGGCATTTTATCAATATATTATTTCAATTTCTTTTTTACTCTCTGGTTTTAGGGTATCAAAGAAGTTAGCCTTGAGAATTTATTGAAATAGTATATCTAGATGCAGTGATATAGCTCAGTGTATTGAAATCCAGGCCTAGAAATGGAAGGTCCTGGGTTCCAATGTGACCTCAGATACTTCCTAGCTCTGTGAGCCTCAGCAAGTTACTTAACCCCATTTGCCTAGCCCTTCCTATACTTTTGCCATGGAACCAATGCACACTAATGATTCTAAGACAGAAGCCTAGGGTTTTAAAAGTGATTTTTTTCTAGACTCATTTATTGATCAAAAATCATTAAATTATTTCTCCTCAATCTACTTCCAAGTCACTTGTTTTTTCAGTGTGGTGATTTCCATTTTTTTTTCATTTTTTTTCTTTTGTTTTGTTTCTTGATGTCTCATGGAGTCATTAGCTTCTACTACAAATATTTTCAGGGAATTATTTTCCTCAGTGAGCTATTTTTCTTTTGTTTTTTTCCTAGTTAACCAATTCTACTTTTTAAAAAAAAAAATCCTTTTCTTCACTTAATCTTTGTGCCTCTTTTTCCATGCGGCCAACTCTGTGTTCTAAAGAATTTTATCCCCCTTTGGTGGATCTTTGTCCCTTATTAATCATTTGGCCAACTCTGTTTTTTTAAGGGTTTTTTCATCTGTATATTTTATGCCTCTTTTACCAAGATAATTACTTTCTTCATAATTTTCTTGCATCACTCTAATTTTCCCTTAATTTTCCCTCTACTTTCCTTTTTTTCCTCAAAACAACAACTTGTCTTCTTAGAATTAATACCAATATTGATTCCAAGGCAGAACTATAAGGGGTAGGTAACTGGGGTTAAGTGAATTGTCCAGGCTCATACAGTTAGGAAGTGTCTAAGAACAGTTTTGAATCTCAGACCTCTGATCTCTAGACCTGGGTCTCTATCCACTGAGCCACCTAATTGCCTCTTATTTGTTTTATTTTTATTTTTTTTAGATCTTAGTGAATTCTTTTTTGAGCTTGTGTGAAATTCACATTTTTCTTTCAGGCTTTGCTTGTAACTGTTTTGGCTTCAATGTGTTCCTCTGTGCTTGTGTTTTGATCTTCCCTGTCACTATAGTAACTTTACATCATTAGGTTTTTGTTGCTTGATCATTTTCTAGCCTATTTCTTGACATAATTTTATGTTAAAAGTGGAATCTGATTCGGGAGTGAAAAGGCATTGTCTCAAGCTTCAATTTTTCTGTGCTGTGTTTTTTCAGGGCTATTTCTGGGTATCTACAAATTTTCTATTTTTTAAGGCAGTATGATTTAGGGAGAGATATAACAGCTGCTTTCCTGTTCTCTGCTCTGGACTCTGAATCACCACAATTGCTCTTCTTCTTCCTATGCCTGGCATTTCTGATCCTGTTCTTCTGGGGGCAGAAACGCTAGTGCTCCTTTTTGCCTTGGAACTGAGACCAGTGGCCCCTGCTCCCTTGTGAACATCCACAAGCACTCTACACCCAGGAAAACTGTGAGCAAGCCTCCTCTCCCCTACAGCCACAGCACTAGGATGCTGGTGCTCCTCCTAGCCCTGGAACTGCCACCTGGAACTCTATTGGGCATGGCAGCAGGATCCTTCCCCCAGTGCCGGCAGAGTCCCCTGTCATCCCCTTCTGGACAGGTTGCCTACACTCTTCCCATCCTTAGACTGAGAGTTTGTGAAGGTTGGCCGCCACTCAGGTAGCCACCCTCCAGGTCTGCTTCTGACATGAAGCTCTGCTCTCTGCACCTGGCCACCTCCCCAGTGATGCAGACCTTTCCTTCCAACTTCCCAAATTGTTTGTAGTTGGAAAATTGTTCCCAGCCCCCTGACCTTCTGTCTGTGGGGATGCTCCAGGACCACTTGAAAGCATTATTTAAAGTTGTTTGGAAGGGGATTTGGTTGAGCTCAGGTGAGTGAGCGCCTGCTTTTATTCCACTCTCTTGGCTTGCCTGGGTCCTGCTTTTGCACCTCTTTTTTGCCTTTCCCATCAGGCTGTGTGCTGATGAGGAATTCCTGCTTATTTGCAGAATTCCACAGTGCCTTTTTGGACCGGGGCCACTGATAAACCTTACAAAGGCAAGGCAATCCAACAGCAATATTTTTTTCCTGTCTCATCCTAGCCAATAACCACACTAGCAAGGCTGTGGCAGGCTTGTCGCTGGGGGTCCTGCTGTGGTTCCACAGGCTTCTCTGTTTATCCACAGTCTGCAGTGTCGGAACACTCATTTATTTTATAGGGTCACAGACCGCATATGCAGAATTTCTTTGGAAGGAAGAAAAGGGATGCTAAAGGCGCACAAAGGTGTGAAAGCCACATTCCTTCCTCGATGCTGCTTGCAAAATGGCTATTTAAATATACGCTGTTTAGCTTGGTGATAGAACTCACTGGCGCGCTGTTGATCTTGGGACAGCCAGGCTTGAGAAATCAGCGCTTGGCTCCCAGGGTCCACTTCATGGGCTGGTCCTGGGCGCCAGCCCTGGAAAGGAAAATACCTTCGGCACTTGTCTGCACCCCGACTCGAAGCAGCGCAGGGAGCATTTATCTTCTGAAGTGATAGGAGAGCCACATTCCAGGCTCAGCATTGAAAAAGACCTGACTGTGAGAGCACCAAGTCCGGCAACTGCCCATAGGCTGGGATGCATATTATCTCGGTGATCCCCTCCCCATTCGGAGGCTCTCTAGAATAAACATGGAAACACGCTTTGGCAGTCTTCAAATCCCCTGACTGTTCCCCTCGCTCAGCATTTACTAGAAGACGCCCCGGACACCCCAGCCTCTTTCTGAGGTCTCCTTGTTAGCCTGTGTTAACATCACCCCTGAAAAATTAATATACTATAGTCCTCGGCACTTGGGGCAGAGTCCCAGATCTTAAATTCACCCCCAGAGCCCATCTGCACTATATTCACTTTTCTGCAAGTAGGGCCCATTGGGTATGGTTTCTTCCTAATTTCCTATACTTTCCAGGTGATTATTAATGTAATATGTTCAGAGAAATTTGAGCCAGACGGAGCATCTATCTAGCCTGCCTTTAGGGTAGTAAGCAAATAAAACAAATATGCTGAAAAGGCAGGATATCATCGACAAATCCCAGTTTAATAAATACAGACCCTGGAAACTTACAAGAGTGACGGCTGGCTAGTTGTTATCAGCAGTGATGGAGGAGGTGCTAATTCCGTACTAGGGAATATTACAGATAAAAACGTGAAGAGGCCCAATTAACTTTCTAAAATTCAATTGAGGGAAATAATGAACACGTCAAGTGTTGAAGCTTCGGTGTCTTGTTACCGCTACTTTTCCAGGGTCAGTAAGGCATTGTCCCATGCTACTCCTCTGCTTTATAAAAGCATTTCAGAGCATAATCAAATCAATGAACTCCTTAAGAAATTATCATGAAATGAATGAGCAAAGATGAAAAAGCTTGGCAGGTGAGTTGGACCAGCCATTTTCCTTTATTCACTGAATACTTGTTAAAGCTAGTAATACTATTTTTTTGGTGACAGAATCAAGATAAAAAATGAGCAGTGACCACAAGAGGCCATTAGACTGCAAAAAGAGGGATAAATTTAAAGGTTTTCACAGGTTCAATAATTCAAAACAATGAATTCCAGGATACAAAAGGTATTGCTAGATAATCTGGCAATGAAGTCTGGACTTCAGTGGCCCCCAAAGACAATCATTATGATGTGGTGGTCAGAGACTCAATGGTGCTTCATATTCATGAAGAGAAGCATGAGATGAGAGAAATGAGTGGCCTGCAGTCTTTTAGCCTTGTCAATCAAAATCTGAATTGCTAAGTTCGTTTTGGACTGCCATGTTTTATGAAGAACATTAACAAGCTCGCGAGCATAAAAGAAGAGTATATAAGGAGGTAGATAAAATGGAAATAATGCCATATGAAGACTATTTAAATGGTGGTTGATATTGGCCCCAAGTAAGAGAATGGTGCAGGGAGAGCTCTTTGAGGAACTGTCTTGTAGAAAAGAGCACATACTCATCCTTCTCAGCCCAAGAATGAAGAATCAAGACAGGCTGTGAGGAAGAAAACTCAGAGTGGAGATGAGAAAAACTCCCCAACAATGAGATGAAACAAGGTGGAATGGGCTACAAGAGGAGAGTGTGCCCTCTTTCCCCTCTATATCACAGAAGATGTAAGAAAGAAGAAGAAATCCATTGGGTATATTGAATGGAGATTCTTCTCAGTTAGTCTCCATGACCTCATAGATGGAAATAAAGACCCTGAAAGGATGGGAGGTAAAAATAATGGATTGCATTCATCTAGCACTGGCCATCCATTATCACAGTTCCCTGAAAGGAAGCTAGTGCAGCTAGGATGACCGTTTTACAGCTGACGTACTATGACTTATTTAAGCTCATTCAACTAATCAATAGTGTAAAACTTAAAATTAGTATACAGTAACTCCAAATATATTTTATAAGGTTTATTAATAAGCACTAGAAGTGACAAAATAAAAAGGTCGTTATTTAACAAAATAAAACCATGTGCCCATGGCTAATCTACCTGCTCAAACAGCCCGCTCCCCTAAAGTGGCGACCCAGGAAGGAAAGGAAACTAGTCACAGAAGACCATCCAATTTATCTTCTGTCTATGTCAGCATGTAAGGACAGGAAGTCCGTAGGCTCCTGGGAAATGTAGTTCAGAGGCACAAGATTTCCAATGACACATTCCCCCCTGACATCCCTCAGAAGACCCATGTCTCCACTGGATCTTGCAAACGTAATGAAATTTGAAATTACAATAATTTGGGGATAAAAAGGAAAGAGGACAAAACCAATGATTGCTAGGAGCATTGACAAAAGCCAGTTGGGGCAGCCCCCTTCGGTGTGAGTATACGTACAAAACAAATGCATTCAAGCCCTCCCAGTTCAGATCACGACACCCTAAAGTTCACTTTCTGGATTTGGGTCGGTAGGAAGTTTCTTATCCTGAAATGACTCTCCAAAGCATTGAAACTTTGCATGATCGGATAATAATAGAGTTGGGACTTACACCTAAGATGTCTGTTCTCACTTGTAATGTTTTGTTCATCTAGTGATCTGTGTTTGAATTCCAGCTCAGGCACTGAATACATGGGTGGCCCTGGACAAACCATTTAACTTATCTGTGTGCCTCAACTGTCCTGTTAACAAAATAATACCTTTCTATACGTATTAGCTCATTGTTATTAGCACTATTACCATCATCATCATTACTAGCATTTATGGCACTTTAATGTTTCTTAAATACTTTGCATCTATTAACTCAGCTAGACTTGATCATCTCTGAGGTCATAGATACCCACAAAGGTGGTCCAATTATTACCCCCATTTTATAAGTGTTGACACTGAGGTTAAAATAGATGTAGTAGGGGGCAGCTGGGTAACTCAATGGATTGAGAGCCAGTCCCAGAGATGGGAGGTCCTGGGTTCAAATCTGGTTTCAAACAATTCCTAACTGTGTGACCCTGGGCAAGTCACTTAACCCCCATTGCCTAGCCCTTTTCACTCTTCTGCCTTGGAACCTGTGCACAGTAAAGATTCTAAAATTTAAGGTAAGGTTTTGTTTTTGTTTGTTTGTTTGTTTTTACTTTTTAAACATTATTTTATTTGGTTATTTACAAACATTATTCATTGGAAACAATGATCATTATCTTCCCCCCCTTCCCCTCCCACCACTTCTCCCATAGCCGTTGCACAATTCCACTGGGTTTCCCCTTAAGGTAAAGTTTTTTAAAAAAATAGTTGTTGTAATTTCCTGGTGCTACATAACTATTAAATGTTGATGGCATAATTTGAACCCTCATCCTCCTCATTCCAAGCCCTTCACATTTTCCCCTCTAAGACAGTTTTCCCCTCTCAATATGAGGCCTGTCTAATAATCATAGATCTTATATTGCTCGTAGAGGGACCCCATAGCTGGTGCCAAAGGAAGAATCAAGATGGGGAGAGTGGAACCTCTCTGACTCGGAGGTGATATTTGTGTCCTTGAAGAAGCCCACAGCCCCAAAACGTGTTGCCTTCAGGGTCAAAATAAGGTCACTGAGGCAAAAAACAGAAAAGAAAAGAAAAGAAAAAAGTCAGTGAGCTAATGTCTTCCTGGAGCTTGCTGAAGTGATTATTTGCCAAGCCAAAAGTAACTGAAGCTGTGACTCTCCTGGGGGACCGTGGTGGAGTTTTTTATTAGGTACCTTTTAGTGAGAGTAACGGATTCCGGACATTTTGAGTTCCACACCCTCATAATTGGGACCCAGGGAAATTCTGTCAGAGCCTCCATAGAGTCAAAAAGGTGGAAAAAATGTAGGACGGCAGAAATGGGCTCGTCAGCAGAGGCCGTAGGAAGGAGAAAAGCTGTCTTGTTTGGGGGAGTCAAGGTCCAGGGGAAGATTTGGATGAATGGCTGCCCACCCCCTCAGAGCCCAAACCCTTGCTTTGTAGGGGCTGGAGAAGCAGGCAAGCTCTGCCCTCAGACTGGGAATCACCATCAGTGTCTCTTTCCCAAAATGGCCCCTTCCCCAAGCATCAACAACCCATACCCAGTTCCCCAAACTCCAAAGCCCTTGTTCGGTTCATTTTCTTTGGTGAGAGGAAAAAAGAGGCAAATGGGGTTCAAAGGGTTGGAGTCCTCTGGATTCTCTTCGATATTTCACTCAGCCAAAGACACCTTCTGGGAAACCATGCCAAGAAGAGATGCCATAAAATGGGAGCAAACCGAACACAATCAGGCTTTTCCTCACTGTTGCCAAAGGTCTTTGGAGAGCCCTGGGCAGGCTTTTTCACACGAGACTTAGCAGAGAGGAAGCGAAGCTCTTCTCCCCTGCAGCTGAGCCAGTGGCAAGAGTTTGGGCTTCCATGAAAAGATGGCCCAGCTTTAAGCACGTCAGGCAAAGGTATTTCATGGAGAAGTGATGAGCTTTGCCCATTGTTCATATCTGATCACCTGCATACATGATTTCATTGCACAGGATGCTCTATGGGAAATGGTGATGATCACGATGACCGTCTCTTCTTCTCAGTTGTTTGAACCTTTACCATCCACCATGGAATCATTGATTTTTAAGGCAGATGAGCAGTAAGGACTAAACTGAGGGAATGAAGTGATTTGCCAGTCACATAGCTAGGAAGTGTCTGAGACCAGAGAGATGACTATTTCTATGGCCCTGTCAAGTCTGCCATGTGGTTTATACACATCGTATGATTTGTCTCATGAAGAATCTTATGAGTTAAGGGTTATTATATCTATTTTACAGTTGAGAAAATTGAAACTGAAAGAGATTGTGTCTTCCTCAAAGTTATAATTACTATGAGAGAGAATTTGATTTCAGATCTCCCTCACTCCAAGTCTAGCTGTTTCATATTTCTTAGGACATACTCTCCCTCTCCCTCTCTCTCTATCTCTCTCTCTCTCTCTCTCTCTCTCTCTCTCTCTCCCTCCCTCCCTCCCTCTCTCTCTCTCTCTCTCTCTCTCTCTCTCTCTCTCTCTCTCTCTCTCTCTCTCTCTCTCTCCCTCTCTCTCCCTCCTCTCTCTCTCCCTCTTCCTCTCTCTCTCTCTCTGTCTCTCTCTCTCCCTCCCTCTCTCTCCCTCTCCCCCCTCTCTCTCTCCCTCTCTCTCTCCCTCTTCCTCTTCTCTCTCTCTCTCTCTCTCTCTCTCTCTCTCTCTCTCTCTCTCTCTCTCTCACTCTCTCTCTCACTCTCTCTCTCACTCTCTCTCTCTCGCTCGCTCTCTCTCTCCCTCTCTCTCTCCCTCTTCCTCTTCCTCTCTCTCTCTCCCTCTCTCTCTCTCTCTCTCTCCCCCTTTCCCCTCTCTCAGAGGATCTTTCCAAAGGACATTTGCATATCTTCCTCCTTTTTCCCCCTCTTTGGACTCCTCATTCTTAGCAATCAACAAACACTTATTAAGCACCTACTATTTGCAAGCCAATGTGATGATAACTAGGAATGCCCAGAAAGGAAGCCTAATAGAAATCTGACAGTTGGGGAAGGGAGTATTGGCCCCAGGCATGTCCCATGTAGGAGTGGGATGGGTAGTCTAGTAGAAATGCAGTCCTTGACTGGTTGCTCCAGGAAATCATGACAAGATCTGCTGTGCCTCCCCTCTACCGTGTAAGTACAGGTAAAGGGGAGAATGGGGGAGGCATCTCAGGAGGGTAGAAGCTTTCTGACCATGCCAGGAAGGTGAATTTCAGTAGTCCAATTCAGGGCAGTCATGGCCTAATCAAGTGGCAGCAAGGAAAGCCTAAGGGAAGGGAGGGGTTTTGAAGAAAAGTGTACACCAGTAAAGTAGCACCAGAAGCAGAATCAATAGGAACTGGAAGCTTTTGGATGAAAGGGTGGCACAATTGGAGAACTTTCAGCATGGGCTTCTAGGAAAGGCAAGCTGCTATTAGCAAAACTAGGGCAGTCATTAGGAGGAGAGAGGTTTCTGCTTCATGGAAAGAGGTGGAAGAACAGAATACTATTCTGGATCCTTCAGGGATGAGATGATTTAATTATTTCTACTTATATCTCTAGTATCTAGCAAAGAGTCTGGAACAAAGTAGTAGGCACTTACCAAATGCTTCTTGATTGACAGCTTCCCTCCCACCTCCCTACCTTTTGCTCCTTACATTCCCATTATTCAGTTCCCACCAACCCAAACTGTCCTAGAATTTTCATTCTTTTATTTATTTTATTAATTAATTTATTTAAAATAGTTTTCCATGATTATATGATTCATGATTTTTCCCTCTTTTCCCTCCCCCTCCTGGTGCTGACAAGCAATTCAACTGGGTTATACACATATCATTGTTCAAAAGCTATTTCTGTGTTATTCATATTTGCAATAGAGTGATCTTTTAATGCCCAAACCCCAATTCTATCCCCACTGAACCATGTGATCAATCCTGTGTCTTTCTTTTGTGTTTCTGCTCCCACAGTTCTTTCTTAGAATTTTCATTCTTATCTAGTAATTAGGAACCTCTACTAACAAACAATTCCCTTCTATTCACCCTTGCCCAAACCACCTCTTTAGTCTCAGCCTTATTGAAATAGGCACCTAGCGTCTTTCCCTGTCTTCGTTCTCTCTTTTCCCCAGCCTTACCACAGATGCCCATTGATGTCATCCTTCTTAGCATTTTACTCCTTTGCTTTTTAATTTTTAAGCCTCACCTTCTGTCTTAGAAAGTGTCTATTCTAAGGAAGAAGAGTGGTAAGGGTTAGGAAATTGGGGTTGTGACTTGCCCAAGGTCACGCAGTTAGGACGTGTCTGAGACCAGATTTGGACCCAGGACCTTCTGTCTGCAGGCTTGGTGCTCTTTTCATTGTGCGATCTAGCTGACCCTATGTTACTGCTTTTCTCAAAAACCATCAATGGCTCTCATTATCTCTAGGACAAATTCTTCCATTTGCCATTTAAAGCCTATTACCATCTCACTCCAACCCTTATATTCAGAATGATTTCACATTATTTTCTCTCTACTGTCCATTCCAGTATAACTCACTAGCTTTTTGTTGCCCATTTATAACATTCCGCCTTCTGTCTTTGCCTCCTCTCGTGGGGTGTACTCTTCCTTCTCACCTCTGTGTTTTAGAACTCCTTGTTTCTTCTGTCCATGGCTCCGATTAAGGGCCACCTCTTTCAGGATGCCTTCCGGGATGTCTTTATCCTCCCAAATTAATGTAATATATAGACATACACAGAAATGTGTGTATGCGTGTGTGTACACATGTATTATACATAGGCATGTTGACTTTTCTTATCTCTGTATATTTTGCTTGTCCCATAATGAATGGAAACTTCCTAAGAGTAAGGACTGCTTTGTTTCATTCTTGGTATCCTCGGAGACTGATCTAGTACTCACCACCTCATCGTTACCTCATAAATATTAGTTTGGTTGGGATGAATCTTGTTCCTTGTATTCAGCACAGAGACAACACAAAGAATAAGTAGCTTTGACAAAAACAATTCCAAGTGGCCATATTTGCTTACTGATTTGGGGAGGGTCACTAACCTAATAGATTGGGAGATGCTGTCAATGCCAATATTTGATGTGCATTTTAGGGGGAAAAGGAAATATTTGACTAGACGTCCCATGGGTCTTCCCTTCTTGAAGACCAGACGGATGGATTGGATGGGAACAATATGATAAGGTGGAGGTGGGAGTAGGGTTCAGAACTAGGTGAAAAGCTGGATCCAGAAGTATATATTAATGGTTCCACATCAATTTGGAAGCAAAGATTTCCAGCTGAGTATCCCCATGTTTCAGGACTTGGTCCTCGCCTGTTCAACAATGAAGTCAGTGGTTGGGTAAAGGCACACACACCATACTTACAAAATTGGTAGATGGTGCAAGGTTGGAAGAGAGATCTATCCATGAGATTTTAATGTATCCAGAAAATCATGAGGAGCTCAAACATTCGGCCAAATTAATAAGATCCAACTCAAGAAGGACACACAGAATGATTTAAATTTAGATTCAGAATTCCAGTTATACACATATATATATATATGTATATATATATATATATATATATATGTATGTATGTATGTATGTATGTATGTACACCGAAGAGGAAAGGCCTGACTGAATGGTCATTTGGAAAGAATCAGGGTAGTGGACCACAGACTTAAGAGGAAGGGAAAGCATGACTTGGCACCTGAAATGCAAACCCCACCTCAGACTTTGTTAGGAGAAGCTTGCATAGCCTCAGAGGAGTGATTGTCCTCCTCTTTTCTGCCCTGGCCACACCTACAGTATTCTAGTCAATTCTGACCATCGATTTAGGAAGGACACTGATTATTGGCCAGTTTCCAGAGAAGGGCAACCAAGATGGTGAATGGTCCAGAGATAGCATCTTCTAGGAATTAATTGAAGGAGCAGGGGATGATTTTGCTTTGGAGAAAATATTGAAGACGGTAGAGAGAGACAATAGCTATCTTCAAGATTTGGAAGGGTGGTTTTCTGAACTCTTTTAGGAAGTCTTTATCAAATCGTGTACTAGACGGGGTGCCAGATGAGGGGGATACAATTCAATGAATGAATCAAGTATATTAATAAATGTTCATAACATAAATAAAAGGTAAATCTAAATATATGTAAAATATCTAATTATTATGAAAATTAAATTCAAGGGGAAAAATATCAGATGGATTATGCTTGGCCCAGCAGCAATGTGTGGGAGTTGCAAGAAGGCAAATTTAGGCCTGACTTCAGAAACACTATCCTAATAGTTGGACCTCTTGAAAAATAGGCTGGGCTACCTGGGGAAGTCATCAGACATCTTCCAGCAAAGTCAGAACAGTCACTTGTGATGTTCAACAAACAGAAGAGATCCTTTTTGATTGACTCATCAGTTTATAAAAGGGATTCTTGGTCCCATCTGGAATGAACTTGTATTGCTTGCTGTCCCTTCCAATTATAAGCCTCCAAGATTCACTAAGATGATTACAATATGTAGCTTTAAAAACACGGCACTCTCCACTCCAATAAAGTCAGAGGTCATTGGTTGCATTTCTCTCATGCTTATGTGCATTGGTTTGTCTAATTCTCCTCTGTGAAGTCCTTAAGACTCATTACTGAAGGGGCCCAGAGTTGACAACAGTTAAGTGATATTGAAAATCGGAGCTGGAATCTGGTATTTATTTATAGAAATGCTAGCTATTTCCCCCTCAGTAGAGGTACACACATGGCTCAAAGGCCAGTGGAATGAGGAGCCTGGGGGTGAGGGGAAGAGAAGAAGAAACAGTAGAAAGAGTATTTAATTTGAAAAATGATTTCAGAAAAGTCGGATCCCCAAAGTGCCCAATGAGGAAACAGAATGATATTACGGGAAATGCTCAACTGCTGAAATGGCCCAAATGTAATGATGGATCAGACTACTCTGAAAACATGCCGTGACTAATGGGGTAATAGAGTGGAGACCTCAGACTACTCCCGTGTAGCCCAATATTCCTTCAGAGAATTCCCCAAAATGAGCAATTTGTCTACTTGTTGGTTTAACAGGTATTATCACAGGCCACTCTCCTCCTGAGGACAGGCTACATCATCCTCACACTGACCTCCATTGGATTCCTCATAGAGCAAAGGTAGGAGGGAAACGTTCTCATTTGCTTTCGCTTAGCTTAATATTCCCTGAAAAATGGTCAAGTGTCTCTGGATCAGTCCCATGTCACGTCCTGTAGGTCTAATGAACCAGTCATTGTACTGTGGGAAAAAGCATTGTGACCTTGGCTAAAAGTGCTGAACTGGCTAAAAATGCTGAATCTGGACTGAGCTGTGTTTAAGAGCACACAGGAACAGAATTGGATATGAGAATAAACGGATGCCTTGGGGGGGGGGAGAGAGACAGGGACAGAGAAAGAGAGAGAGGGAGAGGGGGAGAGAGAGAGAGAGAGAGAGAGAGAGAGAGAGAGAGAGAGAGAGAGAGAGAGAGAGAGAGAGAGAGAGAGAGAGAGAGTCAGAGAGAAAGACAGAGACAGAGAAAGAGACAGAGAGATACAGAGACAGAGAGACAGAGACAAAGACACAGAGAGACAGAGACAGAGAGACAGAGAGACAGAGACAGAGAGACAGAAGCAGACAGAGACAGAGAGAGAGAGACAGAGACAGAGAGAGACACACACAGAGACACAGAGAGTCAGAGACAGAGAGAAACATGGAGAGAGAGACAGAGAGAGGTAGAGACAGAGAGACAGAGAGAGAAACACAGAGACAGAGACAGAGAGAGATAGAGAGACAGAGACAGAAAGAGACAGAGATAGACAGAGACAGAGACAGAGAGAGAGAGAGAAAGAGACAGAAAGACAGAGACAGAGAAAGAGATGAGACAGAGAGATACAGAGACAGAGAGACAGAGACAAAGACACAGAGAGACAGAGATACAGAGAGACAGAGACAGAGAGACAGAGACAGAGACAGATAGAGAGACAGAGACAGAGAGAGACACACACAGAGACACAGAGAGTCAGAGACAGAGAGAGAGAAACATGGAGAGAGAGACAGAGAGAGGTAGAGACAGAGAGACAGAGAGAAATACAGAGAGAGACAGAGAGAGAAACACAGAGACAGAGACAGAGAGAGATAGAGAGACAGAGACAGAAAGAGACAGAGATAGACAGAGACAGAGACAGAGAGAGAAAGAGACAGAAAGACAGAGACAGAGAAAGAGATGGAGACAGAGAGACAGAGATACAGAGAGACAGAGACAGAGAGACAGACAGAGACAGAGAGACCGAGACAGAGAGAGACACACACAGAGACACAGAGAGTCAGAGACAGAGAGAGAGAAACATGGAGAGAGAGACAGAGAGAGGTAGAGACAGAGAGAGACAGAGAGAAATACATAGAGAGACAGAGAGTCAGAGACAGAGAGAGAGACAGAAACAGAAAGAGACAATGACAGAGAGAGACGGTGTCAGAGGCAGAGACAAGAACTACATGTACACCCCTAACTCTGGAGATCATTTTGTTGTCACAAAGAAGCTAAACACAAGTAATCATCATGTTCCCTGCATCTGATGTCAGATGCCACATTTGGCACTCCCATTCCCCTGTTCCTCTACCCAACAGGAAGCAGGCTCTATCAACTTTTCCTTGGCATCAGTATTCATTATTGCTTTAACCATTCAATTGCTTTGCACTGGATGCTCAAATGTTCTTTTCCTGGCCCCATCAAAGTCAGTTCGATGCCCCCAGTGGTCCCTGCCATCCTGTACTGAGAGGACTTTGCTGACTCTCCAAAATCAAGGAATATACACCAATACACAATTTGGCTAGGAGAGCAATATATCAGATGTAAAGCATACTCCCAGAGAATGGATGACTTCACTTATCCTAGATTGTTTGCATAGGCATCTTGCAGTCATGCATGTGTTACTCTTCTCTAGACACTATGATGTACTTTTTTTTTGTACTTCTCTTTTAAAACCACCCCTGTGGGTGAGCTATGTGGCTCAGGGGATTGAGATCCAGGGTTCAAATCTGGCCTCAGATTCTTCCTAGCTATGTGACCCTGGACAAGTCATTTAAAATAATAGTTAAACAAAACAGACTCCTGTTTGCTGTATTTTTCCACATGTTTCTTCTCCCTTTTTCATTCTATTCCTCATCTGTAACCCAGCCAGAGATGGCCTTTGGGTCAGATTCTACATGGCTTCACCCCAGAACTTATAGAAGCCTTTCATCAAAGTGTAAATGAACAGAATCATCTCAGAAAAATGAAGAATTCAATCTATTTCAATCACACAGATAAACATTGTGAATGAACCAATGGCTATACCCTGCCCGTGTTGCCTCCAGTGATCTTTTACTTCTTCTTTCTGATTCCTGAGGGGTAGAGGGGTCTCTTTCTAGTTTGGCTTGTTCTGGCCAGATCTGAACTTCCAAATGGAGACATAAGTTTTACATTCAGGGTCCTGTCGATGGGTGGCAATGGGGCAGAACACCGATTTTCCTCTGGCCAAGGTTCAGAACAGTTTTTGCAAGTGACTGAATTTGCCAACTGACGAGAAAGTCTAAATGTCTGCAATGTGTCCTGCCTTGGTGGTTGTATTTTCCCTGTCTGTTTACACACCAAGCTGCCAACAATTACAAAATGTAAAAGTCAACTTCCAAAAGTAATTAGTGGCAGTTTTCCTTCTCCCCCAAAGAAATAGAGAACTATCAAGTGAAAACCAGCAGTGGGGCTAGTAAAACATGAGGCTGTGGAAATAGGGGACTACCTAGAAATATTTTCACTATGAGAACTTGGACAAATACCAGCACAAGAATGTTAGAGCCCTTCTCTAAATTGGCTTTTGTGGGCTATTTTTGGTTTGCTGATATTTCAAAATATATGAGCAGAAAATTCAATTTAGCATCAGTTTGTGTGTTTGTTTGTTTCAGAAAATAAGTCTGATTATTTTATTTGTAAGCCAACACGAACGGGACTTGTCCAATCCCAGTTTGGACTCATTCTTGTTAAGGTTTCAGAAAAATGGGGTGCTTTTCTTTTCTATAAAATTTGTTAGTCCCCCCGCTGAAAAGGAGAAGTGATTAATTGCCCCAAAAAGGAATCTTTGAAGTCCAGCAAAAACATTTTCTTCTGGAACTCTGTATTCTGAACTGGCTTAGAGCTTTTACAACCAAACGAATGGGAGAAGCTAATGAGCTGTCTGTCTACTGGGATCACCCTATCTTTTTCTCTCCTCTGTAAGCGATTTAATAATTGAAAGGAAAAGCATGATGAAAATCAAATAGACCTTCATCTTGGCCGCTTAAACAGTTGTTCATCACTGTCATTATAAAGCGATTAATTAAAGGCCAATCTGCATGGAGTCCTGGATTAGGTTTCGTTCAAAGCGAGTTAACCAGACACAGTCCCTGCCTTTTAGGACTGTTTACAGTGTGAGACAAAACGTGGACGGCAAACATTAATCATGAATTCAATAAATTAACAAAGAGCCGCCTTTCCATTAGTTAGCCTGTCTGATTCGGAGCCCACATGTCTTATGTCCTAAATATTTCAGGAGAGAAATCCTCCATTTCCGAATATTAAACAAGAAATGTCTCTTAGAAGATATCTTAAAGAATGTGGACGCGAGCTTGCTCAAGTCGGCTCCTCCTGGTGCTCTAAGACCCTTGTTTCCAGCCCAGGCGTCCATGTCTGCTATCAGCTCCAGTTTGCTCCATTATCGCTTTGCCTGGCAAAGCTGGGAAGCGCCAAATCGTCATAAGCCAAATAATCATGACATAAGATGGTTTAAAGGTCTGCAGACAGAGAGGACCTTGTCCTGTCCTGGCAGTGCCCTAGCTAGAGGATCAGAGAATCCTCCCAGGCTACTGTGATTTCTCCCAGTGCTCCTTGCTGCATCCCCACAATCTAGAGGTGACTGTTGCAATCCTCTGTCCTGCTCCTCTCCATCTCTGCTTGAACAACTCTCTCCCTCTTAGACGGCAGTGGAGAGCTCTCCACACAGGAACATTTTCAGAACCTCGCAGGCAAACGGGCTAAGTTTAACCCCCATATTAGTTCTCAAAAGGATTACCATCTGGTTGACCAGAACATATTTCTCCTATGCTGTAGGGCTTACAAAGCATTTCCATCATCAAGAACATAGGAGATACTCTACCCATTTTAGAGATGAAATTGAGGCACAGAGTGATGCAGGAGTTTGGTCATGTTTCCTTAGTGATCCAGTTCTGATGGATTAGAACTCAGACCTCTTCGTCTCCATATCTAGCATATATTATGCTGCCTGTTTGAACATCAGGTTCTTCAACTGTTTTTTTTTTAAACCCTTACCTTCCATCTTGGAGTCAATACTATATATTGGCTCCAAGGCAGAAGAGTGGGAAGGGCTAGGCCATGGGGGTCAAGTGACTTGCCCAGGGTCACACAGCTGGGAAGAGGTTCTTCAACTCTTGCCTAATCTGAAAGCACATTTTTCTGTTGCCCTGTTGGGATCCCAATGTTGCCTGATGTCTGGATGTGCCTCTTGCATTGGGCCCCTGCTAGCTCAGACCTCCCCTTTACATGATATGCTTTGTCCTTCTCCATGATCTTACCAGCATCCATGTCCCTTTTTACCCTCACATTCAGTCAGGGACTTTCTATTGAGTTGTTTACACCCACTGATTAGTCAAAGCTTATTTTGGAGCTTGGCCAGAAATCTAGCTTTTTCAGAGTCTCTCAGAAGCCAGCGATGCCCTCCCCTCTCCTTCAGAGAAAACCCTATCAAGCTCCAACATTTCCTTCTTCATGAAGCCTTCCTGGATAATCTTTGTCCCCTCCAACCAGGGGAAACATGTGACCCATATTTTTCTTCTGAGCTGAATACCTTCCAAATTGTGTTAGTTACCTGTGGGAGCATCATATCCCCACCCCACACTGAACCCTTAGCTAGAGAACAAGAGCTGTAGTAGTTATTTTGCATCCTCTCAAACTGAACTAATGGATTGTGTTTTAAAAAATTCTTTTTTTTTTAAATCTCTGATCTATTATTTCATTGTGTTAAATTTATGGTTAGATTGAATATATTAATTGATGGTCACCGGGCATTTAATTTCTAAATGCCAAAATGAATTACTCAAGTAAATGGAATTTATGGCATTTTATTTTTCAATAGAGGGAAGGTATTAAGGAAGAAAAGGAGAGAGAGAGAGAGAGAGAGAGAGAGAGAGAGAGAGAGAGAGAGAGATTGAGAGAGAGAGAGAGAGAGAGAGAGAGAGAAAGAGAGAGAGAGAGAGAGAGAGAGAGAGAAAGAGAAAGAGAGCTTCCTCTGAACCAGTGAGAAATTCTAAGGCACCAGGTCAGGGGAAAGTAGTCTCAAGTCAATGGGCTTTTCTCAGAGGTTCACACCTCCATAAAGGACAAGGAAACTAAGTCAGCTTTTTTACTCACCATGGTGACCGTCTAAAAGTGAAGCAGTCTGAGGTCTCCTGCAGGAGTTCCTCCAGGGATCCAGTCCCACAGTCAAGTGTTTTCACTCCAAGTCTGAGTGTCTGTTTTCCAGTCTCTCCTCAAATGTCTGTCTTCCAGTGTCTTCTCCGAGTGACTCTTCTTCACCCCAATCCTGAATGACGGTTCTATCCAGTACAACTCCAAGTGACTGAATTCTTGAATCTTCAATGTGCCTCTGTTTCCTCTATTTAAAGACCTTTTTCTCTTGTGTCACCTCCCCTAAATTTTGTATCTATCAATCACAGTAGAAGCTCTTCTCCCGGACTGCCCACTCAATGTATGAAATAGGTGTTCACACCTTTTGTAGTTAGTTGACACCTTTTCCGTTAGTTCACACCTTTTGTAGTTAAAATGGGATCTACTTTAAATACTGAGTTAACACTTTGGGGATTAAAATCTAAAAATAAACAGGGGATTGCAATTTTATCTTCACTGTCAAGGAAGAACTAAGTACCTTCATTGTTACAATCAAGAGGTAGCCAAATCCAGTCTTCACAATTGTGGGAACTTCCCAGTGAGTTGATTCTCTCTCAATGAAGTAGTCTGCAAATCCTCCTAGTATTGCCTTGGTACTCCCCACATTATGTTTCTGTAGTCATATAAGCAGGGTGTATAAGAAGCTGGGACCCCGGTTTTCCAAAGGCCAAGGCTCATACTATCCATTGAGCAGCCCCAAATCTTGCCTTGAACAGTATAGGCATAAAAAACATTTGCTGAATTAGAATTCTTTGATCCATGCACATTTTGTGAATGCAATAATCATAACACTGAAACATGGAAAAATTCCATTGAAGTATAATAGGAAGACTGTTGGATTTTAAGTCAGATCATCTGGATTTGAATCTTGTTTCTTCTCATTTCTAATGATGTGACTTGGCCTGGATTTCAGTTTCTTTATCTGCAAAACCCACTGCTGAACAGTAGTTCTAGGATCCTATGGTAACTGATTGTTGATTAACTTTCCATTTCAGACCTGGTGCCCCCATTTTGGAAACCATACGATGCTCAGTATTTTTAATGTTGTATCGGCTAGATTACTTGAAGCCCTTCATCCCTTCACTGGCATTTGCTTTCGAGGTAAGATCTGGAGTGCATGGGACTTCCACCCATTTGGATTGCCTAATCCTTTGATTAATTGCAGATCCATAAACTTTTCAATGACTTTCTCTTGTTGTAGAAAAAGATTGTTGGTAAATGCGATTCCCTTTCTAATGATAATAGTCTAGTGGCAGTCATTCTGAAAGTTTGTGGACTGCCATTTCTGAAAGCCATGCCCTTGTTTCCTGGGCACATTCTTTGCCAAATGTGAATCAGCTGTTTCATGGATGAGACTCAAGGAAATCAGGTCACACATTGAGCTAATGGGTTTCCTTTCCTACCCCACCCCTACATGGACACTTAGTCATCTTCTGTTCCAAATAGTCTAGTGATCAATGAAATCACTGATATAGCATCTAGTAGATAATGTTGGCTTTGTTGGTTCTTTTTTTTTTAACTTGGCACATTTGTATGTCATCACAAAAAAAGAAGATGCATTTTCCTGGAAAAAAATATCATTCTACATAGCATTCTAAGTGGTTCCTCAAAGAAACCAAATCCTGACAGGCGGTACATGATGGGGCACTAGTTAGGGATTTCTTTCAGGATTGCTTCTCATGGAGTCTTATTGTGCAAGAGGTCATTGGCAAGCATGGTGTCCAGAGGATTCTCATGCAAGCTTGGCTGCAGCTAACTGGCCCCTGATGGCTCTTCTAGTTCAGAAATTTGCCTAGTAAGTAACATTGGGCTTGCCTCTGCTGGTTTTCTTTTCATTCTCAATTCTTTGCAGTCAGGAGTCTTCAGATGTCATTGGGGGGGTTAATTATAAAGCTTTCAAGTTTTGTTGGGACAATCCTAAGATATCACTGAGAAATCAGTGGCATTGTACAAGGCAGGACAATGACTGGAACAAGGGCAGATATTTGGCAATGGGCCTGTGAATTAGGGGCTGCACCAATGCTGTTTGGCATCATTGACCTGATGGGCTTTCTGAACACCAGGCAAACAGCCAAGGAACTTGTTCCACGGATGGTGGGATGCTTCTTGTCATTTTGATTGCTGAACTAGAGAGATGTAACAGATCCAGAAAAGATTCCATGTAATGATGTATTCATTTTACAAACTCTGTTCCATTTCTCAAACCTTATAAAGTACCTGCCCTAAGTCAGGCTCTGGGCTAAGCACTGTAAAATCAAAGTACAAAGTGTGGTTTCTGGCACCATCGAGGTAATTAAGAAATACTTATTGCATGAATTGAATGACTAAAACTACAAAGTCATCGTGCCACTTCCTAACTGTAATTTTAGGTAAGAAATCTAACCTTTGCTGGAACTCCATATTTATGCCAATGCCTCAGAAGGTTGAGCTGAGGAATAAATAAGAGAACCTGTGTCAACTTCAAAGTCCTTTGCAAAGAAGGAAGAAACAATTTTCCCAATGATAAGAAGCTGCCATGTGTTGTGGATAGAGAGAGAGAGCTTACCTTGAAATCAGGACAAACTAGATTATGTTCCTATTGGAAACACGTTGGATGAAACAGTTAATCCCTCAGATTGACCAATGCTCAGTTCTGGGCCAGTTGGCCATCTGCAGTGGGGGAGAGGATTTCTATAACAAGGAATACCCTATACTGACAGCATCACAGTGGGAATGGCAGTCATTCTGAAAGTTTGTGGACTGCCATCTCTGAAAGCCATGCCCTTGTTTCCTGGGCACATTCTTTGCCAAATGTGAATCAGCTGTTTCATGGATGAGACTCAAGGAGATCAGGTCACACGTTGAGCTAATGGGTTTCCTTTCCTACCCCACCCCTACATGGACACTTAGTCATCTTCTGTTCCAAAACACAAACTTGGAAGATGAACAAGAGAAAGACATCCCCCCAATTTGGGGGGGAAGAAAAGTAAATAAGCTAAAGAATAAAACATGAATGGGATAAGAGCTTTGGAAAATTCTCTAATTTCCTACAAAATTTAATTGTTTTATAGGGGAACATTTTGTTATTCATGGTGGTTTGTTTTTCCTCATAGTGAACAAAATGAGAATACAAATGCTTGGAGAAATTAAATCCATTGAACTCAGGAGTCATCTTGAGAACAGGGTTCCATTCTTCATAATAGTTCTCCAATCTTCAGCTCAATCAGTCCAGAAACATTGCTCATTTCTAGGCTTCCAAGACACAAAGCAAAAAAAAAAAAAGATATAACTTTTCCCTTGTGGAGCTTACAGTCTAATGAGAGACTACAAGCCATAAAAGGGAACAGCGATTAACATTTTTCCAGAAATGGATACCTTGCACTTTTAAAGATGAAAGATAGTTGAATGACAGTTACTCACATTCCTTTCTTACCTTAACATTTCTAAAGATTTTCTCCCTTGCTCCTTACCCTATAATAACCCTGTGAGGTTAATGCTGGGGATATTATTTTTCTTATTTTGCAGATCAAAAAACTGAGGCAAAGAACCATAATTAGATTCATATTTGTGAATTCAAATGTGTAGTAAGGATCATACTTATTTTTTTCTTTCTTAGCATTCCATCTACCCTGGATGTACAAAATCTTCCCTGTCTCCTTTTTCTGGATAATTCATTATAAAAGCTCTACTTTTTCTTTGCTAGTGTTGTATGAATATAATCATGATAAATAGGCTTTAGAGCTTCATTCAATCTTAATTAGTGCCGGCTGGCTGCAAACCCTTCTCATGCCAGGACACTGTGTTCTCATCATTTTTCTGTAAAACTATTACAAGAAAATTAGCATTCTCTAAACAATTTGTAGAGTAACTGATTGTATGTAGTCAATGCCCTTCCCAAATGAATGAAACATTCACTAGGAAATCTACTCTCAGCAGTATTTAAAGTTGACTGCCTACAGGTTCATTTTAACCCAAATGAAGTAAATATCTCAAATATGGGAGGAATTTGAATATTCCAGGTTGGAATTTGCATATAGCCATAAAAGTGACTATTGGGCATGACAGGGAGAGTGAAGGACATTGAGTCAAACAGACTCATTTAAATCCTGCTTCACACATCCATAGAATGACCTGAAATAAGTCACTAGACCTCTCTCTGCCACGTTTCCTCCTCTGTCAAAATGGTGATAATAATAGCACCTTTCCCACTAGGAACTTACATTCTACTGGAAGCAATCAGCAAAATTCAAGGTAAAGAATCAAATATATGAAAAACAAATGCATTGTCCTGGGGGCAAGGAAACCAGAAAATACTATCTGGGGAGAGAGTGGTATCTGGAGAACGACCTGCATTAACTGGAAGTGGGCTTGGACAGACTTGCAGAGAGTTCCGAATGTTCATTGATATGACTTTATTTCCTGATGCCATCTTCTCCAGACTGGTTGGTAAAGAATGGTACCTGGAATCCATTTGTTGCTCCTTTACCACTCATTGAATCCATCCCCCCCCCCATGGTAACTCGTGTAGCCTCCCTCCCCCTAAATGGACAAAGGACCACACTTAAATTTCACATTGCCTTGGATGCAACAGCCCTCAGGTGGTTACAATTTGGGGTAAAATATGAAGGTTGGTGAATTGTTTCCCATGACCAATCACGAACAGTTTTAGAGCCCTTTCTTTAGCTTGCTTGGAATATTGATGGGGTCAGAGTGGGATGCTGTTTCTAATCAGGGCCAGCCATTTACTTCTGCAAATTCCCCTGAAGTATTGCAGCTAAACATACAACATCTACCTAGCAAGGTGTGGGGACTCGTTATCCCAGTCCCTCCCCCATCTCTATGCAGTTTGTATACCTGGAATTTTATTGACTATTAAGTCAAATACATCCTCATTGCTTTTCTCCCATATATTGTTGTTCAAATAATGTGAAAAAAGCCAAATCCCTCCTCTTTCATCTTGCCTTTTGTCTTGTCTTCTCTTGTGTTCTCTTGTCTTGCCTTGCCAACTCTTTCCCCAATTCACACATTTATACATATATAGATATGTATGTATATAATGTATGTATGTATGTATATAACCCTCCCAACTATACCTGAGCATCTGTTAGCCATTAGCTTTTCTTATGTCAGAGGCTTTAGAGATGCTTAGCCTAGTGAGCAGTTACACCAAAAAGAGGGAAGAAAAGCCAAAGGTAACAAGCTATTTATTTGATAGAAACAGGGGTCAAAAGACATTTGCAAGGATTGTGTTTTTATGGTAATGTCTGTGTTTTTGTTCTACATACATATTCATTATAATGAATAGAAATGAAACTGAGGTCCCAAGCCTTGCAAAGGTCAATGGATATGAAGATCAAGCTCCTGTAATGGCCATCCACTGAAGGCTCCTGGCCATATTCACTCTTTAAAGCACCATCATTTGCTGGATTAATACTTTTTAAAAATGCTTTTCATTTTCTTGTGAGGACATTTACATGTTAATTCAGTGTATGCCTAGAGTAGCATAATAAAAATAAGCCCAATTTTTATAGTCAGCCAAGGTTTGAAGAATTTCTACTTCTCTCCCCCCAAAAAACCCAACCATTATGTAATGTGAAAAGATTACTCTCTCATGATGTAGTTGATGAGTGATGGTCAGCATAATAAAAGGACTTGCCCAAGGCCTCACTAACAGAATGATATCCATCCTAAATTTCAAAACAATTTCCTATGAATCTGGTTCCATGAATGATACTTGCATTCTACTAGATGATCTTAGATGAAGATTCCAATAATTATGTTGAATTTAAAAAATGGAAAGAAAGGAATCAGTAAAAGATATTTCTGGTCTCTTCATTTGTCAATGAGCAAACCAGGGTAATCTGAGCAGGAAGTTCACTTTACAGAGCACCATGAATAAGATTGGAGAAGTAAAAGCCATTTTTAGAATGGGACACTTCATCATCTGTTAATTATAAAACTGCTTTCTTCTTTTTGGATTCCCCTCAGTTGAGATGCTACTGTGGCTTCATTTACTCATATGTGGTCTACATGGAATATACATCTTTCTCCAATTGTGGAAGTTGTATCAGCAGCAGGAAGATATTCCAAGTTATTTCTCCAAGTTACTGCTCCAAGGTAGCAACCCTTGTGAGCAGAAATCCCAGCATCCTCTTGGCTTTGAGGTCTCTTCCTTTAATCAGTTAGTTCCTCCCAAATTTCCATTTCATAGAAGGCAACCAGATCAGAACATGACTTCATTCCACTCTGGACCACACTTCTGATTAGTACTTTCTCAAACATTTCTGATACATGAGTAACACTCTCCCACTGTCCCCTTCAACTTCTTTTCATGTGTTGTCATCCCCCGTTAGGATGGATGGATGCTCTTTGAGGGCTTTATTTCTCTTTGTATTCCCATTGCCCAGGACACAGTAATCACTTGCTAAATGCTTGTGGACTTAGAAACTCTAACACTGACCTTCTTCATCTAATCTAGATGTATCTTTCCCAACTTTACATCATGTTTCTCCTCAGCTTCCATCTCTAAAATGTTATTAAGACAAACAAAGAGCCCTTTAAAGATACACCGGACATATGCAGTAAGAGCTGTAGGATTGTTTCTTTTATGCTGGGGGAAGGAAATTAATACTAAAGGCAAAGTTACGTCTTTGATGCAATACAAGCATTGTTTTTCTGTTCTCTCTGTTGGTCTCTTGATGTGTTTCTGTTATAAAGAACAATGTGCTTTCTGTAGATCATAAGTTGAGTAATTTAAAGACACAAGATTCTGTGAGGGTGCTGCTATTGAAGCTGACTAGGGGAAGGGTATGGGGCTAGGAGAGAAACCAGGCTGAGCTGAACATGGAGGTCTGTGAGCATGATTTCTTGCCATTACTTGTCTCCTAGGGAAGAGTTTTAAATATGAGTTATCACTAACACCATGTTGGTGGGCAGATCACATAGGCTTTCATAGCAGGAAGAGAATTTTTTTTCATGAGTATCATTTTAAAAAAGTGATTGATTAGTTACTTCTCACTCTCACACCTATTTATCGTCACATGCACAACTCACGATGCCTAGCCAGCTCCAGACCAGCTTTTCCTTTATATCTCATTGAGATAGCTTCTTGCCATCTCTCTTGCCCACTTTGCCCCAATCTTCCTTTATCTCTCCTCTTTTCTCCTTCCTTTTTCCCTCTTCTTTCCTCCCTAATGCTGACATAGTCCTTATAGATTCTGAGGCTGCTCATCCCACACCACCCTAATACTTATATTGATATATCAAGTACCACTGGGGACATCCATATCTCCATCCAAGCTTCTTGGAGTGGGGAAGGGTGGCTATGAGGTATCTCCAGAGACATGCTGTGAAATGTCTATGGCTCCCTGATAAAATGTACTCCAACTCATCCTAGTATGCTCTCCTCAATTCTAATAGCCAGTTAGAAGCACCTCAATTTCATTTAACCAATGAATATGAAATAGCTTCACAAAATATATTTCTAGCAAAGTTAGAATACAAATTAAACTTAATGCTGGGCACCTGGGTAAAGCAACAGATAGAGCACCTAGACTGGAGTCACGAAGACTTGAGTTCAAATCTGGCCTCAGACACTTAAAAGCTGTGTGATCCTGGGGAAGTCACTTTACCCTATTTGCCTCATTTTCTTCCTCATTGTATCATAATTTCTCTCATCATCATCATTAATGATCTCTTGGACTTTTGATGCTTATTATTCTGATCTTTCCAAACTCATAGGATTGTAGCTATCTTCAATATTTTGCCTTAAAGAAGAAAGAACAAATTCCAAAGAAGCAAAGAGTAGAGATTAGTAATCCTGGGCCCCATGTTGTCCTGGAAGGAGTGCCTGGGGCCTTTCTTTCCATAGGATAGCATGGCCCTTTTGCCTACATAGTGATCAAAAAGGAACAAGGAAGAGATACATACTCCATTGGGTGCCCAGTTGTCTTTTACTCAACCCTGATTCAGATTCAGTAGCCAATAACAATCTTTCTCTTCTCTTGGTTAGCAGACCAAGACCAACTCAAGGTCCAGACTGAGGATCAGAGACCCACTTTGTGGAAAACTAGGAGCCCTGCCCCTCCCTTCTGTTTAGTAGCCTACAAAGCATGCTGAGCTTGCTCGGAGAAGGTAGCTGGAGCATTCAGGAGCCAGCGACCTATGCATGCATTCTGGGGACTTCCAGATGCACTTGGACCCTTCCAATGACTTGGCATGTGTTACAAGTTTTAAGAGATAAGGGTGGCCACGCTTTTTCTTGAATGTTCACACTATGTATTTTGAGGGAGACGTAATCCATATGGTTCGAAGCCATTTACACTTAAGTGATGACTTACATCATCAAAATGATACAGTTTTAAGGTTGTCCCCAAAACCTTTGGAGTCTTTTAAGTAATTCCATGGTGTTTTGTTTTGCTGTTTTTCCCCAATTCTAGAAAACAAAAAGTGTCTGCTTGCCAGGGGCAATGAACTCAAAGAGTCACCAGACTCTTGGAATTTGGCATGGTCGAGCCAGGAATACTGAGTGGGTTCTCAAATGAAGGCAAACCTCAAGTAATTGCATTGTTTGCATAAACACAGGAGTTGAGGAGCCCCTCTCTCCCAGGGTCCATTTGTCACAGCCGGGGCCATCTCTAGCCTGCTGACTTCCATCATGCTCCATTTTTCATTACCTCAAAGTTACCTGTCGTGTTTGCTGCTACAATCCACCAACGTCAGAGTGGTGAGTTATGATCAGCGGCTTAAAGTAAACATCATTTGCCCATAAGAAATTATTTCCACATCAAGCTCGGTTTTGTGCTGGGCCCAGTTTTCAGCCCTCCCCCTCATTACAATTGTTCCTCCCCCTCCCCAATTTGAAATAGCCATGTGTCCCAGATTGCATTTCCTCCCGGCCAAGCGTGCCACACTCAGGGCTATGATTTATGACCTTAGCCTTTACACAGGCTCTGGGCACTAACAAGATAGTCTGCTGGATTTGAACTTCTACAAAAAATGAAAGCAAACATAGCCTCATGATAGAAAGCCTTGTCAGCAGGCACGGAATTCAGCAAATGCCATTTGTAATCTTTAATTTCTCCGCGAGCTTCTCCTGATGGATGACTGATTCACTTGAGATTACTGGGCGCACAAAGCCTTCAAACCCCAGCAGAAGTAAAAGGACCACCATCTCACTATGGACGTGCTGCCCACCTCCTTCCCAAGATGGACCCAGGAGCCATTGCTAGTTTGCTTTGGCCAGTGGACTGGTTTCACGACTATCAACAATAAGGCTAAGACGTATGGTTGGTTCCAGATGCTCCAGCCAATTGACCATAAAATTGCTACATATTTCTGGCAAAGCAACCAAGTCAAAGCTTTGAAAAGCCCCCCTTCCCCCCGCTTTCCCTCTGCAAAGCTCCTCATTATTCTTCTTCTGCCCCCTGATCTGAGCAAAAGGAATACTTCTGGAATCAATTAGAAATGTCTGCCCTTGATGAGATCTGCACGTGAGTTTGGAATTGTGAGGCTTTGATAGTGTCAGCCAACAGCTGCATTTTCAGGTGGTAAAACCTAAGAAAGAATTTTCCAGGGTTTATTTACAATCATAAAGTTTTTTTTTTTAAACTGAACCCACTCAGGACAAGGTGGAGGCCATCTCATATGCCATTGAAATGGGGCTTAAAAGGGATTATGTATTTATTTTGTCCCAGATGAACAAACCAGTCCCTTATTATCAGGAACTCTTCAATTACTTTGCAGCACTGTGGCAAGTGGCTGTAAGAACTGGAAAGCCAGACCTCCCTGATCTAAGCTGCTGTCAGAGGAGCGTCTGTAACTCTTCTCATCACTCTAGTGAGAGATAGTTGGCAATCGCCAGAATCAAAGGGCACCCAACCAGCATCGGGACATCCAAAGCAAATGACAGACGACTCTCTCTGGTGGTCACATCTCCATCTGAGAGGTACTGGGATGTTTGCAAGGATCACCCATGTTCAACAGGCAACAAACATTGATGCAGGGCTCGCTCGATGCCGAGGGATGAATTAAACACTGAGCATATAAAGGCTATGCCTATGGAGAAGTCTTTCTATGTGCACACAGCAAGAAATATATACAAAGCTCACCTAGAGGAATGGGGACAAGGATCTGGAGTCCTCTAGGGGAAGATGACCTTGGAACTGAGCCTTGAAAGTGGCTGGACTCTAGTTGGACAAGGTGAGCAGGGAGGGAGCCCCTGACTCACTCTGGGCAAAGGTGTGGAGTGAAAAGATGCTCTATTGTATCCTTCCCCTGAGCCAGTATAATGTTGGGTTGTTTGTTTTTTAATGGGATGGATGCCCTTGTGGTTTCACTCATCTTTGCATTCAGAGACTTTTCTGGCTATTTATTTAAAATAGTATTTTGCTAGGAATGGCTCTGATCATCTGTGTGTGTGTGTGTGTGTGTGTGTGTGTGTGTGTGTGTGTGTGTGTGTGTTTCACATTTGAAAACAAAAGAAACCAGAAATTGGTATTGCTTGTTTCAAAGGTGTCAATTTGGGTCATTTTCATTGAATCCCATCTGGAGTCCATAATGACTTGACCTGCAATCCGGTTTCATTCTGAGGGCCAACACCTGGCAACACATTCTTTGTATCAAAGTGTCCACATGAAATACGGTTGAGATTGGACAGTGAACTGGAAAGATATAATTGTTCTAAACAGGAATTGATAGCTTCATTGTGGTTAGGCAAAGCAGAATTGAATTTGATTCTACTAGAACTAACTAGCTACTAAGGGCTTGGTGCTGGGGAGATACATCAAAAAACAACAGCACAACAACCACCCAACCACAACCACAAGGTAGGGCCTGCCTCTGTGGCCTTGACATTCTGCTGGGGGGCCAGGAGGGTATCATCTGCATGATGAAGTAAATGCAAAGGAGTACAAAGGACATTCCCAAACGTCATGGTGGATCTGGGCTGGGCAGAGACATATTGAAATAAGTTCCACTCCATACCTCCCCCCTTCCTTGAAACTTTGTGGCTGATAGTGGACATAGAATATCTCATGCCCCAAAAGATTTGATTGATGGAACATTGCCAGACGCCATGATTTTTATTACTGATCACCACACAAAATCACTCATTTATTTGAGAACAAAAATGTAGGATAATAGATATACAGCTCATAGACTTCATTGGTATCTTCCCACTGCCCAAAGAAGTCAAGAAAGTCCCAAAGCAGATGGAAGATTCATTCTTGACTTGAAAAAGAAATGAGCACCGATAGAAGCTGTTGGATGATTTGCGATCTTTATCATTTATTGTATCCTCACCTGGAGCAGATCATAGGACTCTTAGAGTATATATATAAAGACAGTTGTTGTTGTTGCAGTTGTTTCAGATATGTACAATTCTTTTTTTAAACCCTCACCTTCCATCTTGGAATCAATATTGATTCCAAGGCAGAAGAATGGTAAGGGCTAGGCAATGGGGGTCAAGTGACTTGCCCAGGGTCACACAGCTGGGAAATGTCTGAGGCCAGATTTTAACCCAGGACCTCCCCTCTCTAGGCCTGGCTCTCAATCCACTGAGCTACCCAGCTGTCCCCCAGACATGTACAATTCTTCATGACCTCACTGGAGATCTTCTTGACAAGGATTTTGGAGTGTTTTGCCATTCCTTCTTCAGATTATTTTATAAATGAGAAAACTGAGGCCAACAGGATGAAGTGGCTTGTCCAGGGTCACCCAACTAGGAAGCATCCCAGTGGAAGGACTTCTGATGTTTCCTTATTCAAGCACTGAGTTACACTAGGCAATGTGGTGGTCATTACAGATGTAGATCCCAGAAGGAACTCTGATCTGACCCAAATCTTGTTATTAATGAAGCTGGAGGCATTCCTGTTTAGAGGGTGGAAGGTATCTGGGTTGTCTGTTGTTGTCTATAAATTTAATAATGGTTTGTCAGAATATGCAAAGTTTCTCCTCTTGACTTGCTGAAGTGGACTGCTTCACCTAGGTGAAATCAGGGGAAAGTGATCTATTTTTTATTTTTCTTTTATTTAGAATATTTTTCCATGGCTACATGATTCATGATCTCTCCCTTCCTTCCCCCCGTCCTGGAGCTGACAAGCAGTTTCACTGGGTTATATACATGGATCCCTGTTCAGAACCTATTTCCATGTTATTCATATCTGCAGTAGAGTGACCTTTTAACATCAAAACCCTAATCATATCCCCAATGAATGACATGATCAATCACATGTTTCCTTCTGCATTTCTGCTCCACAGAAATGGTTCTTTCTCTGTGGAGAGCTTCTTTCTCCTAAGTTCATCTGTATTGTTCTGTGTCATTGCATTGCTGCTAGTGGAGAAGTCAGTTACATTCGATTGTGCTACAATGTATCCGTCTCTGTGTACAATGTTCTCCTGGGTTCTGCTCCTTTCACTCTGCATCAGTTCATGGAGGTGGTTCCAGTTCACCTGGAATCCCTCCAGTTCATTATTCCTTTCAGCACAATAGTATTCCATCACCAACATATACCACAATGTGTTCAGCCATTCCCCAATTGATGGATACCCCCCCCCCATTTTCCAATTGTTTGCCAACACAAAGAACACAGCTGTAACTATTTTTGTACAAGTATTTTTCCTTATTATCTCTTTGGGGTACAAACCTAGCAGTGAAATGGTTGGATAAAAGAGCAGTAAATCTTTTAAACCCTTTGGCCATTATTCCAAATAACTTCCGGAATGGATGGATCAATTCACTACTCAACCAGCAGCATATTAGTGTCCCAATTTTGCCACATCCTCTCCAACATTTATTATTTTCCTTTACTGCCATATTAGTCAATCTGCTAGGTGTGAAGTGATACCTCAGAGTTGTTTTGATTTGCATTTCTCTAATCATGAGAGATTTAGAATATGAAAAATAAGGGATTAAAATATTTATTTCCTTTTTTCTGTTCTCAAATTGTTCCTCTTCCATTTGTGATCTTTGAAGAGCTGAATTCATAGCACTGGAGTTACCTTCAAGCTTAGAAGTCTCACTTAGGGAAATTGTGCAGGCCCCCTTGAAGGGCTTCCATCATTGTAGATATGAATTCTTGCCCATCTCATTTAAGTGGAGGCTGGCCTAAGCTGCACTTTATTCACAAGGGTTTATATAAAGAAGCTCACTTCATTTAGAACTTAGGATTCCACCCAATTTCAGCTTTTCTGATGCCTGTGGGAACAACAGGAGATGTAGATAACAATATTGCTCTGTTCTCTCAAATATATTTTTATAAGTATAGAGAATGTAGGAAGGCCTTTAATCAGAAACTCAGCTTTATCCTATACCAGAGAATTCATTCTGGAGATTAGAAGAAGTGAGGAATAAGAATGGGAAAGTTTTTACTCAGATGACTATTGTTATCTATCATCAGAAAATTCATACAAAAGAGAAGTCATAAACGTGATATGGAATTGGGATCCTCTGCTTCCTTCTCATTCAACAAAACAGAAATCACACAATTGATCACATATGCTGATAATTCAGTCTTGGAGGATAATGTATATTGGGGAAGGGTTATCTCTAGATCATATCACATCATTCATATACTTCAGGAAAAATATTTTAAAAAAGTCATTATTCTTGGGATGCATAATATTTAGCCATGGATAAAACAATGAAATTAATCTTAGCCAAATATATTAGATGCCATGTTAGTGAATGACCAATGCATAATCCAAGCAGAAAAGGCACTTTCTGAAGAAAGAACTGGTGAAAGCTTTAGAGTTGTTTAGTTTGGAGAAGCTTTTGGTCATTTGGTAGGTAATATCAGTTACCTAAAGGACTGGAAGCACAAGTGAATTGGTTCTGCTTGACTCCAGACAATGCAACTAGAAATGATGAGTAAAGGAAAATTTCAAATATTTCAATACTTCAAAAATGCAATTGTATTCAACTAGAACATGGCAAGTAACATCACTTTAAACTATGAAATGATATTATTCTTAAGTTCTGACAGATCTTTCTGGTGCTCCATTTAGTGGAAGACACTGTATCAATTGCACAAAGCCCTAAAAATATGGAATAATTTTCTAAATGAGATCCATTGTCATTAGAAATAATTATGGTAGGATAGGGGAAGAGAAGAGAGAGACAGAGACAGAGACAGAGACAGAGAGAGAGACAGAGACAGAGAGAGGGAGGGAGAGAGAGACACAGAGAGAGAGAGACAGAGACAGAGAGAGAGAGAAAGAGAGAGAGACAGAGACAGAGAGAGGGAGAGAGAGAGAGAGAGATGTGGCTAAGTGGATATAGAGCCACTCTCAGAGTCAAAAAAATGGCCTTGGTCATATAATGACACTGTCACCATAGGTGTGTCACTTAACCCCTTTAAGAATATGATAGATAAACCAGTGGATTACCTTAGAGAGTTGGGTAATTCTCTAAGATAATAAATATTTGGAAAACTCATGGAGTTCACCCATTTATTATACTTCTACATTATAAAATTGTAATGCAAGAACAATTGGCTGTGTCTAGATTGGGACAGGGAGAGAAGTGAGATGTCTTGAACTGGGGGAATTCTGCAATAATTTTAAAGACTCCAAACTTCTCCCTGAAGGAAAAAAAATCTTTTATTTTTAATATCAGGAATTATTCTAGATATATAAGGCTATAAGTTACAGAATACTCCAGTCTCTTAAGGACTGGAGTTAAGGATTATCTAAGGGAGAGAGGAAAGAGAGATCATAAAAATCTCTGCACCATGCAAATGAAGGATAGCAAAGGAGAAGTAGTGAAAACAATATCATCAGAAAAACAAATATAGAATAGAGCTGGACAAAGCAAGTGAATGACATTTGGGATGAGAATGAATTCCATGGAGGGGGAGGATGGGGAGAGAGATAGAGACAGAAACAGACAGACAGAGACAGACACAGAGAAACACAGAGACAGACAGATAGACAGACAATGTTCCAGGTAAAGAACATCCTATACAAATATAAGAAAGGAGACAGAGTAGTCTGTGTACAAAACAAGTAGGCCAATCTGTAGAGTTCGTTGAATATGTCAGGAGTAATATAGGAAAACACTACTACCTGCCTTCTTGGAGAGAGTGGTAAGCTGGAAGGGAGGAAAAAAGAGTGAGACAAAGTTTTGGGCACAGCTAATGTGATATTGTGTTTCTCTCCAATAAGTATAATTATCATAGTTTATCACATATGTATAACAAATAATATATATTTTATTTTTGTTTTATCTATCTAGAAAAATGCTGCAAACATAGGAAAGAGTCTGGGCTGCAAAGAGCTTTAAATGGCAAATACAACTTAAATTTGGCCCTAGAAGTAATACAGAGGCTCTAGAATTTATTGGGGATTGCTGTATAACACTTTAGAAAAATCACTTTGGCCACCCTGTTGGAGGTTGGATTGGAGTGGGGAGAGGCTTGAGGATATTCTCTTTTGGAAACTGTCTAAATCACAAGCCTCCCATAAAACCTAGCAGGTAGTCCAGAGAAGTCCCCATTTTCTATCAGCCACAGCATATCCTTTCTTATGAATGGCAGCCTGATTTTGATCTATGTACTATGATCATGGGGAAGCTTCCTCCTCCTCCCCTCTGCCCTAACCTGATCTGAAGTCCACTACTCACTCACTCACTCACTCACTCATTTGAGACTTAATCACTGAATAGATGACAGTAGTAGTGGCAATCGGATCTAGCTGATGTGTTTCAATCTACTCCTGAACACAGGAAACACAGGAAATGTAAAGAATGCCAAAAAAAAAAGTGCATCGCATCCCAGGCAGGCTTTAAAAATGTCCTGGCCAGGGTGGGACAAACTTTAGAGACAAAGTAGGCAAATTCTCTTGTCCTAACCATTACTGAAAAGTAAAATTCTTTTCTAAGAATAGAATCACAGGGCTTTAGAGCTAGGAAGGGCAACAGACAGTATCATTCAGACAATTAATTAAAATTTTATATCTTTGTTTTCAATTACATGTGGGAATAATTGTTAGAGATTGTTTTCTGAAAATTTATGATTCAGATTCTTTCCCTCCCTTACCTGTCCCCAAGGCAGTAAATAGTCTAATACAGGTTATACCAGTCCCTTCATGAATATATATTTCCATTTTCCCTATGTCAGGGCTGAGGATACATATCACATGTAAAATTAAAAAATTAAAAAAAAAACTCATAAAAGTAATAAAGTGAAGCACGGTGTGCTTTGATCAGATTCCAACAGTTCCTTCTTTCTGACACTCAATTAACCAAATTTTATTTTTGAAGGACCTACTATGTTACAAGCACTATTAATCATCCCTTTCCATGAGGAATTTTCCGTTCTGTTGATTGCCTTGTTTTACTAGCTCCTAGAAAAGAAATTACTTCCTTAGTTTCACATGGCTAGTTTCTGTCAGATTGTGACTAGAACCCAGGGTTTCAGCTTCTTTTTATGACATCTCGCACTGTGGATATCGACTGACTGGAAGGTTGCCCAGAGCTCCACCAGTTCTTTTTAGCAATTGTGCTTAGATAGGAACATGGGAAAGCATAAACAAACTTGAAATGTAAACATAGAAAAGCATTGGAGTTGGGAGCGTGTTTTAGAAAATACTATTTTTATTAAATAAAGAATTACAGGGGAAATGCAGATACCATGAGAAGAATAGAATCTCTGATGTAGCGTATATCAAAGACAGTGATCAGCCATCATTTCGAAGGCCATTATTCATTTCAACAAATGTTTATTAACTGGCTTCTTGGTGCTGGGTCCTGGGTTAGGTGATGGAAATGGAGAGAAAAAGAAAACAAATCAAAGAAATTAACAAAAAGACAGTCCCTGCAATGAGGATAGTGCATTCCACGAGGACAAAATGACCCAACTTTTGGAGGAGGTGGTACCTACTCATTAGTCTAGATGGGATCAAGGGATTTTAAGCAGCAGATGAGAGACTTACAGGAACTGAGAACAGTCTAGGAAAAGTCATGGAGTCAGGAAATGAAATTCCTTGAATGGGAAAATGGTTAGTCGAAAGAGTTTGTACAAGGCACTGAGGTGAAAGAATATTCTGCATACTCTATCTCACTAGCTGCATTTTCCTCTGATTTCTACCTCAATTTGTATATATTTTTGGTAAAATGTGGAGTAACTTGTCCCTGTTCAGACCTCATTATTGTTGGACTAAATAAATTTTTATCATCATCATCATCATTATTATTGTTAGCTTTGCTATGCCTAATTGCTTCTCCTTTTTTTTTTTCCTTTTTGGCCCCTTATGGATCTGTTGGGTACCAAGGTTGAGGTCCCTGAATAGAAAGTGACTAGCAAGAAATGCTCTATTTACTTCATCATTTAGGTGTTATGCAAGAAGCAAGTCTTTTAAATAACATTTTTCCATCAACTGCCAAAAAAATGGTCTGATGAAGGAAGATTACCACATGCCCTGTTGTAGCCTCGAGCTCTGAGCCCAGAACACTGAACCACTTTGTCATGTTTAGAAGTTGGAAATAGGTGTTATGAAGAGAAGAATATACAAAGACCCTGGTTATTTACTAAATACAGCACTTGAGACTTAGACAAAATAATGCTGTTACCTCCTTCCTGATGGAATCTGAGTGATTACATCTGGCTGGACAAAAGCAGTTTGGTTTATCTTAATGTAGAACCATGTAATGCTTATATTCCATTGTTTACTTTGCTGATTGAAAGCTAATATACAGTATATGCCATGCCTTTTGGGATGCCTGGTTCTAGTTTTTAAGAGAACAGAATTCCAGAGTAAGGGAAGATGGGGGTGAGATTGGGCCGACCATTACCTGAATTTGTTTCAGGACTGGAAGCTTCTTTCTGCATTTGGTCAGCATTTTCCCCTTGGTTAGTGATAAAATCACATTTTCCCAATGGGTGTGGGTCCCTTACAGAGCTGGTCAATTTGAAGACTGGAGATTCTTAGCCTTTTTTGTGGATCTCTTTGGAAAACTGGTGAACTCTATGGATTCCGCAAAATAATCTTTGTCTAATTTGTAATTGAGGGAAATGGTGAATTTCAGGTAGAGTTTCACGGAAAAGATATATTTTCCCATTCCAGTTCACAGACATCCTGAAGTCTATCCATAACGTGGGGCATGGACCTTAGGTTAAGGACCCTTGCTGTAGAAGGACTCTTGAGAGACAGAGAAATCAGTAGAGTGTATACAAGGCATCATTTCATTTGCTGCCTCTCTGTGCAACCCTCTTCTTCCTCCATCGGGAATGAATTCCCTCATCAGCACCAACCACTTCTTACCTCTAGTTTTCTTTAAAGTCTATTTCAGCTACCTCATCCTACATGAAGCCTTTGCTAATTCCCCTTCCCTCCAGGTTTATCGTTTTAAATACAAAAGCCCATATAGATGGAAATATGTACAAAAGTTGAGAGCACTGAGCTCAGGGCAGAAGGCAAAGGTAAATATAAAATATTCCCTGCCCTTATTGACCTTGGCGATAAATAGATAAATAGCTCTGTGTGTGTGAGAGAGAGTTCTACTGCTTAGCATCATTTTTTTCAAAATTACACTTTCACAATCTCTATCTTTCTATCTATCTCTATATAGCTGCAAATTTTTATGTGCATGTTGATTCTACTACAGACTGTAAATTCCTAGGAAAGGGCTGGCGCCATTTTGATCTTTGTATTTCTGGGAGCTGACCCAGTACCAATGTGATACATGCATATTGATTGATTGATTAATGGATTAGTACAATTTCTGCCGTGTTTTAGCCTGAGTTCCCTACACATGTTCTACTCTGATTATTCATCCTAGCATGGAGATTATTTATAGACTAAAAGAATTGACCTCAAATTCTAATTGGTCTTCTCCAGAAAGAGGGACTTTGTATGCAGCTCCTCCTTTTCATAGACAGGGTATCCTTTGTCGCCTTAACAGGTTACATTCTCAGAATACTTACTTTAGTCATGAACTCTTGGGTGTTACATTAGACTTCTAATTTTATTTCATTTAATTTTTTTTCATATAATTCACCATATACAAAGATGATCTCTCCTACAAAAGGCCTTCCATGCTCTTGAGACTGCCAGGAAGCCATAATGCTCTTCCCCTTTAATACCTTTAACAGAAAGATTCTATCTGTCCCCAGAACCTTGATTACTTTTTCACTCCATCATATTTGTTCTTAAAGAGAGTTTTCAACATCATTGAAAACTCTTATTGGGCCTATTATTTCACAGTTTTAGAAGAGCTTCTCATCCACATTAATCCTCATGCCAGCACCCTTCCCAGGGAAGGGAAATTTAAGGAATGCAGTTCCAAATTGGGGTTATAATCAACATTAGGCTGGGGGGATCCATAGAACCTTTCATGAATCCAGGTTTTATTTTTAGCATTTATGATACCATTGTCTTTCAGGACTCACCAGGATCATGTAAGAAAATATAATCCAAAACCCTGAAAAATAGAAACAATAACAACAGAGCCCTTCTGCTCCATCCTACCTCTCATCAACTGGCTTTCTGAACCTCACTTTTGTTTTAATTTGATCCCTATCTGCCTAGAAATGACATGAGCTTGGTGGTTTCATCTTACACTCAGTTGTAATCCTGACCACAAAATCTCTGCAAAAGTGGAATTTTGTCTTAATGGATCACCTTCCTGAATGAGTGTGACTCATGAAAGGGAGAGGATTGATGCATTCATTACTCAGTGCTGAAATAAGCTGTTCTTCATGTAACCAAACATATGTAGTCATAACTTTAAATTTGGACTTTGGGTTTATTAATCCCCCTGTGAGAAGAAGAATTAGGAAACAATGATATACTCTTATGACCCCCTTCCCCATGATTCCTGCATTTAATACTAGAAGAGGAGAAACTATCTATGTTTTCCACTTGTAAATGAGGAAACTTAGGAAAAGGAAATAATTATTAGGTCAACTATTGATCAATGGGACTAGAACTCAGGAACTAGAAATTCCATTTCCCCATGATTAGTTAAAAATAGTCTGTAGACATTATTTACCTACTATGTACAATGCACTGTGACAAAAACTGGGGTTATACAAATGAAAAAAAAAAGAGATAATATTTTACCTTCAAGGAGGCTACAGTCTAATGAAAGATGACAATACCCAAGTTATAGCTGATAAAAGATAGGGGAAAGGAAGACATTTGTTGCAGGCACATGGGAGAATACTTAGAGAAGTGTCAAACTAATGTAGTCATGTGAGAAATGAGATATCTGAAATGAACTCCCTTCTTAAATTTAGGTTTTGGAAATTTTTTTCTCATCAAGGCCATTCTTTCTTCCCAGATATAGAATGTTCTATTCCATTTGAGTTATATTTATAAAGAATATTCAAACTATTTCCCAAGTCATGCAAATCATTTGAACAATAAAAATTATTAAGCACCTACTATGTACCAATCACTCTGCTAAGTGCTGAATGTTTATGTTTAAAGATGACCCTGCAGATCCATCTCTAGAAAAAATGTTATTCCTTGTCATACTTGTTTTGAATCTTGAAAATGTTCATTCTGAAGATTACTTTTTCTCCTGTAGACTTGTGGATTGAGAATGCAAAATTCTCAGATTGTAACAGGGAGTTGGAGAAGCAGCATCTAGAGCTGATACCTCAGTAAATAGACTTTTGATAGGTTCTGCCAATGGGAAATGAATTGGTCTCAGTGTCAAGTTGGAAGAGTTCAGTAGACTACATGTCTTTGAAAGACTGTGTAGTAGTTGGAAGGACCCCATTATTCTCCTGGAATCAAAGTCTCATCTCTCCAATGCTGAAGATCATCTGATGACTCTTTGGGAATGAGAATCATAGAGATCCATCATCTCCAGTGATTTGAAATATGTCCCACTGAGAGAAGTAATGGAAAAGGCTAAGGATTTTGGCACATGGTTTAATCACCACTGGCCTAGGGCAAACCCTAATCCCACCACAACATTATTATCATGTAGAATTTGGTAATAATGAAAGTAAAAGGGAATTCTTTAAAGTATGAAGGCCATAATTCTTCACCCACATCCGGAATAAAGCTATGATTTTGTTGGTTTAAAGGAAAGAATGGAATACTTTAGAGTCCCAGACTTAGGGTCTGAGCTCTATAGATTTAAAGAGAGAAATGGTATAAGAATTCATCATATACAGCTCTCTCATTTTGATAAATTGGGAGATTGAGCTTTAGGAGGTTAAAAAAGACTTGCCCATGATCACACAAGTATCAAGTGCCAGCCTTTTTTTTTTTTTTTGGCTATTCTACCATATTGCCTCCACCTAATTATGTTCACTAATGACATTGCATGTCTATTATTCCAGGATTTGATTCAATACCCAGATCACTCCAAATAGGCAAGAGTTATTCCAGTAACTTGTCAGAATCCCATCCCTTCTCACCCCTCCTCTATTTTGTGGTAAGGGGTTGAGATAGCAACATATCCATATCTAAACTGCTTTTTCTCCACTTATTGCTATCTATGTTAGTGAGAGCCACTGAAAATAGATGGTAATGGAACTAACATTTTTGTAAATTAAATTAAGTTAAATGACACATAAATGATAGTTCTTTGAAATTCAGGATGAGGAAAGAGGGAGAATGAAGATGAAAAAGGTATGAGGGATAAAGGAAAAAGGAGGGTGGGAGAGAGAGACAGAGAGAGACAGAGACAGAGTTAGTTAGAATTACTGGTATAATCTTGGGCAAATCTCTTACAATTCTTTTGTAAATTTATTTAGAATATTTTTTCATGGTTACATGATTCATGATTTTTCCCACCTCTATTCTCTCCTCCCACTTGGATCTGAAAAGTAGTTCCCCTTGATTAGATATATATCATTGTTCCTATTTCCATGTTATTCATATTTGCAATAGGGTGATCCTTTAACATCAAAACCCTAATCATATCCCTATCCAACTACATGATCAATCATATGTTTTTCGTCTGTGTTTCTGCTCCCACAGTTCTTTTTTCTGGATGTGGACAGTGTTCTTTCTCATAAGTCCCTCAGGATTGTCCTGGATCATTGTATTGCTGTTAGTAGAAAAGTCAGTTACATTCAATTGTACCACTGTGTATTGGTCTCAGTACAATGTTTTTCTGGTTCTGCTCCTTTCACTCTGCATCAATTTCTGGAGGTTGTTCCAGTTCACATGGAATCCCTCCAGTTTATTATTCCTTTCAGCACAATAGTATTCCATCACCAACATATACCACAATCTGTTCAGCCATTCGAGGGACATCCTCTCATTTTCCATTATTTTGCCACCACAAAGAGCACAGCTATGAATATTCTTGTACATGTCTTTTTTTCTTATTATCTCTTTGGGGTACAAACCCAGCAGTGCTATGGCTGGATCAAAGGGCACAGTCTTTTAGTTCCCTTTGGGCAGAGTTCCAAATTGTCCTTCAGAATGGCTGGATTAATTCACAACTCTACCAGCAGTGTATTAGTGTCCCAATTTTACCACATCCCTTCCAACTTTTATCACTTTCCTTTGCTGCCATATTGGCCAGCTTGCTGGGTGTCACTAATACTTCTTATGTTTGCTAGTCTATAAAACAATTGAGCAAAAAGTATTGGTTCAATGGTCCTCTATCCCTTTTTAGATAATATCTTTGATCCACTAAAGGCAGCTCATATAAAACAATATTGGACTTGAAGTCAAAGGATCTGATTTCCATTTCTGGCTCCATTACTTATGGCCTGTGTGACCTTGGACAAGGTATTTAATCTCTTTGTGCCTAATTTTTCCCATTTGGCAAATAATGAGATTGGACTTAATGACCTCTTAGGACCTTTCTGCATTTAGCTCCATGACCCTATGTTCTTTTCAGTGAAATGACCAGGGAAGAAGTCTCTCATTATAAAAAATATGGGTCATGCCATGTCCTTGAGTGTGGTTTATGACCAGGAGAAGAGAGTGATAAGGCAGGAGAGCCTCCCTATTCCTGTCTCTCTCATGTTCCTGGACTTCTTCTCTCCAACTTTGACTGCTTGCTCAGGCTGAGGAAGGCCACCATGCATGGATACATGCCCTACAAATAATAATGCCCATGCTACTAGCCTGTCCATATTTATGCAAAATAAAACCATGGAAAATTAATAACAAGATGAATAGCCTTGACTTCCCAGATGCAGAGCTATGATGTAGGCCAATTGCTCAAAAAGGTCACAGGGAATTTGACTTTATACTCCAGTCAAACCAGCTTCCTTAATGTTTCCCATGTGGGACACTCCATCTCCTGCTCCCTTGCCTTGGCATAGGCTGGCTTTCCCACATTCTTGGAATTCTCCTTACTTCCACTTTTGAGAATCTCTGACTTCTATCAAAGCTCAGTCCAAACATAATCCCCTACTTTAGGCCTTTCCTCTTCCCCCCAGCTGTAAGTGTTTCCCACCTCCATTCATTTATGTATACTTTTATTTTTTTTTAAGTAATGTACTATAGTATTTAGAAACCTGGCCTTACAGCGAGACAGAATTTCCTTTAGAATGAAATCACATATCTGAAGAAAAGGAAAAGAATATCAAATTGTAAGCTATTAAAGATCAGGAATTTGATGGAGCAGAGCCCACACCACGGAAACTCCTGGGCTATCGCCCTTCTAAGTAAAAACAAACAAATGTGTAAAATGGATTTTATTGGTCATGGAAAAGACGTAAAATGTGGTCTACAGCTAAAGTAGTTAGGAATTCCGAGCAGATGACAGAAGCACAGATAGCCTAATATGATAAAGAGAGAAGGAAGACTTGCAGATTGGAATAACTGGGTTTCGTTCTTGAGATATGTGATGCTGGTCAAGAAATCAAAATGCTAAGTCCATTCAGCCACTCTCTATAAGGAATTGGTTATGAAGCCACAATTAGTTGTATTCTTTTGTATCATCAAATGAAATTTGAATGTGGAATTCCATGAACTAATCATATCATCAGTTTCATAATTGTGGAAAATGGGAAAGAAACTGAAAAAGAGCTGATATTCCCATAATTGTGCTGTATAAAAAGATACAGTCATCGAGCTTCACAATCTTGGAGTCTTCTCTGACTCCACTCTCTCCCTTATTCCCCACATCCCAATGCTGGCCAATTCTTGCTAATCCTATTTCTTGAAGGTCTCTTGGACCTGTCTGCTCCCTTGTATTCATTCATAGGCCCCACTCTCAGGCTCTCATTATGTCACCTGGATCATTTATCACCATCCTAGTTAATCTGCCTCTTCCCAGCCTTTCCCCTCTTCAATGGAACCTCTATCTAAAAGGCCAATTCTTATTGCTAGGGCTTCCACTACTCAGAATCCTGAATAGCCATCTATTAATAGAGAATACAAAATAGATAAGTAAGGTACAGATGGCATGAGTGCTGGGTTTGGAAACCAAAGACCTGGATTCAAATCTCTGCTCTTTTACTCATTACTTGTGATGTTAGGCAAGGAGTCTCTTGTCTCAGTTTCCTTATCTGTAAAAGAAGAAGGTCAAACTCAAAGGCCTCTGAGGTCCTTTTCACCTCAATACCCTTGAGATTTCAACCATTCTCTTTTCACATTTAAAACCCTTTGCAGTCTGACCCCAGCCAATGCTATGCTAGTTTATTTTTTATCACTCACCTTCTCTTACTCAATTTCCAGGAAAACTGGCCCACTTGCTGTTTTCCAAGGATGGTGTTCCATCTTAGCTCTCTGTCCCTTTTGTACAGAGTGTTCCTTCCCTCCCAGTGCCCTTTGTCCCACCACAGCTCCCTTGGATTGCCAGTTTTCTGTATAGATTAGCTCAAGGGGGTAACTGCTTTGTGAAGACTTCCTGAATCTACTCTGGTCATTAGTGCCTCCATTTCCCTTGTGCCATATGTAGAATATATGCTCCTCGAGGACAGGAGTTGTTTCATTTTTGTCTTTGATCCCCAGTGCCTGGCACAGGATCTGGACCGTGGTAGACACTTGGTTCAGTTTGCTTCACTGTGATGGGAGCAAAAACATGTACAATGGAAAGAATGATGTTTCTGGGTGAGGCTGGTCATACTCATAGGGCAAGGTGACAGAATCACAGCTACTTTGGAGAATCCTCATTTTCACTTATAAAATAACCCATTTCTTAAAACATAAAGAATGTTATAAAACTGGTGACTAATTTTTCCAAGTCTGATTTATGCCAAATAAAAATAACCTTCAAATCCCTATCTGAAAATACAATGCCAACATTCTCTAAAGAATAACACTGTCACCCAATGGGCAGTGCTTGGATGTAAACCAGGAAAACTGGAAAAATAACTCATAGGAATGCTGGAGGTTCTGGATGTCCATAGATTTCATACCAAGAGTTTTTCTGTTTTTTTGGTTTTTTCCCCCATTGGCTGGACCAATTTCAGAGGAAAGAAAGGTGTCATTTGGGGGGAAATTGTGGGTAGGGCCAAATTGAAAAAAAACAAACAGAGCTTAAAATGGCATCTATGCTTTGATTCACTTGGCTCCGAGTTTCCTTAAGTAAAGGAAAGAACTGGGTGGATATACATTTTCATTTTTTATTCTGAAAATGTGCAGTAACCCTTTGTGTTGCCCCCTCATGGGATGCAGAAGTTACCTTTCACAGGACAAAGTCTTCCTGGGCACATTCATCAGTCTGGGGCAGGATCATCTCGATTAGGTACTAGGTGGGGCTAACACTGTGCCCACAGAGGAGCTGAGATGCTGGGATCCATGGATTTGGTGCGTGTGTTTGTTTTCCTGACTTGTGGACACACAAGGTGACGTGACTTTCTGTGGCTTTGTGAAGGGAAGCCTCGCCTTTGGGCAGCAATCTCTTTTCAGTCTGATGAGGAATGTCATTCCCTGTTTGAATATCATGCCTGGCTGATACCAACAAGCCTGCAAACAGGTATCGGATGGATCGTCCATAACTTGCTACTGTATAGCCCAAGACGCGGGTGTGAGAGCTAAAATAATATTGGTCTACCTTCGTGGCCATCCATCTTATGGGTAACTGGTAAGCACAGAGTGTTTCAAAGGCACTGCTGGCCAGACTCAAGTTATTTGGCAGGGCCTGACCTGGTATATATTTGCAAGGCCTGTCTGCATAAGGATGCTGGCTCCTCGACCAACCATGATTTCTATTCCAGGTGATGGATTTCTATCCAAGCAAACGAGTGACCACATATTTTCCGGTGGAATCTGGGCACCATAAAATCAGTGGAGCTGAATTTAACCAAAAAAAAGCCTGCAAAGCTTTCTAAAAGTAATTAGGATAACCTTCACATACCAGTGTGACAGTGAAAATATTTCCACTTGGATGGCAACACTGAAAAATAGAATTCAATTAAATGGCGTGCGTATGTGGATTTCGGTGTACGTGCGTTTTCCTTGTCTTGTGTGGGCTGGTGAAGGTGGCCCCTTCTGATGACTTCCCTTTATTGGATTTCCAAGGCCCATCCATCAGGACTCCCTGCTGAAGGCAGGCCTGGTCCATCCATTCTTCTTAAAGAGAAGAAAGCCAACCTGAATCGAACCAAAGCCGGACTATCATCGCTTGGGCCGCCCTTTTCCTACACAAAACCAATTAGGACATGGAAGACTTTCCATGAGTTTATTTGTGTTTCTCTAAGCAATTCCTTAGGACGAGGCTTTCCCAAGCTGCCCAAACGTGGAGTCTCCCCTTGTGACAGGTGGTTTAACTTCACACCAACCTTTCCATCGCCAATGAGGGCCAAACAGACTCGGAGCTTCGGCGCAGGACGCTTCTGACTCGCAACGCCAGCGGTGCCCGTCAGCCCGAACGCATTGTTCACGGATCTGCACGCACTGGGGGTCTGTGCATTTATGGCCAGGCTGGGCTGGCCATTGTTGAGCCCCGCACACATGGAAAACATGCCACGGCTGTGTTGGAAGTCAGCTTTAATGATGTAACACTTGGTTCCAGCCGATTGTTTGCAGGGCGGTGAGACGCCCGGCTTTACAGCTTCAGACATTGCATGGGACCTTGCAGTTACGGCCGGCTCCCAATAACGGTTGTTGGCGGGGTAGCAGCGAGTGAAGTCATTGCAATTTTGAAAGGGAGAACTAATAAAAATACACCTGCTTCAGAGTGGAAAACGAGCCTTTAATATCTCGGCTTTGAAGTTGGGTGAAGCCCATGGTATTAACTAACAGATATTAGGATGGAGTAATAATCAGCAGGCTCCAGGGAGGCCCAGGGCTGGAAGAATGGAAAGGCTCTGACGTTTAGGTCCATGTTTTCAGTCACTTTGATACCATGAAGGGAGAATGGAAATAATGAAGTGATAATAAAAACTGGCCTAGAGATGGGGACACGGGAAAAGAAAATGGCACACGTTATTAAAAAAAAGCACAAAAACCCCCTGTACTAGACATATAAAAGAACCAGGTAGGAATCCATTATTGCTTTTTTACTTAAAAAAAGTAAAAAAATTGATGAATCTTTGGAACAAATAAAAATAAACTGGAGGATAATTTTCTTTTTTCAAGTGGATGACAAAGTTTTATTCATCGTATCTGTATATTCAAGTATTATTAAATGAAGTAGTATGTTTTTAAATTAATTTTATTATATCCTGAATAAATAAATGAGATGAAAGTGAATGAATCATTGATTTGGTTTAGTTGGATCTTGCCTCCGAGATTCCCTAACTGGTCACTTCGACTCGGTGTTCTAGACAATACTCTGAGATGATCAGTTGCAGAGAAGATGCTTTTAGAGGGCATTTCATCACCCTGAGGCTCCTTATATCAATGAAACTTCAGAACAGACACTTCTCTGGCCCTCTTTGGAAACAGAGGTCTGAGATGTTGAGCTGGCGGTCAATCACCAAACATTTATTCAGTGCCAACTTTATTCCATCCACAGTGTTATTAAACAATGAAGAGCCAACAAGAGATAAAAGACAGTCCCTCCTGCTCTCCAGGAGCTCAGAATTCCCAACATGGAAACAGCATTTTCTGATTTGGTTCAATCTCTTAATTTTATAGTTGTGTAGAATGAGGCCTGAGAAATGCTTCTGGTCCTGTAGACAAACTTAAGATTCGCGCTCAAATCCACAGCTCTCCAATTTGTCGCTCTATTCTCAGTGCATGCTTTCCCCTCTATTAAATTGTATTTGTTTTGACCTCGCCTTGAGTTCTAAATATACTCGCCTCCCGCCTCTACTTGTGGAGCAACTCTTAGGACAAACATTAAGAGGGAATGAAAAAAAAAGGTTAGCAAAGCCAGCCAATACTTTAGCTATAACTGATGGTTGTTCTTTGTTCCAGTCCCATAGTCCTCCACTTCTTCAAAGAGCAGGTGGAGCAGCACCGCTTTGGCTGCTCATCAGGGCTGACTTGAGTTCTTTTAATCAGCCAGAGTTGGTCTGTAGTGTGTTGTTGTCCTTCCTTGTAAGCAGGGAGCTTTCTTTAGTTTTGTTTTCTTCTTTTGCCTCGCGGGGGTCATGTTTGCCTGTTTCTGCTCACTTCTGTGAATCAGCTCATAGTTCCCCCATGTTTCTCCCTGTGGTATGATAATCAGCTCTCTTTTCCAACTATTGGACATTTTCCCTGTGCGGGTGATTTTCCTTTCTCCCATGCCTGAGCTCTTTGGAAATAGGGAAATAACTCATTACACCAAAGCCAAGAGAATGCAGAGGAGGGGAAGCCATTTGTTGGCTTTACTTTGTATCTGATCTGTGTTGTGTCCTCCATCCAAGGGCCACAGCGATGGCCAAGTTGACATAACAAAGAGGTCCTTTGGACATCCGTAAGAAAGCCCTCTTGGGGGGTGGCCCCTGTATCTGGAGCATGTGATGTGTGATATGGAAATCACTTTATTTAAAAGACTTATATATATTAATTTAAGGTTGCCAAGGAATTCAGCTATGTAATTCCTAAATGAAAACTCAAGTCAGCAGTCAACCTTTTATGGAGTTTTAAATTTCAAACAGGAGAAAGAAAGGTATTATATATATATATATATATATATATATATATATATATACATATACATATATATATATATATATATATATATATATATATAGAGAGAGAGAGAGAGAGAGAGAGAGAGACAGAAAGGGGAGAGAAGGGAATAGGGCTTAAATACCCCCTCTTCATAGGCCAAAGGCCCAAGCCCTTAGATAGCTGAGGCAAAGAAAAGAGATCAGTCCCTATCACTCATGTGACCAAAATGGAGAAACAGTCTCAGGGGCCTCCACCTCTCCTCTCAGACCTCTCCAGGAGCTCTCCCTCCAGGACCTCTCTCCTCTCAGACTCCTTCAGAGCAAAACCTCTCAGAGTAAAACCTCCCAGAGCAAAACCTCCTCCTCCTGTCCTCAGACCCTGCTATCTTTAAGCAAACCATCTCAGTTCCCTCCCCTCAGTTCTCACATCTACCAATCACTGTCCATGTCTCCCCTGTGCCAATGGTGGCTCTAGCTTAACCCAGGACCGCCCAGAGGTCTGACCCCTTTGCACATGTTTGTTGAAGGTCATATTCTCAAATAATTAAATTTTGATCTATGCTGCAGCCCTTCCTAAATCCTGTTACTCTGAGTAGGGTAGAGATTGGAAGTTCCAAGACCTGGTTCTGTCATTCCAAGTATCTCTATTGTATCAATTATAAAATCAATCATGACTCAAAGAACTTCCTGTTCTATGCTTAAGCATAGGTCAAAGCCCTTTCCATTGTTTAGCAAAAGGTTTCTGTCCTAAAGTAGTCTTAAGTAGGGAGGAGAAGGACCCTCCCATGCCAAGGGGGTTCACATTCCAATGGACTATCAGTAGGAAATTTTTCATGTATGAAATTTCCCAATGGTGAAATTTACAACATTTATAAGTCTAAGAAATTTTAAGGTTTACAGATGCTAGCACAGAGCTCCCCCGACTCCCATACATGCTGTAGGTAACTCGTTGTTTGCAATATTGCATAAATATTTTTCATCAAAAAAGTTGCCTTTGGGGGCAGCTAGTAAATTGAGAACCAGGCCCAGAGATGGGAGGTCCTAGGTTCAAATATGGCCTCAGACACTTCCCAGCTGTGTGACCCTGGACAAGTCACTTAACCCCCATTGTCTAGTTTTTATTTAAAAAAAAAGTTACCTTTGGATTCTTACATGCAATGATGTGATTATATTAAAACAGAGTTGAAGTGTGTCAATATATACCTATATATATATATATACATATATCATATGTATATCTGTATAAACATGTACCCATATATTGTTACAAGGGAATCACTTTAAAAGACTGATATATATTAATTTAAGGTCGCCAAGGAATCAGCTATGTAATTCCTAAATGAAAAACTCAAGTCAGCCGTCAGCCTTTTTTGGAGTTTAATTACAATAGGAGCAAGAAAGGAATTAGAGATATATATATAGAGAGAGAAAGGGGAGAGAAGGGAATAGGGCTTAAATACCCCTTCTGTTTAGGCTGGGCCAAAAGGCCCAAGCCCTTAGATAGCTGGGGCAAAGGAAAGAGATCAGTCCCTATTACTCACGTGTCCAAAATGGAGAAACAGTCTCAGAGGCCCCCACCTTCAGCTTCCTTCAGAGCAAGCTTCCTCAGAGCCCAGGAACAACACCGACCAAAAACTCAATCCTCCCTCCCGAGTCTCCAGACCCTCCTATCTTTAAGGAAACCATCCAAGTTGCCTCCCCTCAGTCCTCACATCTACCAATCACTCTTCATCAATTTCCCTGTCAATGGAGGCTCTCGCTTAACCCAGGACCGCCCAGAGGTTTCTGGCTTTTGCACATGTCTGTTGAAGGTCATATTTTTCAAATGATTAAATCTTTACTCTTTTGTTACAGCCCTTTCTAAATCCTGTTAACTTGAGTATGGTAGAGATTGGAATAATTAAATTTTGATCTAGGCTGCAGCCCTTACTCAATCCTATTAGGACTGAATAGGGTGGAGATTTATTCCAAGTATCTCCATTGTATCAATTCTAAAATCAATCAAGACTCAAAGAAATTCCTGTTCTATGCTTAAGCATAGGTCAAAGTCCTTTCCATTGTTCAGCAAAAGGTTTTTTGTCCTAAAGTAATCTTAAGAAGGGAAGAGAAGGAACCTCCCATGCCAATGGAGTTCCCATTCCAATAGACTATCAGTAAGAAATTTTCCAAGTATGAAATATCCCAATGGTGAAATTTCCAACATTTATAAGTCTAAGGAATTTTGAGGTTTACAATCCCCCCTGATGATCATTGGGAGACTAGTCTCCCCATTGATCATTTAATATAATCATTTTGTAGTTCTAAATTCACTTCTAACTAAAGAAATATTCAATTTTCTAGGAGAAATTAGAATAGTGAGAGAGGAAATAGAAAAGAAAAGAAAGCAAAACCAATGTTTGCTAGGCGCATTGACAGAAAGCCAAATTAGGGGCAGTCCCTTTTGGCATAAATGTTACAATAAATGTTCAATCAAAAGTTCAGTCCAATCAATCACATCCAAAGTTCATTCTTGATCTTCTTGATGAAGTGTAGGTTTTCGGCATCTTTCTGCAACAGTTCATTCTCTGGATATAAAAGTTTCAAGCTTCTTTCTTGAAGATCTTTTCTCAAACAAAATCAAAGTCTTTGAATTTTTTATAACAGTAAAATCTTAAACAAAAGTCTTGGATTTTTATAAAAATACAATCTCAAACAAAAAAAAATTCAAAAATTCTTAGATTTTAAATTAAAATACAATCCCCCCTGAAGTAAGTATTAAAAAAAAATATCAAGTTTAGCTCAGAATGCAATGTTCAGTTATGGGGTTGTATGTGTAAATTATCAAAAGAATAGAAAAAATAATCAAAAACATAAGAAAAACTCAAAATAGACCTTGTATAGGTCCAGTTTAAAGTAATTTCTATCCCACAAGTATGTAGGACAGAATGCAGTAATATTTCACTTAGCCATTTGTAGCCAAGACTACAGGAAGTTGCCATAATATAAGAAGAAAAGAATTAGAATTCTATTTTGATGGGGAAATGTCATTCCCTTGTCTGATTTTTCCTCAGGGATATAGGGAGCCAGCATGATAGTCAAGCTTTTTTACTTGTTTGAGTACTTCAAAAAGAGTGTAGATACAAGGAAGTCCTACGACTTAAACATAAGTTAAGCGTCGCAACCTTGAGTCTCACTTTAATATTTCTAGTGTGCTCTATTGGCACTATTCAGGTTTAGTCTGTGCTCCTTGTTTTTATCCCTTTTCCTGGAATCAGACACAAACATTAATCACAGTCCTATAATATTTTATCAATAAATGGCAGGTTCCCATAGTTTAAAGCTTTTAGGCATATATTGATATTATAGCAAGAGTATATATATTAACTTGTATAACTGCAGGGAAAAAAATAATATTAATATTAATTATGTGTACCTTCAGTACAAAAAAATGAGAAAAAAATCAAATATTCTGATCAAAAAATAAAAAGAAATAAGAAAAAATAAGGAAAAAAATCAGTAATTCAATATATTCTTGAAAAAAAAAAACATCCATTTGTCTATGGATTATTATCTCCAATTCATATGATAAGATAGAGTCACAATTCATATGATAGGATAGAGTCAATCAGTCTCAGCAGAAGATGCTTTCTTCACATGTGAGCAGTGAATCCAAGAGTCTCTTTCTCCAATCTTTATAGATGTTGGAGTAGTTAATAATATTTGGAATGGTCCTTCCCATGAAGGTTGAGTTGCTCCAGTTCGCTTGAAATTCTTGATATAAACTTTATCTCCTGGGTTCAGGTCATGCAGAGAAAAGTCTAATGGTCCAGCTTGTACTGCAGCTCCGGATTCATGAAGTTCACGTAGTTTGTGCTGTAACTCCTGTATATAGGAAGCAATAGTAATATCTCCCCCTAATAGCGATGTATAAGCCGGGGAGAAAGGCTTAGCCTGTATAGGCGGATGTCCAAAAAGCATCTCAAATGGTGAAATATGTAAGTCTCCTCTAGGCCTGCTTCTAAGATAAAATAGGGCCAGAGGGAGAATTTCAGGCCATTTTAAATGGGTCTCAGTGCATAATTTGCCAATCATAGTCTTAAGTTCTTTATTCATCCTCTCCACTTGGCCTGAGCTCTGGGGGTGATATGGAACATGGAATTTTGGAGTTATCCCCAAGCAAGAATATATTTGATTTAAGACAGAATCGGTAAAATGACTCCCTCTATCGGAGTCAATACGTGCTGGTAGGCCAAAACGAGGAATAATTTCTTTTAAAAGTATCTTTGCAACAAAATCTGCTATGGCTCGGGTCGTAGGAAATGCTTCTGGCCATCTGGTTAGTTGATCTACAATTACTAGACAAAATTTATAACGTCCAGCCTTTGGCATTGTTATGAAATCTATCTGTAGATGTTCAAAAGGTGTGTAAGCCAGAGGACGTCCCCCAAAGGCTTTTCCACGATATGCATGTTGGTTATATGCCTGGCAAATAGGACAGGCTGAACATACTTTAGAGGCTACAGTAGTTATACCAGGGGCTATCCATACTCTCTTGACAGAGTCCACGATGCCCTGGGTGCCAAAATGACCATTTTTATGAATAGATTGGCAAATTTGGTTATAGAAACTTCTAGGGAGCAGGGGTTTTCCTTCAGGTGACACCCATACTCCATTAATTTGTTTTGCTTTAAATTTTTGTTTCCATTTTTCCACTTCCTTTTCATTATAGGAGAGTGATAAATTTAAATTATCAGTGGTTGTTAATGTTAAAATTAATCCAGGTCCTTCTATGGCTGCTAGTTTTGCAGCGGCATCTGCTCGGTCATTTCCTCTAGAGACAGGGTCAGAGCCACCTGTATGGGCAGAGCAATGAACTACAGCTAGGGCTTTAGGCAGTTTGAGAGCAGAAAGAACTTCATTAATAATTTCTGCATTAGCTATGGATTTTCCAGCTGAGGTTAAAAATCCTCTTTGGAGCCATAGCATCCCGACTGAGTGACAAATGCCGAAAGCATATCTAGAATCCGTATAAATTGTTGCCTTTTTATCCTTGGCAATTATACAAGCTTGTTTTAGAGCTATGAGTTCTGCTCCTTGAGCGCTAATGTTAGAAGGTAGTGAAGCTGACCATTCAGTGGCAAATTCTGAGACTACGGCAGCTCCAGTGTAACGTATGCCATCCCTCATAAAAGAGGAACCATCGGTAAATAAAATCAGATCTGCATTTTCTAAGGGAGTGTCCAAGAGATTATCTCGAGGCTTTTCTGCCATGGACACTAATGTTTCACAGTTATGTAGTGGTTCTCCTGAAGTGGGTAAATCTGGAAGCAAGGTGGCAGGGTTAAGAGTTGAACAGCGTTTCAAGGTAATATTTTCACTATTTAATAAGGTTATTTCATACCTTGTAATTCTCTGATCCGAGAATGCCTGTGTTCTATGTTTTACCAATAATGCTTCAATCTCATGTGGGCACATTATTGTTAATGGACATCCCAATACTAAATCAACGGTTTTTGTTACTAGTAAGGCTGTAGCAGCTACTCCTCTAAGGCATGGTGGTGCTCCTGCTGCTACTGGGTCTAGTTGGGCAGAATAATAAGCAATTGGGCGCTGAGAAGGTCCCAAAGTCTGAGTTAACACACCAGAGGCTACTCCTCTTCGCTCATGCACATATAAAGTAAATGGCTTGTTGTAATCTGGGATGCCTAGAGCAGGGGCAGACATGATAGCCTTTTTCAGATCTGTTAGAGCTGACAAGTGTTCAGGCTCTAATTTGAGGGGTTCAGGAACTGAATCCTTTGTTAATGCTATAAGGGGTTTAGTGATTTCCCCATAGCAAGGAATCCATTGTCTACAAAACCCTGTTGCTCCTAAAATTGCTCTCAGCTGTTTCTTAGTGGTAGGAGCACTCAATTTTTGAATGTTCTCAATTCGTTTTGGAGAAATATAACGAGCACCCGCAGTCAAGATGAATCCCAAATATTCTACTTTTTGGAGACACCATTGAACTTTATCCTTAGAGATTTTATGTCCTCTTTTGTGCAATTCCAAAAGAAGGTGTTTGCTATCTTCTTGACATGTTTCTGCATCTGTTGAAGCCAAGAGTAGATCATCTACATATTTGATTAATTTGCTATTTTTAAATGTTATATTGTCTGTGTCTTGGCTCAAAATTTGCTCAAATAAGCTCGGACTTTCGACATAACCCTGTGGCAGCCGACACCAGGTATATTGTGAGCCCTTCCAGGTGAAAGCAAAAATATGCCTGGAGTTTTCATGTATTGGTATGGAAAAGAAAGCTGAACACAAGTCTACTACTGTAAAGTATGTAGCTGTGCTAGGAATAGATGAAATAATAGTATGTATGTTAGAAACTACGGAGTGTCTCTTTATAACGTGATTATTCACTGCCCTTAGATCCTGTACGAATCTATAGATGTGTTTGCCATCGGGTCCTTTTTTTGGTTTTTTAATTGGCAGGATGGGCGTGTTGTATTCAGATTTGCAAGGGATTATTATTCCCTGTTCTATTAATGAGTTAATAACTGGTGTAATACCCTCAATTGCCTCCTTTGAGAGGGGATACTGAGGGATAGAAGGAGGTGGGCTAGATTTAGTTTTTATCTGCACAGGAACAGCAGATTTGAGTAAGCCTACGTCAGAAGAAGATGTGGCCCAAAGAGACTCCGGTATATCTTTAGGTATTTCAAAAATGGAAGGTTCTTTTGCCTCCTGGTTTTCCGAGAGAAGTACAGGGAGTAAATTTAAAGATTCCTCTGGTACTTCTAATGATAATGAGCCATCTGGGGAGCAGGTTATTGTGGCTCTGAGTTTGCATAGAAGGTCCCTCCCCAGCAAATTTAAAGGGGAGTCAGGCATCAAAAGGAAGGAGTGTTGTACCTCTAGGGGTCCTACAGACACCATTCTAGGAGGAAGTCTTTTAACTCTTTGGGTTATTCCTGATACTCCCATTACATTCTCTGAGCCAATAGAATAACATTGTAAATCAGGTGTTCTCTTTAATACAGACCAGGAAGCTCCGGTGTCTAATAGACAATCATAATAGGTGTTACCCACTTTTAAGGTAACATGGGGTTCAGTAGTATGGGGAGGGCAGTGGATAGGGACAACGGGTAGTAGGACATCAGGGTCTGGGAAATCAAAGGTTGTATCCTCTGATTCCTGTGCCCCAGCCCCCCCCGGGCACCATCATTGTGTTTGGGATATTCCTTGGGCACCCCCCTGAAGGGCACCTCTCTGAGGGTCATTAGTACCTCGAGTAATTTTTGGACGAGCGCCATTTCTCATATATTGTTGTTGAGTATTATCATTAAAATTTTCTTCAATTTGAGCATTGTCATTAAATTCCCAATTCCTATTTCTATAATTCTGGTTTCTAAAGTTCTTATTTCTATATTTATTATAGTTATTTCCATAGTCATTATTATAATTTCTAGAATTCTGGTTTCTATAACCGTTATCATAATTTCTATAGTTATTATTTCTAAAACCATTATTAAACTGTGTATTCCTTCCAAACATCTTAAGAAAGGTTCTACATTCCATCATTTTGTGGCCCTTCTTCTCACAGAAGTGGCAAGTAATGGATTGATAATTGGATTTCTGGAGAGGGGCAATTGTCGTTGGTTCATTATCATGCCCACTTTCTAATTTAGTTATCCTATCTATTACACATCTCATTTTTTTCTTCATTTCCTCCATGTCATCATTATTCTCTTTCTCCTTTTCTTCGTTTCCCTTAAAAACATATATAGCTGTTTTTCGCAATTCTTCAAGGTCCATATCTGACCATCTTGGGCATTGTGTTTTGAAATAATTTTTAATTACTTTGCAACAATTATTTACAAAGATTCTTCTAACTTGTCTTAAACTATTCTCTTTATTTAAGTCCCAATCTAAGTATCTGTCCCCAAACTCGATAATTCTGTCCATAAATCTGGAGGGTGTTTCGTTTTCCTTTTGCTTAATTTTTTCCAGTTCCATCCACTTATCTGTACTGTCCGCACATTCCTTCATGGCCGTGAGGATGGCCTCTCTACAACGGTATAGTTGTAGATAGTCCTCAGGATTATTATAGTCCCATTCGGGATCCTGAGATGGCCAATGTGCTGCATTACGCCCCCAGGTTTTGTTGACATGAGCAATTATTTTATTTTTTTCACGTTCACTTAAAAAAGCCTGTAGTAAGCTCTCAACGTCCTTGTAAGACGGATTATATTGAAAAAATATGTCTCCCATCTTTTTTGTTACTAGAAAAGGATCTTGTTCATATGTGGGGATATTTCGTGTAAATTCATTTATTTCTTGGGGAGTAAACGGTATCCTATGTCTTAAAGTCACCACATCCCCATTTCGTCCTATTTCAGGTACTTCTCTTAGAGGAAACAGGCCTCTAGTTGAATTTTGCACCTGTGGGTCAGTTTGACAAGGACAGGTTTCTCTAGGAGGACAAGATCTCCCTTGCATTGGAATTTGGTTTTCTGTAGGAGAAGGAACATGAGAAGCTGGGATTGCAGGGGAAGGGTTTTGGGGATTAAATTCAGACAAGATTTGCACTGCACGAGAGAAGCAGTCTGTTAACTGGGCTATAGGGAAGGTGTTTTCCATCTCTATTTCAGGGAAGGAAATTTCCTCATTCAAAGGTTCAGAAACAGGTCTGTTTCTGGTAGAGTGGGTGTTTGCCCATTGATCCTGTAAGAAACATTTTAGATCTTCTAATTGGGCTTGCATTTTTTCCTCAATTTTTCCTATTTTATCTTCCATATCTCCCATTTTATCCTCAATATTTCCTATTTTATTCTCAATATTTCCTATTTTATCCTCAAGTTTTTCTATTTTATTCTCAATATTTCCTATTTTATCCTCAATTTTTTCTATTGTATCCTCAATTTTTTCTATTGTATCCTCAATTTTTTCTATTTTATCCTCAATATTTTCTATTTTATCCTCAATATTTTCTATTTTATCCTCATTTTTTTCTATTTTATCCTCAACATTTTCTATTTTATCCTCAATATTTTCTATTTTATCCTCATTTTGTTTTATTTTATCCTCATTTTGTTTTATTTTATCCTCATTTTGTTTTATTTTATCCTCATTTTGTTTTATTTTATCCTCAATATTTTTTATTTTTTCATCTCTAAATATAGTATTGAGGAGTACAAAAATGACAGTACCTATTAATATAAAAATTTGGAGGTATCCTTCATTCCTCAATGCCCCTACTTCTTCAGCTGCCATATAATTGTCAAAGAATGTAGTACTCATTTTTATATGTATATTTTGTAATTTCACAAAATACGTGGGGAGCAGGGCAAAGCAACAAACTTTCCACAGGGTTTTTTTTTTTTTTAATCCAGGAAGTTGTTCCTTAAGGGAAAGGATATTTAGAAACAGTTCTTCCAGCCAGGACTTTAGAGTCCTGTTGCTGAGATTTAAAAACAGCTGTTTTCTGTCTATCAGAGTCACACAGCTGGGAAGTATCTGAGGTCCGATTTGAACCCAGGACCTTCTGCCTCTAGGGCTGGCTCTCAATCCGCTGAGCTACCCAGCTGTCCCTTAAGATTAAAGGGAAGAAAAAGAAAAAACTGCTGATTCCAATTTAACTTAAAAGAGAAAAGAGAAAAAGTTTTTTATACTCACGTGTTCTAGCAGCTGTGTCTTTAAGCCAAGTTTTTTGTTAAAAAAAAAAGAACTAAGTGGTGAAACAGTATAGTAAAAAGGCAAGGAAAAAGTTTTATTGAGAGGATTCTTTAGACTCCCGTGTGGTCAGCCACAATGTTACAAGGGAATCACTTTAAAAGACTGATATATATTAATTTAAGGTCGCCAAGGAATCAGCTATGTAATTCCTAAATGAAAAACTCAAGTCAGCCGTCAGCCTTTTTTGGAGTTTAATTACAATAGGAGCAAGAAAGGAATTAGAGATATATATATATAGAGAGAAAGGGGAGAGAAGGGAATAGGGCTTAAATACCCCTTCTGTTTAGGCTGGGCCAAAAGGCCCAAGCCCTTAGATAGCTGGGGCAAAGGAAAGAGATCAGTCCCTATTACTCACGTGTCCAAAATGGAGAAACAGTCTCAGAGGCCCCCACCTTCAGCTTCCTTCAGAGCAAGCTTCCTCAGAGCCCAGGAACAACACCGACCAAAAACTCAATCCTCCCTCCCGAGTCTCCAGACCCTCCTATCTTTAAGGAAACCATCCAAGTTGCCTCCCCTCAGTCCTCACATCTACCAATCACTCTTCATCAATTTCCCTGTCAATGGAGGCTCTCGCTTAACCCAGGACCGCCCAGAGGTTTCTGGCTTTTGCACATGTCTGTTGAAGGTCATATTTTTCAAATGATTAAATCTTTACTCTTTTGTTACAGCCCTTTCTAAATCCTGTTAACTTGAGTATGGTAGAGATTGGAATAATTAAATTTTGATCTAGGCTGCAGCCCTTACTCAATCCTATTAGGACTGAATAGGGTGGAGATTTATTCCAAGTATCTCCATTGTATCAATTCTAAAATCAATCATGACTCAAAGAAATTCCTGTTCTGTGCTTAAGCATAGGTCAAAGTCCTTTCCATTGTTCAGCAAAGGGTTTCTGTCCTAAAGTAATCTTAAGAAGGGAAGAGAAGGAACCTCCCATGCCAATGGAGTTCCCATTCCAATAGACTATCAGTAAGAAATTTTCCAAGTATGAAATATCCCAATGGTGAAATTTCCAACATTTATAAGTCTAAGGAATTTTGAGGTTTACAATATGCACATGTATATTTAGAGAACATATATATTTGTGTATGCAGCAGAGCACGAACTCGGTGTATCAGACCCTACCAATATTGTAGCAAAGACTTCCATTTGGGGTCTGTGATATACTCCATGCCTGTTTCCCAAGGACCAACCTGATTAATAAAAAAAGAGTGATCACTGGGTCAATTGCAGGGAAAAAACAGAGCCAAATGTCAGGCCTGTTGGCTAAAGTTAGAATTTGAAGGGATTTTATCTTTTTTAATCTTCTTTATCTTATTCCAGGGACAAATCTATACAAAAGTTTTCCCAAGATTACATAATCCATGCTGTGTGCCTCCCTTCTCCCCTCTCCCCTCCTGTAGCTGACAAGCAAATCCACTGTGTTTTACATGTATTATGCCTCAAAATCTATTTCCATATTGTTCATTGTGGTAATGGAGTAATCTTGAAGGGACTTTAGATGTCATCCAATTAAAGGCCCTAATTTTATAGATGAGGAAACTGCAGCTCCTACAGAGTGAGTGGCTTCCCAGGATCACCCAAGCAGGCCCTGACTAGGACACTGAGTTCCCACAACTCAGGAACTAATGCCCTTGCTAAATGGCTCTTCAATTTGTGGATTAGTGGAAGGAGTACCCTCATCTAAGAAACTAGAAATCCTTCAAGTAAATAATGGGGATATTTTAAAATCATTTTCATAATTAGGCAATTAGGTGGTTCAGACAGGTTTTGGCATTGCACTCAGAAAGACCTGCATTCAAGTCCTGCCTAAGGCAGGTACTTTATCTGTGATATTGGGCACATTATCTAAGTCTTCTCTGGTTAATTTTCCTCCAGGGGATGATAAAAACACCTGCCTATGTGGTTGTCATGAGGATCAAGGGGGATAACTATAGTATCCACGGGTTGTTCTCAACAAAGCATTTTGCAAGTCATAGGACTCTATCAAATATTTTGTCATATTTTCTTAGAATTATAATGATTTTTAGGGCTTCCTTTATTCTTAACTCTGGGGTATGCAATCAATAGCATCTTCTTAGTTAGTCATCATTTATTAAGCACCCACTATATGCTAGACAGTATGCTAACTACTAGAGTTACAAAAAGAAGCAAAAAAAAAACAGTCTCTGCTTTCAAGGAATTTACAATCTAAGGGGAGTAAAGCTCCAACAATGACTTATCTTGAGGACAAAACTATAAATGGACAAAAGTTCTGGATTTCAATAGAACTCTAACTCGAGTTGCCTTTGAGAAACTGTACAATGTGTTAAATTTTTTGTGGTTGGACTTAATATTTAAATTTGTGGTCACCAGGGACTTAATTACTAAATCCTAAAATGAATTACTCAAGTAAATGGAATTATGGTAGTTTATTTTACAATAGAGGGAAGATATTAAGGAAGAGAGAAAAAGGGGAGAAAGAGAGAGAGAGCTCTGGCTTCCTCTGATCCAGGTAGAAATTTTATGCTCCAGCCAGGGAAAAGGATTCTCAAGATGATGGACCTTTCTTAGAGGTTCATGCCTCCAGAAAGGGCAAGGAAACTAAGTCAGCCATTCACTTACCATGGTGACTGCCTAAAACGAAAGCATTCTGAGATCTCCAGTACAAGCTCCTCCAGGGGTCCAGTTCCACAGCCAAGTGTCTTCACTCCAAGTCTGAGTGTCTGTCTTCCAATCTCTCCTCCAAGTGACTGATTGAAGTCTCTCCTCTGAGTGAGTCTTCTTCACTCTTCATCTTCTGAGTGACTGATCCAGTCCAACTCTGAATGACTGAATCTTGATCTTTTGATCCTCTTGTGCCTATGTGTCCTCTATTTAAAGACCTTTTTCTCTTGTTTCACCTTCCCTAAATTTTATGTCTACCAATCACAGCAGACGCTCTTCTCTAGTATTGCCCATTCTTTCACACATGGGTCACAGACTTCCCATTCAATATCATTTGGTGTTCACACCTTTTGTGGTTAGTTTGCACCTTTTTGTAGTTAGTTCACACCTTTTTGGTGGTTAAAATGGGTAGATCTACTTTCAATACTGGGTTAACACTTTGGGGATTAAAATCTAAAAATAGATGGAGATTACAATTTTATCTTCACTATGAGGAAGAGCTAAGTACCTTCATTGTTACAATAAGGAGATAGCCAAATCCAATCTTCACAAATGCTTTTAATGACCTCAGTCTTGTCCCTGAAAGGAGTACCTATGTTTATGCATTTATATTATTTTATTGCTTCAGTATGGCTAGGCTAGAGTGAGGGCCAAATTTAGCCAAGAGTTAAATTTGAGAATCACCCAAGTGGCAGTGGACAGACATATCAGGACCATTAATATAGTACAACAGTTTACAGTCTGTCAGGCAACAATCATTTCTTGCTTTATAGCAAGAAAAGGAGAAGAGAGAGGAGGAATAGAAGGAGGAGGAGAAAATACTCAGTATAAGCAGAGAATCATTTATTATGAGAAAATTGGGAAGTCTCCACCTTATGAGAGTGAGGGTGATGGTACTAACCATGTATGTTTTCCATTGCTTTCCATGCTATGTCACTTTAAGGCAATTCCTTGTTGAGATTCATGCAGGACATGACATGTGAAGAGCACAGGATAAAAGGGTATGGATGAGTGATCATCATCAACAAAACATTCTATTATCTTTAGAGAGAAATTTTCAATCAATTTCCCTGCTGGTTTGTTTCTCTTTCCCACCAGCTTTCCTTCATTCCTCTATAACAAGATTTTTCCCCTCTTTTGGATAGTCAGGAACCATTCCACAATGGAAATTTCAGCTCCCTCAAGATTCTTCTTGGCTCTTGCTATGCTTGCTTATGGTAAATTGCCCATATTAGTTTTACAAAAAAAAAATACAAACAAAAACCTTTTTTCCCCCTTAAGATTGCCTTTCCCTCAAGTTAGGCTATGTAAATGGATTTTTCTGTAAATATATTTCTCTCATGTTGACATAGTTTTACTTGAATTGAAGAGAATTTTTAATAGTCAAAATTAGAATATTATTTGTGATGAACTATTCATTGTAGGAAAATCCAAAAGTTCAGTTTTTTCCTTTAAATTCTTGGAATATTTTATTATTCCAGGAATCATAAAACATGAACACACACATACAATCAAAACTATATTTCAAAATATAAGTAATCTGTCCTTTTACAATGTGTGTTTTTTTCCACAAGAATTCTTCAGCCTTGCTAACATCTAGCTAATTTTCCATACAGTGTTGCCTGTGGTCTAAGAAGGCAAGTAGAATGAATTTCTCCCCTCCCTCTACCCTAGTTCTGAAGTGGTCTCTGGCCTTACTATGTATCTTTGGGACTCATTTTTCTTATCTTTCTTGTATAATATTTCCATATGACAAAGGAGGTGTCAAAATAAATGCTTTGCATTAATGGTCTTTCAGCTAGAGGAAAATTTAAATTAAGGTTCCCAACTCCAAGGACTTGAGAAAGTAATATAGCCTTCTGCTGATTTCCTAGTTATGGTTCATTAGGTGTCTAAATAAATCTCTTCTGTAATTTTGGCAGCAGGGAAGTAAATTGTCATTTTAAATAAAACTCAGGGCTGGCTAAGAGAATAGAAACCTCTCTGAAAACACTTCATAGAATTGCCATCGTAAGTGTACGTATAAACTCAAAGTGCATTTTAAAATGCATCTGGTAACTGGAATTCTAAAAAATAGAATTCTTCCCTTCTGGTTATCTGTTTCCCCTCTTAAAATAATTACATTGTACAAAACAACTAGGGAATTCAGGGGAAAAAATTGTTGAACCTGAGGATGAAAATTCTGCTGCTTCAGCTCATAAGAGAATTTTCAAATCTAAAACATTGGCTTGGTATGGAAGTTAAAGAAGAGAAATGCTAGTCAGTGTGCTTGGCTGCTGGGGAATAATAAATCTGTCCATATTTCTTGGAATCACATTGAATCTAAGTTAGAAAAAAGACCTGAGAGACTTTTTGTTCCTCTTTCTGCTATCAAAACTGGAAGGGTTCCCCCCCCCAAAAAATCTGTGGGCAGATGTTATCTTTCTACTTCTTTGTCTTTTAAGAGAAAAAAAAATACTAAGATTCTTTTGGGAAAAACATCTGAATTTTATTCCTGGAGTGTTTGTGTTTTTATCAATGAACTAATTCAGGGAAACGGAATTCTATTGCTACACACAACCAAAGTCACAGAAGTACATATTCTCATACTTCATTATATATACATATATATTATTAAATTGAATTGTGGTTGGACTCTGAATATTTATATAGCTGTTCGCCAGGGATTTAATTCTAAATCCCAAAATGAATTACTAAAGTAAATGGAATTTTTGGTAGTTTATTTACAATAGAGGGAAAATATTAATGAAGAGAGAAAAAGGGAAGAGAGAGAGAGAAATAGATCTCTGGCTTTTTCTATCAGTTAGAATTTCTAAGCCCCAGCCAGTGGGAAAAAGTCTCAAGATGAGGGGTCTTTCTCAGAGGTTTAGAACTCCAAGAAAGGCAGGGTCACTAAGTCAGCCTTTCACTCACCAATGGTGACCATCTAAAATGGAAAAGCAGTCTGAGGTCTCCTGCACTAGTTCCTCCAGGAGTCCAGTTACTCCAGTCCAACTCCAAGTAAGAGAATCCTCCATCCTACTGGAATCTTGAGTCGAATATCTTCCTCTGGCCTCTGATCCTCTTTTTAAAGAGCTTTTTCTCTTGTGTCACCTCCCCTAAATTTCACTTCTACTAATCACAGGGGACTCTTCTCTCCAGGACTGCCCACTCTTTAGTTCACACCTTCTTTGTTTAGATGATATCTTTTGGGTTACTTAACACCTTCTTTTGTTAGTTCACCCTTTGTAGTTACTTAACACCTTTTTGTAGTTATAATGGGTAAATCTACTTAAATTACAGTTACCACCTTTTTGTAGATTAAAATCTAAAAATAGATTGTGGATTACAATTTAATCTTCCCAATAAAGGAAGAGCTAAGTATCTTCATTGTTACAATCAGAGGAGAGCCAAATCCAATCTTTACAATATCTGGACTTGAATGTAAAGAAATGTTCTTTGCAATAAATCTCTATAATTTCTGTGCTATTAACATTATAAAAACAATTAAGAATAAAGCATTTTTTCTTTCTGGATGTCCCAGTGGCAAATTAAACATTATATACAATACTGATCTCATTATCCATACCTCTAAATACACATTCTTTCTTACTTTCCTGTTTTAGTTGAGAACCAAATCCTGCTGCCAATCCCACAGGTTCACCTGGATCATCCTGCATGCTTCTGTTCTGCTGCAAAATGCAATTAATTTCTTGGCACCTTAATACTACATATTTTCAACTTTTTTATTATATACTTTATAGCCACCACCACCACCACAACAACAACAACAAAAAAAAACCCACATTTCAATATAGTCATAAAATTTGTGCAAATCTACAAACTCTACATTGTTTGCAATTTGTTTAAAATATATAAATTATATATGTATGCTAATATAAACATCCTCTACTTTTGAGGTTCCTATTGATTTGTTTTATTTTGGTAAATTATTCTCTTGATTTTGTGGCTTTTTATAATCGAAAATTTTTATTTAATCAAATATTTTAGAATATTTTTCCATGGTTACAAGATTCATGTTCTTTCCCTCCTCTCCTCCCACATCCATCCATAGCCAATGTGCAATACCACTAGGTTTTACATATGTCATTGATCAATACCTATTTTCATATTATTAATATTTGTACTAGGGTGATTGCTTAGAGTCTACATCCCCAATCATATCCCCATCAACCCATGTGATCAAGCAGTTGTTTTTCTTCTTTGTTTCTACTCCCACAGATCTTCCTATGAATGTGGAGAGTATTCTTTCTCATAAATCCCTCAGAATTGTCCTGGATCATTCCATTTCTGCTAGAGAAGTAGTAGGGAAGTCCATTACATTTGATTGTACTACAGTGTATCAGTCTCTGTGTATAATGTTCTCCTGGTTCTGCTCCTTTCACTCTGCACCAATTCCTAGAGTTCTTTTCCAGTTCATTATTCCTTTAAGCACAATAATATTCCATCGCCAACAGATATCACAATTTGTTCAGCTATTCCCCAATTGAAGGGCATCTCCTAATTTTCAAATTTTTTGCCACCATAAAGAGCACGACTATAAGTATTTTTGTACAAGTCTTTTTTCCTTATTATCTCTTTGGGGTATAAACCCAGCAGTGCTATTGCTGGAACAAAGGGCAGTCAGTCTTTAAAGTCCTTTGGGCCTAGTTCCAAATTGCCATCTAGAATCAATTCACAACTCCACCAGCAATGCATTAATGTCCCAATTTTGCTACATCCCCTCTAACATTTATTACTTTCCTTTGCTATCATGTTAGCTAATCTCCTAGGTGTGAGGTGATACCTCAGAGTTGTTTTGATTTGCATTTCTCTAATTATAAGAGGTTTAGAATACTTTTTCATATGTGTATTGATAGTTTTGATTTATTTTTCTGAAAATTGTCTATTCATGTCCCTTGCCCATTTATCAATTGGGGAATGGCTTGATTATTTGTACAATTGATTTAGCTCCTTATATATTTGAGTTATTAGACCTTTGCCGGAGTTTTTTGCTATAAAGATTTCTTCACAATTTGTTGCTTCTCTTCTCATTTTGGTTGCATTGATTTTGTTTGTACAAAACGTTATTAATTTAATGTAACCAAAAATTATTTATTTTACATTGTGTAATTTTTTTCTAACTCAAGTTTGTTTTTAAAATCTTCCCTTCCCCAAAGATCTCACAAGTATACTATTCTGTGTTCACCTAATTTACTTATAGGTTTCTTCTTTATATTCAAATCATTCACCCATTCTGAGTTTATCTTGGTGTAGGGTATGAGATGTTGATCTAAACCTAATCTCCCATACTGTTTTCCAATTTTCCCAGAAGTTTTTGTCAAATACTGGATTTTTAATCCCCAAAGCTGGGATCTTTGGGGTTATCATAAACAATTTTACTGAGGCCTCTTATCCCAAATCTATTCTACTGATCCTCCTTTCTATCTCTTAGCCACTACCATATTGTTTTAATGACCACTGCTTTATATAAGTACCAGTATAAGAACTGGTACTGCTAGGTCACCTTCTTTCACATTTTGTTTTTCATTATTTCCCTTGATATCCTTGATCTTTTGTTCTCCCAAATGAACTTTGTTATAGTTTTTTTTTTTCTAATTCAATGAAAAAGTTTTTTTGATAGTTTGATAGGTATGGCACTAAATAAGTAAATAAGTTTGGGTAGGATGGTCATTTTTATTATGTTAGCTCATCCTACCCATGAGCAATCAATGTTTTTTTTTAATTTGTTTAGATCTATTTTAATTGCATGGAAAGTGTTTTGTGGTTGTATTCATATAGTTTCTCTGTTTGTCTCAGCAAATAGATTCCTAAGTATTTTATATTGTCTAGGGTGATTTTAAATGGAATTTCTCTTTCTAATTCTTGCTGCTTAGATGTGTTGGAGATATATAGAAATGCTGATGACTTATGTGAATTTATTTTGTTTCCTGCAACTTTGCTAAAATTGTTGATTATTTCCACTAGCTTTTCAGTTGATTCTCTAGGATTCTTTAAGTAGATCATCATATCATCCGCAAAGAGTGATAGTTTGGTCTACTCTTTACTTATTTTAATACCTTCAATTTCTTTTTCTTCCCTAATTGCTACTGCTAATATTTCTAGTACAATGTTAAATAATAGAGGTGATAATGGGCATCCTTGTTTCACTCCTGATCTTATTGGGAAGGCTTCTAATTTATCCCCATTGCAAATGATGTTTCTTATGGTTTTAGATATATACTATTTATTATTTTTATGAAAGGGCCTTCTATTTCTATACTTTATAGTGTTTTCAATAGGAAGGAGTATTGTATTTTGTCAAATGCTTTTTCTGCATCTATTGATATAATCGTGTGATTTTTTTTGGTTTGCTTGTTGATATGCTCAATTATGTGAATGGTTTTCCTAATATTGAACCATCCTTGCATTCCTGGTATAAATCCTACCTGATCATAATGAATTACCCTCATGATCACTTGCTGGAGACTTTTTGCTAGTATTCTATTTAATATTTTTTTTTCATCTATGTTCATTAAGGATAGTGGTCTGTAGTTTTCTTTCTCTGTTTTTGATCTACCAGGCTTTGGAATCAGTACCATATTTGTGTCATAAAAGGAATTTGGTAGAACTCCTTCTTTGCTTATTATATCAAATAGTTTGTATAGTCTTGTGATTAGTTTTTCTTTGAATGTTTGAAAGAATTCACTTGTGAATCCATTTAATCCTGACAAATTTTTCTTAGGGAGTTCTTTGATGGCTTGTTCAATTTCTTTTTCTGATATAGTGCCATTTAATTATTTTATTTCTTCTTTTAATATGGGCAATTAATATTTTTGTAAATATTCATCCATATAACCTAGATTGGCATATTTATTGCCATATAATTGGGCAAAATAGTTTTTAATGATATCCTTAATTTCCTCTTCTTTAGAGGTGAGGTCTCCTTTTTTTTGATACTGCTAATTTGGTTTTCTTCTTTCCATTTTTTTATTAGATTGACTGGTATTTTGTCTATTTTATTGGTTTTTTTTCAAAGTAACAGTTTCTAGTCTTATTTATTAATTCAATATTTCTTTTCCTTTTTATTTTATTAATTTCTCCTTTAATTTTTAACATCTCTAGTTTTCATCTGGAGTTTTTAATTTGTTCCCTTTCTAGTTTTTTTTTTAATTTTCATGCCCAGTTCATTGATCTCTCCCCTCTGTAATTTGTTAAAATATACAAGCAAGTATATAAATTGCCCCCTTCCCCAAAGTACTGCTTTGGCTGCATCCCATAGATTTTGAAAAGATGGCTCATCATTATCATTTTCTTCAATGAAATTATTGTTTCTATAATTTTTTCTTTAACCAATTTGGGATAATCATATTTAATTTCCAAATAATTTTTATTTGCCTCTCCATGTACCCTTACTAATGATTATTTTTATTGCATTATAATCTGAAGAGGTTGCATTTGTTATTTATTTTCCTTTGCACTTGTTTACCATGTTTTTATGCCCTAGTACATGGTCAATCTTTGCGAATATACTATGTTATACTGAAAAGAATGTGTATTCCTTTTTGTCCCTATTTATTTTTCTCCACATATCTACTAACTCTAATTTTTTCTAAGATTTCATTCACATCTCTTACCTCTTTCTTATTCATTTATTGGTTTGATTTATCTAGATATGACAGAGGATGGTTCAGGTCTCTCACTAGTATAGTTTTACTATCTATTTCCTACTTCAACTCCACTAGTTTCTCCTTAGAAATTTGGATGCTATACCATTTGGTGCACACATGTTGAGTACTCATATTTCCTCATTGGCTATACTGTCTTTATCAGGATGTAATAACCTTTCCTATCTCCTTTAACTAGATCTATTTTTACTGTGGCTTTGTCACATATCATGGTTGTGACTCCTGCCTTTTTTTTCTCAGCTGATACCCAGCAGATTTTGCTCCAACCTTTTACCTTTACCCTGTGTGTGTAACTGCCTCGTGTGTGTTTCTTGTAAACAACATATGGTATGATTTTGGTTTCTAATCCACTCTGCTATCTGATTCTTTTTTATGGTTGAGTTCATTCCTAACCCAAGGATCGTTCATAGTTTTCTGTGCCAAGCTAAAAAAAAGAAAGTGGAGTGAAGAACTTTCCTTTTACCTTTCCTTGTAACTGCAACACCTTAATACAATCTGTGGTACATTGTGGTTGTTTAATATGCATTTAATTACAAAATAAATATATAACTTCCCATTAAATAAGAATGACAAAATACCATCAGTAGTTCCAGCAATGTCCCTAAGCAGCAACCTGGAAAATGTCCCTGAAAAAAAGAATAGACACAAATTTACCGGAAAACAGAACTGAAAATATATATATATATAAATATAAATAGTGAGTCCCATGTATCTGTGGCAAATTCTTAATTTTGACTTCCAGCCTGAAGGTCTGTAATCTCTTTAGGCAATGATGTGTACAGCACATAACTTGCTCTTCTTCTGAGACTCTCTACTCACCTACTAAACAAAACAGACTCACTGTTATTCTCAGGTTCCTGAAACCATGTTAAGATATTTAATGTGTAGTCTACAGAATTCCTCAAATCTACATAAATGGCTAGGTTGGGAGTTAGTTATATAATTGACTGGAAAGAAGTTCTCTTTGGAATCCCTAATTCTTTTCAGGTCTTGCACTATAGAGGAATGTATGTGTTTTACATTTCATTCCTTATAAACCATAGAGCCCAATAAAGGAAGGTGGAGATAAGCCTTTAATTGATTTCTTTTTTTCTCAAGCTACATATGGTTTTATTACAGAAGATAGCTTTCCCCAGTGAAATCTTCATCTACTTAAGACGATTCTAATTTCCTTCTAACAACTTTTTCAGAAAGCTCAGATGTCCTCCAATCAAATCAGTTCTCCTTATCACAACAGCACAGCTTTGTTAGCTAGTGTAATCAGCTACTATAAGCATCCCAGAATCTATTATTTAATTTATTTTAAAATTAAATATTATCTTTCAGTTGCAAACATGCATCAATTTCTTTTTTCTTGCCTTCCTTCTCTTCCCTCTATTAAATTTACTTGTATTTGCTGTATGTGTTTCATTTATCTTATTAAGTGCTTATTGTTTGGTTTATAGTGTAAGCTCACTAAGGGCACAAGCTATTTCATTTTTGCCTTGAATTCTCAACTCTAACAAAGGACCTGGCTCATAGTGGAAGCTTTATATATATATATATATATATATATATATATATATATATATAACATTATATTAGGTATATAATTTTATATTTATATTATATATATTTAATTTTCTGAATGATCATCAGAAAAAAATCATTTGTACTTTCATTGTTCTCAGAAAGGAACAAATTTATTCTTATTCACCATGAAAGTCCTCCAAATACTTTAAAACAGTCATATTCCTCCTAAGAATCTCTCTGTCTAGTCCACACAATTCCAGACTATCAAATAGGAAGAGACCTCAAGAGACATCTAATCCAACTTGTACATAAATGATACTCTCCTCCAGTTGCCTAAAGAGTAATCATCTAGGATTTGATTAATAGCATTAAATTAAGAACATTCCATTGATTAAGAGGTGATTTAATTTCTCATGTGTTTTTTGCAATTATAAAATAAAAGCAATGGACTTCTATTAGGCTAGAATTATACCATTCACTTTACTATGCCATACTAGTGGTAAACTTGTTCTTATTCTTGTTGAAAAGAGAGATTTTAAGGATTTTGGCAGCATAAATACTGATATAAAAATAGTAAAAATCATAGATTTAAATATGGAAGATACCTTGGTCACCAACATCTCTAAAATCCTTCTTTTTTCAAATAAGGAAATAATGGCACAGAAAGACAAAAATCCTTAGTCAAGACAATATATATGCATGTGTAAACATATGTGTGAATATATACCTATATATACACATAACATAAAATTAATGTAACAAAATTTCACATATAATTTATGTGAATAAATTCTATATTATATGAATATCAATATTATATAATATAAAATTTCAAACATAATTATTTTCTTTTTTTTTAGAATTCTATCTTTTTTTTGCTTTTCTTTTTTTTAAATATATTTTATTTGATCATTTCCAAGCATTATTCATTAAAGACATAGATCATTTTCTTTTCCTCCCCCCCACCCCCCATAGCCGACGCGTAAGTCCACTGGGCATTAGATGTTTTCTAGATTTGAACCCATTGCTTTGTTGATAGTATTTGCATTAGAGTGTTCATTTAGAGTCTCTCCTCTGTCATGTCCCCTCAACCTCTGTATTCAGGCAGTTGCTTTTCCTTGGTGTTTCCACTCCCATAGTTTATCCTTTGCTTATGAATAGTGTTTTTTTTCTCCTGGATCCCTGCATTGTTCAGGGACATTACACCACCATTTATGGAGAAGTCCATTACGTTCGATTATACCACAGTGTATTAGTCTCTGTGTACAATGTTCTCCTAGTTCTGCTCCTCTCGCTCTGCATCACTTCCTGGAGGTCGTTCCAGTCTCCATGGAATTCCTCCACTTTATTATTCCTTTTAGCACAATAGTATTCCATCACCAACATATACCACAGTTTGTTCAGCCATTCCCCATTGGGGAATGGCCAAACATAATTATTTTCATTAACATTTATCCAATTATATTTTTAAATTAACATTCATTTAAAAAAACATTACAACTTTTCTCCCTCCTACTGTCCCCTCCTTGAGAAGGGCAAGCAATTTGATGTTTATTATATGTAGTTATTATTTCATATTTCCATAAAAAACCTATTTGCATATTAGCCATGCTAGAAAAAAGTCAAAAAAGGAGAAAAATAAAGTAAAACAAAAATATGCTACAATTAACATTCAGTTTATCAGTTCTCTTTTGAGAGGAAAATAGAATTCTTCCTCATAAGTCCTTAGGAATTATATTGGATCATTTGCTCAGAGTAGCTAAATCATAGTCAATCATCCTTACAATATTGTTGTTACTCTCCACAATGTTCTTCTTGTTCTGTTCACTTTGCCTTTATATGTTTATATATGTTTATGTGTCTCTCCATTTTTATACCATCCAACAGATTATTTCTTATAGCATAACATTATTCCATCACAATTATATACCACAACTTGTTCAGCCATTCCTCAGTTGATGGGAATTCAATAAATTTCCAATTGTTTGCTACTACACACAGAAACACACACACACACACACAAAGATGCAAAAATAATTTTGTGCAAATATGGCATTTTTTGTTTTTCTTTGATCTCTTTGAGATGTACCCTTAATAGCAATATTGCTGAGTCAAAAGATACATGCAATTTTACAGCCCTTTGGGTCATAGTTCCAAATTGGTTGGGACTACTTTACAACTATTCTGACCATGTATTAGTGCCCCAATTTTTTTCCAAATCCCTTCCACTATTTATCATTTTCTATTTCTGTAATATTAGCCAATCCAAAAGGTGTGAAGTGGTATTTCAGATTTGTTTTGATTTTCATTTCTCCAATCAATAGTGATTTAGGGAATTGTTCATATGAGAATTCATAGTTTTTATTTCTTCTGAAAACTACCTGTTCATATCCTTTGAGCATTTCTCAAGTATAGAATGGTTGTTACATTTTTTGTTTTATTTTGTTTTTATGAATTTGGCTCAGTTCCCAACATATTTGAGAAATAAGATTTCTGTCAGAAAAACATGCTATAATTTTTCCTTCAGTTTCATTCATATGTTTATGCTAAAGCTTTTTAATTTGATGTAATTAAAATAATCCATTTTACTTCCCATTAGCCTCTTTATCTCTTGTTTTGTCATATACAAAACATAAACCTAAGATGTACAGTTATCCAGGCAACCCTAGTTTACTTATCACTCTTTGTATTTAAGTCATACATTCATCTTGACCTTATGTTAGGATATGGTGTTAGATATTGGTCTATACTTTCAAGTTTTCCCAGCAATTGTTGTCAAGATAAGTAGTTATCCCCAAAGTTACATCTTTCAGTTTTTCAATTACTAAAATACTATAGCTAATAACTATTGTATATTGAATACCGAATCTATTTCACTATTTCTCTATCAGTACCATTGTTTTTATGATTACTACATCATAATATGGTTTGAAATATTCTACTGATGACTGCCTTCCTTTGCATTCCTTTTTCTTGCTTTTCATTTTTCAGTTATTTCTTACTGTCTCATAAAGTCATTAGCTTCCATTGGCCCAGTTCTATAAATAATCTAAATTATTTTAATCTCATTTTACAGCTAAAAAAAAACTCAATCCTAGAAGTAGTGTCATAGATGGTTCCACAGCATCTTAACATCCAAACCAGGATCCTTGACATGAAGTCCCACCCTCTTTCTACTATAACATGTCAGAATTATGTGCAGTCTGAAGAACATAGGCCCACAAAACCTAAAAGCAAATAGTTTGATGTCTTTCTCATGTCAGTTCTCCTAATTCCATCCTCCATATTATATCACCAATAGGAATCTAAAAATTGTTCATCTGACCTGAGTTTTGAGGTTTCTTCCAATGGTTTCACTCTTTAAACACTAGAATAGCTTTGCAAAGGTTCACTAATAATTGAAATTCAATCTAAAGTTATATGTGAACGTTGCTGATCCATTTAGGTCCCTGAACTTGGCATCCAAATCACTGAGCTAAAGACACTCACTCTTGATATATGAGTTCCTACAGTGAGTTGCAGGATGGGATACATTCCCCATGAACAAAAAAGCCAACTTTGATTTGTCTGCATTTTTAGAGCATATAACCTGATCTCTGTTGATTTCAGACTCATATCTAATATCTAGTGAGGAGCAGGATGTTAGGAAATCTCCACAGAGAGGTCAGAGAATCCAAACTAGAGAATCAAGACAGCAAGTAAAGGTCTTTAGAGTTATTTATTCTTTTTTATCACCTAGACAATCAGGGCACATTTGGCACTTGTTAGAGTTGAAGCTTATATGGCTAATTCTAGTGTGTCATTCAAAAGCAGCTCTATCTAGGGTGGGTATGCAATGTATTGCATTGCATGTATTGCATGCAAATGTATTGATTTCCTGGTATTCAGAGGGGATCATAGTCCTTCCAGTGTTTTATCTCATCAAGCTTTTCGATTCAGCTTGTCCTTATTACTTTTAACTTGAAGGTCATTATCAAATTGCAGACATTCAAACACTTGAAGGTGGTCATCATGACTGCCCCAACAAATTTAATCCTTAGAGTTTTCATCCTTAGATCCATCAACTGATCTTCTAATGACATGGCCTAGAGTCCTCTCTCCATCCTGAAGATTCTTCTCTACCTATATCCTAGATTTTACCATAAGGCAATTCCTTTGTAGTACAACCAGAGCAGAGTACAATAAGTTTGGCCCTTCCTTCATTTGGATGCTGTCTCAAATATCGTGACCTGTTGTGGCCTCACAATGCACTTTATTTCTTTATTTTTATTTTATTTTTGTTACATTTTTAGTTTCAAGGTATTTACATCCCATCCAGCCCCATGATAATCATGTAATTTAAGGCTTCCATATCACACTGTTGACTCTCCAAAGATTTCTGTCTTCCTAAGCCCTAGATGTTTTGTTTAAGGGATGTTGTTACTTCTATATTGCATTTATGAAGTTGTTTTTTTGAACCCTAAAGTAGAAGTTTTCCATTGTGTCTTTCCAAGGATTGCTTTTGAAATAATATTTCTGCAGGAGGAAAAAGGATCCCACGTGTACTTCTTGGACATTTGTTGCCCAAGGTGCTCTTCTTTTTCAATTTGAAAACCTAGAATCTGGTCTGGAGTCCTAAAGAAGAGGCTTCATGAAATGTCTTCCTTACATTAATACTAGATCAGTGACTAGTCTTGGGGTCTTTAAGAGATCAGGTTTTTCCAATGCAACCAAAATTAGAAGGGAAGCAACAAATTGGGGAAAAAATCTTCATAACAAAAACTTCAGATAAAGGTCTAATTTCTCAAATTTATAAGGAGCTAAATCAATTGGACAAAAAATCAAGCCATTCCCCAATTGATAAATGGGCAAGGGGCATGGATAGGCAGTTTTCAGATAAAGAAATCAAAACTATCAATAAGCACATGAAAAATGTGTTATAAATCTCATAATTAGAGGAATGCAAATCAAAACAACTCTGATGTAGGATGTCTCACCTAGCAGATTGGCTAACATGACAGCAAAGGAAAATAATGAATGTTGGAGGGGATGTGGCAAAGTTGGGACACTAATGCATTGCTGGTAGAGCCGTGAATTGATCCAAGCATTCTGGAAGGCAATTTGGAATTATGTGCAAAGGGCTTTAATAGAATGCTTGCCCTTTTACCCAGCCATACCACTGCTAGATTTGTGCCCTAATGATATAATAAGGAAAAATACATGTATAAAAATATTCATAGCTGTGCTCTTTATGTTGGCAAAAAAAATTGGAAAATGAGGGGGTGTCCCTTGATTGAGGAATGGCTGAACACATTGTGATATATGCTGGTGATAGAATATTATTGTGCTGAAAGGAATAGCAGAGAACTATGGAGTAAATTCATGTTCATTTTCATACACATACATACATATGTGTACATATATAAGTACATACATACATATTGGGACACTAATGCCTCAATTCATCAGATAAAGCATCAGTAAAAACTGAATCTTCTGGCATATGCAACTAAGAAAAATCATTGTAAATTCCCAGAAAGGTTCAACAACTAGCTTTTTTTATACTCATAGGAGACAGAAGAAAAAATAATGATCTATGTCCAGTGTCTTTCTGAGCTGTTTTCATCTTCCAACATTTTATATGAAAGGGTTTTTTCTCCAGATCTCAGGTTCTGCAAGCCATTGTCAACTTTTAGAGAGTAAAAAACATATTATATTTAACCCAGAATTAATTATATTCCGATGTAAAGCACGTATGCATTAGTCTATATTAAACCCATTATGTTTTGTAGTTTAAATTAGGGAGTTCCCTTGATGGCTCTCAGTATAGAGTGAGTAAAGGAAGAGACGATGTCTAGTATCAGGAGCTGGCATGTACATAATACTTTCTGATTGACAAAGCACTTTGTCAATGTGATTTTACTTGAGCTCTCTTGGGTGATTGCTATATATAGTTATCCCTTTTTTGAAGATGTGGAAAGTAAGTCTCATATTATGTTCAGTGTTTATCCCATTGTCTTAGATTTATTGTGTGGGAGAAAGGATTTAAATCCAAGTTTCCTAACTCCAAGGCTACTGCCCTAGCCACTAGACCATGCTAATGGCAATGTTGGATTCCTGTAACACATTCTTCTTAGGACTATAGGGGAAGACAGTGGAGCTTGACCTGCAAATATTGGATGGAATTTCTATTCCTCTATATGGTTTCCAAAACTCTCTCTTTCTAATGACCCTTTGAGGTCAGTGGTGAACCCAATAATATTCTAATTTCCAGATGAAGACACTGAAACCGTATTTGTTCAGGTCATAGTAGGTAACTCTCAGAGCCAGGAGCAGTGTCCTAACTCCAAGTTCATCCCACTTCCTATCAACAGACCCCTCTACCTACTGGTTAATTATACAGACCACACTAGATCCTCATTCTCATCCATCCTGGTGGCCCTCCTTTCCCACTTTGAGCTATAGACAAATTAAACAAGAAGGTCCTTCCCAGCACACAGTAGACATATAGTCATTACTTTTAATTAATTTATCTCAATCAAGGTAAATTTGCACTGACTAACAAGCCTGAAGATAGATTGCTCAGGCATGCTACTAGAGGTGCTGCTTCAAATTGATCCTGGTCCACTATTAACGCTTCTTTAGGTCATACCCTTGAAAGAGTTCTAAATCTGAATATTTAACCAAAAATAAGTAATTCATGTCTGTTTTACATCAAATACCAGAGATACAAGGCAGGCTGACCCCTCTCATGATCTACGGAAGCCAAGACTTTTTTTTTAAATACAAAATCAAATGCAAGCATTCCCAGATTCTCTGTGGGAGGTACAATTCATGGATGAAAGACTTGGGTATTATGTTAATTTATTATTACAAAGCCTTCAGTGACATCATGTTTTCTCCAATCTGATCTGCAGAGGATTCAACCCTGACTTACAGCAATTAGGTTGCCTATTGCTGGCAGACAGGAGGAGGCTATTGTAAAATGAGATATACGGGAGATTTAGTGGTCTTTGGTCAGATGGCTGATCTTACTCCCCATCTCATGAATTGAGTGAGATGACTTTCAGGTGATTTATTTTCATTTACACTGATTTTTATATCTGATCTTTAAATGTAAGCACATGGTCTCATTTACACAACTGTCAACAGCTGGTCTAACACTGACTTAAGTAGCATATACAGTATCCCAGGTATTATGGACAAGAATCCTTTCCACAAGTATTCATTCCTGATGTAATATCTGTGTTAGGCATCCAGTAAATCTGTGCTTCCTCTTAGAATTCAGTGCAAAAGGCTGGCTGAAGGTTCAAGGTCAGTTTACCAAATGGTAAGTCTGTAGAATCTTGGTTATTTTTACTGATAAAGATGAATTTAATTTTTCCTGGGTGAACAGTATCCAAGGGACATGAAAAAGTTAATGCAAAGGTTTATAAGTGTTTTATTGATAGGTAGGGATTGAATTGGCCCCAAGGAAAAATAATGTGAGTAAATGAATAATAAAAATAATACACTTTAGCTTAATTCGTTATATATTTACTAATAACTATCTTTGTGCTGTGAATACAAAGACAAAAAATAAAACATTATCAACCTTTGAGAAACTTACATTCTTTTGGAGAGTGGATATATGCATAAGTACCTAAATACTAAGTATATTCACTAGACTAGAAAGTAAGATCAAGAGGCAAATTTATGCAAAACACTGGAATCAGGAAAGGTCTTTGTTGGAAGAAAAATCTTAGCTGTAGTTGGAAGAAAACTAGAAATTCTGTGAAGTTCACATCAGGAGGTGGTACATAGCAGATATGAGAACCTCTATGTGCAAATACCTAATGGCAGGGAATGCATTACTAAATGTTACATACAGGAAACAAAGACCATTTGAACTGAGATGAAGCACATAGGAAAAGGTGTAAAAGGAAGTTAATAATGGGAAGGTCTGTTGGTCCACATCACAGAAGGATTTGAAGGCCAAGGTAAGGTGCTTAGATTTTCTCTTGGAGAAGATAGGGAGCCACTGGGGATTTTTGAGTGGGTGATATAACTGTGGCCAAAACTGTTCTTTCAGGAGATCCTTTTGGCAGCTCTGTTGAAGAGGGATAAGAAAAGAGGGAGATGAGTGTTTCTACACTAGAGTCATGGAAGCTAGGGGACACCTAATCTAAATCCATTTCCTGGCACATAGTAATGAATCTTCCATATTCCTCTCTCATTAACATGTGTCAGAATCGTCACTAACACCCATATTATGGAGTTTTATTATATTTATTTTTAGGTAAAGATTCTAAGTAAAAACACAGGTTATGTCCATAGTCTACAAATGGGGGAAGTGGGAATGAGGCATCCAATTTTCTGGTTTGTAGTTGTTTGTCATAGGAGAAAGAATCTGGTAATCTCATAAGTAAAAGTTCTTACGTATTGAAAACTAAATGATTGGCTGTATGGGGGAAAGACTCCTGTTTGTTACTATTTCTTTCCTTTAATAATCCATTGCTTAGGATCCATGCCTGCCACATTGTAGGTGCTTAATAAATACTCATGGAATCTTGGATGTAATTCCCCTAAAGCTTAGCATGACCCCAAGCATAAGTTAAATATTTCCTAATGAATGTTGATGGATTGAATGTGAATATATGCATGGCACAGTAGCAGAATTATCTGGAGGATGTTTAAGACCAGTTTTACAATAATTTCTAAAACACCTCTATTTCTGATCATGAGAAAACTCAAAGATTTAGAGCCTGAAGGGCTCTTAGAAACTACCTGGCATGTAAAGAATGGATTAACCTTTTCCTGCTTAGTTCCAGAGGGCTAAAGCTAGAGCTGTGGGTAGAAGTTGCCCAAAGGCAATTTTCAACTTAATATCAACTGAATCTTCCTAACAATGAGAACTGTCCAAGAATAGAAGGAGTTTCCTTAGGAGTAAGTTCCTCATCCTTGAAGAAAATCAAGTAATGCCTGGCATGGAATAGGAGGATTCCATTCATGCATGGGACAGACTAAAAGGCTACCAATATCACTTCCAATTCTTACATTATTTGATTTTGTGGTCTCGTCCCACCAATACATTTTAGAGGTGGAATTCTCTTTAATGGAGTCATTAAATTGACTTGCCAAAAATCACTCAAGGATTTTCTGAAGTAGATTTTAAACTCGGGTCCAGAGCTTTTTGCATTGTACCATGGTGTGTGTGTGTGTGTGTGTGTGTGTGTGTGTGTGTGTTTGTGTGTAGATTACCCTTCTAAAGTCTCCATGCAGCAATCCTTATCTCTCATTATCAGACTGAACTGGAAGGATGCTGGGGAAAAGCAGAGAGATGTTTATGTGCCAGGGCATGTGTACATGTGGGCATGTACATGCCCATGCTCCTGCAGGCCTGCGTCTGAGTGTGAGTAAACAGCTTTGATTTAACACTTATTACATTTAAAGTGCTTTGCATTCCAAAATGAAATAAAAAGCCTCTTAAATTGCTTATTCTTCTGGCTCCCCTATGGCCCTGATCTCTTCCATTAGCGGGCATAATTGAGAAATAACTATGTGCATACTGTATGGCATTTTAATGATGATTTCTAAAAGCAATGTCAATTAGTGTACATTAACCAAGGGACAAATGGTATATTTTAAGACTTATCTCTGGAGAAAGGGTTATTCATCAGCTCATATTAACTTCTTTTTAAACTAAAAAATAACTCTGGTGTTGGCTTAGGACTCACAAAGCTGAAAAATGTCATGCAGACCCAAAGGAAGGGATTTTACTGACCCATTTGAGAAATTTCTTGGAAATCTGCAATACTGAGCCACATAGAACGAACATATTGGGCTAATGGGATCTCCCAAGATGCCCAGGCTGTTTTCTACTTTTTCCAGGGTGGAGATGTGCAAACAAACAAAGCCTCATGGGCAGACTCACACACATTGAGCCAGGAATGGCCAGTCACAACAGCCTGAAGACCACAAGACTTTGCTTGCGTGGTTTTGCCTGGCAGTCTTTGGGAGAAACTACTCTTCCCTCCCTTAGACAGAAATGAGAGCTATGGTTTTCTTTCCTAATGATAGTTTGCCCCAGGTTATGTCATTGCTCCTTCACAAAATACCGTCACCATGTGAAGCAGGATAGGCAGTAAGGATGTTCCATCACTAATTCCTTTCTTCTAGGCCCCCTGTTGTGGGCTTAAAATGTCTTGGTTGAGATTCTAAAGTCTATTATTTCCTTTGGCAACCTTAATTCTTAAGGGTAGAAATATCCATTATAAGCAAGAGTTTCTACATTTCTTTCTTGTCTCTCTTCCAGAAAGTCCTGTCCAAGACACATGTGGCCATGTTACTTCTGAGCTCAAAGAGTCTCAGTGATTCCTTATCTCTCTAGGACTGATCACAAACTCAGCATCTTGTCATTTAAAGACTTCTAGACTACTTTCCAGATAGATTACGCATTACCTGGCTTTGTGTGTCTTCATCACATTCCAGTTGATATGGACAACTTGCTATCCATTTCAATGGAATTCACTAATCATTATGTAATCCCCGACATTGTATAAGCCCTAAATAAGTCAACAATTATTTGTTTTTCACCAATTGTTGGCTACTCACTCACCTTTGGGGTCCACCTGTCACCCAACTCTCCCCTGTGACTCCAAAAGTCTTAGCATGCACAGCAATCACATTCCAGTAAAACTCTCAACAGATGGGCTAAACCAGGTTGAGGGTAACAGACAGGCATCAAACCCATCAGTGAACTGGCAGAATGCCCGCTCTATGTATGTAAAGATTTGCCTTGGCCAAATGGGCAAATGAGAATAATTTGCTTCAAAAGCCATGAAGGTATCTGAAGCAGGTACTATGGAGCCCTTAGAACTTGGTCAGACTTGGCAAAGATGCCATGTCAACTATTGCAACCAAGGCCATCATCAGTCATCTTGACTTTTGTCCTGCCACTGGTCTTCAATGAGTCTAGAAGGCATAGTGAAGATGATGACTGCAACTCTGCCTCATTTAAAACCAATTTTTACACAAGTCAAAACATCACCCATGATGTCATTTATCCTCTTAGACATGAAGGATGAATAGTAACAATTTGGAGGCTAGACTCTTCGGTCCTGAGAATATTTGAAATAAGGGGGGAAACAGTGTATACACTCAAGGATTTCCCAGGATAAGCTATGATCATTTTTTCCTACAAGGAATAGTAAGGAAGTCAGTGTCACTGGGTTATAAAAGACCTGGGGGAGAATAAGGGATAAACTAAGATAGGGAGGACCCAGGTGATGAAGGATTTAATTAATTAACTAATTAATTATGTCTCACCTATTTCTATTTATCAATTTTCCTCTGGAGGTGGACATACACAAGTCATCCTTCAATCAACACTTCTGTTGCTGTATATAATGTTCTCTTGGTTCTGCTCATTTCACTCTTCTTAATTTTATATAGGACTTTACATGTTTTTTTTTCCAAAAAATTAACCTGCTTCTCATTTATTGTAGTGCAGTAGTATTCAATTACAATTATATGCCACAGCTTATTTAGCCACTGCCCAATTGATGGAAATTCCTTCAATTTCAAAAATTTTGCCACTATAAAGAAAAGTACTATAAATATTTGGATTTTTATAAAAATACAGTCTCAAACAAAAAATTCAAAAATTCTTAGATTTTAAATTAAAATACAGTTCCTTTCCTTTTCCCCTGATCCACCTTAGGAAATAAATCTAATAGAAATATTGCTGGGTCAAAAGGTATACACAGTTTATAACTAAGCATAATTCTAGATTGCTTTCCAAAGTGTTTTAATCACTTCACAATTCTACCAGTAGCATATGAGAATCTACTTTTTCCACATCCCCTCCAATATTTATTTTGCCCTTTCATCATTTTAGCCAATCTCATAGGTGTAAGAAGATATCTCAGAGTTCTTTTGATTTGCATTTCTCTAATCAATAATAATTTAGAGCATTTGTAATATAATTCTATATGGCTTTGACTTTTTCATCCAAAAACTACCTGTTCATATATTTTGACCATTTATCAATTGGAATGGTTCATATTTGTATATATTTGACAAAGTTTTATTTATATTTTAGATTTAGATTAAATATATTTATATTATATATATATATTTAGATTTTATATATATTTTAGATATTTAAATATATTTATATTTATGTTATAGGACCTCTATCTGTGAAACTGTATATTTTAGCCAACTTCTTTGGCATCATTAGTTTTATTTGTACAAAACTTTTCAATATAATGTACTCAAAATTATTCATTTTTTCTCTTATAATGCTTTCTCTCTGTTTATTCATAAATACTTCCCTATCCATAAACTGATAGGCAATATGGTCCCTCTGTTCTTCTAATTTGCTTACGATATCCCCCTTTATGCCTAGTTAATGTTTCCATTTTTATCTTATCTTGAAAAATAGTAATCTATATCTAGTTTCTGTCTGACAGCTTTCTATTCCCTCCCACACAATTTTTCATCAAATAGAAAATTCTTATTCCAAAAATTTAGATTTTTACTTTTGTCAAAAATGAGGTTACTATAATATTTTACAACTATTTGTTATATCTCTATTCCATTCCATTCTATTTCTTAGCCGATTCCAGACTGTTTTAATAATTATTGTTTTATAATGTAGTTCAAAATCTGATTCTGAAAGACCTGCTTCCTATAAGGGGGGAAAAGGGTAACTTTGTTAAAAGGTTGGACTGTATTATATTTAAAACAGTGTCACCAGGAATTTAATTTATTCCAAAGAGACTTATTTGTAATTTACTTTAAAAATATAGAGAATGAAGTAAGAAAATCAGAGAGAGGTTGGGGTAAGATATCTAGCCTAAGCACTAAGTAATTTACTTCCAGCCCCTGGCTCAACTTGGGCAGGGAGAGTTAGTCCTTAGCCAGAGAGATGTAGGCAAAGTTGAGGACCTGGGGAAACAGGGAGCCTCTCTCAAGAGGTGGGGCTCTCCTGAGGCCAGTCTTTTCAGAAGATCCAGGAAAGGAGTCAGTCTTTTCACTCACTATGTGTCAGTCTAAAGAAAGACATTTAAGAACAGCCTCACCAAGAACAGGGTCTCAGGTTCAGCAGATTCTTCTCCAATCTCAACTCTAAAGAATGAAGAACTCCTCTCACAGGAAGTTGTAATTCCTTTTAAAGACACTTTCTTTTGTGTCACTTCCTGTATCTTCCTCCACTTTTTACGTGGACAAGTTATAGTCCAAAGCTTTGCTTAGTACCAGGAGGCAGTCAGTTGATTTTGACTCGTCACCCACTATTGAACACGTGGGTCACAGACCTTCCCACTAAATGAGTAAGTGGGAAGTTTACACTTTTTTGTGATTAGATCTAAAGTTGGGCAGATCTCCCCACTTAACTTTAAGTAGGGTGTTTATACTTTTGGTGATTAAATCTGAAAATGGGCAGGGAAGTTAATTTAATTTTCAACAATCAGGGTAGAGTTAATTAATTTTATTTTCACAACCAGGGGAGAGTTAATTTTAATCTTCACATTCCTTTATATTTTTCATTAATTCATTTAATATTCTTGACCTTTTGTTTTTCCAAATGCTTGTTGTAATTTTTTTATTTTAATAAAATATTTTGGTAATATATTTAGGATGATATTTAGTAGGTTTAGGTAGGATTGTCATTTTAATTATATCGGCTCTTCCTACCCATGAACAATTAATATTTCTCCAATTATTTAAATCGGATTTTATTTGTATAAAAATTGTTTCATAGTAATGTTGACATAGTTTCTGGGTTTGTTTTGGCAGATATACTCCAAATATTTTATTCTATCTATAGTTAGTATAATTGTGTTATCTCTAACTAACTAACTCCTTGCAGGACATTGTTGATGATATATAGAATGCTGATAATTCATATGGGTTTATTTAACATTTTAGTATATATAATCTATATAGGTATATCATACTTTCTATGAAAAGAAATAGTTTTATTACCTCTTCACCCACTTTGATTCCTTTAATTTCTTTTTCTTCTCTTATTGCCATTGCTAGCATTTCTAATACAATATTAATTAAAGTTTATCCTATTCCTCCTAAATTTCCTGTAACCTTTCATTCTTCAATATCCACTTCTTTTTCAGTTCCTCCTTTATTTTTGTAACCTGACCTTCGATGGTTCCCTACCTTATCCCTCCCTCACCTTCTTATTTGTTCATATAAAAACTCTATTTTTCATCCATGGTCTCATCTACTTGCTTTTTTTCTTAATCTATCTGCCATTTTAAGATTTCTTCTCTTAATCCTTATCTCTCCCCCTTCTATCTCCTTATAAGTTAAGAAAATTTTTATTCTCTTATGAATATGTATTATTCTTTCTCTTTCCAAGTTCTGATGAGAATAAGGTACTAGCATTACCAAACCTCCATTTCCTCATTCCTCATTATAAGATTTCTTTCAATCGTGCTTCATGTATGAGATAATAATTCCATTTTATCCCTTCTCCATCCAATTTTACTTTATTTTATGACTTCTATTATAGTCAATTAAACATTGAAGCTTATATCAGTAAATGTTCCATCAAACCACCCAATTAACATCATTCTTACAGTTTAAGGATACCATTTTCCCATATGGGAAGTAAACAATTTGACTTTATTAAATTCATAATTGATCTTTCATGTTATCTTGTTTTATTCTCATTCTTATAGATCAGATTTTCCATTTAGTACTGATCTTTTCTTCAAGAATATCTGAAAGTCCTTTATTTCATCAAATTTCATTAATATAGGGAGGACCCAGCTCATAAAGGACTTTAAAAGGCAAACAAAAGAATGTATTTATGTTCCTAGAGGTAATTGGGAGACATTTTAATTCATTGAAGTTTATACATACATACTTAAATATATACATATGTGGGTATGTGTGTTGGGAGGTGTTAATATTATTAAATCTGTGCTTTATATGGCATTATTCTAGGGATTGGAAGCACCAAGATAAATATGAAAAGCAGTCCCTGTCTTTGAATACTAATATTCTGCTAAAGGATACAATATACAAAGAACTCTGTGAATGAGAAATAATGTGAGGAGTGAGCCAGCACTAGAAATATGGAGATATGTTTTTCCCTGTCCCCATTAAAATTTTAAAACCTGCCTTATTATCATTTTCTTTATCCATTGATTAATTCTAAGCTATCCACCAAAGCAAAAATCAAATTTTGTTTTATAATATTTGCTCATTTTTAAAGTATAAATGCTCATAAATATTTTAACAATCAAATCTTACTAACTGGTTCATGTTGTCTCCATGCACCCTATAATATTATTTTTGCTTGATTTATCTGCATTCTGCTTTCCTTCAAATGAAATGTTCTAATTTCTAAAAAAAAAAAAAGTTATTTATTTAATTAAATGATAATATTTTCCCATGGTTACATGATTCATGTTTTTCCCTCCCCTCCAACCTTCCCCCCCTCCCAGAGCCAATGAGCAATTCTACTGGGTTTTGCATGTATCATTATTCAAAATCTATTTCCATATTATTTATATTTGCAAGAGTTATCATTTAAAGTCAACATACCTAATCATATACCCATCAAACCATGTAATCAATCATATGCTTTTCTTCTGGGTTTCTGCTCCCACAGTTCTTTCTCTAGATGTAGATAGCATTCTTTTTTGTAAGTCTATCAGTATTGTCCTGGCTCATTGCATTACTGCTAGTAGAGAAGTATTTTATATTATATTATGCCACAGTATATCAGTTTCTGTGTACAATGTCCTCCTTTTGTTCTGCATCAATTCCTGGAGGTCTTTCTAGTTCACATGGAATCCCTCCAGTTCATTATTCCTTTGTGCACAATAGTATTCCATCACCAACAGATACCACAGTTTGTTCAGCCATTCCCCAATTGATGGGCATGGAATGTGGGGATGGTCTAAGTGGGACATGTAGCCAGGGAGGGGTGGAAGATCTAATTCCCTCTAATGTATGTTTCAGACATTTTTCATTGTAGAGGCAAAATATGGTTATGACATTTCTAGGTATGAGAGTCAGCATAGTTCAAGGGAGGAATAAGCCGCCTAGAAATTAGAAAAATATGATTTCAATACTACCTCTGACACATAATGGCTGTGCAACTCTGAGTAAATCACTGAACCACTTTGGAGCTCTAGGCAGTTCTCCAAGATCACATATAGTAAGTAAGTACCAACCTGCACTGGTAGGGGGAGTGTGAGTCCCCAGGACCCAAGAAGTCACAGATCTTGGCCCAAAATGGTCGTGTGCCTCTCACAATGGATCTGAATGGATCTGAACACCTAACAAAATACCTGAAAAGTGAAAAATAGTATACTGGATCCTCTATGCATATTTACTTATTGGAGAACATTACAGATGTGTTCCTATGATAAACATTAGAATCCATGGCTCTAAAAGACTTCAAGGTTCAGATCAACAGTCATTTAATACAAATAGGAAAAGAATAGCAACAAAAATAGCCATTCCCCACAACCACTACCAACAACAACAGCAACAACAGAGTTGTTATATATATCCTATCCCCTCCTATCGCCTGTGTTCCAGCCAAATTGGCGGCCGCCTTCTACCATCATGGCATTCCATCTCTTGCCTCTGCTTTTGCACTTAGGATCTTACCATGACTAAAACACTCCTCCAAACTTTTACCTTGACCTTTTGGAATCCATGGTTGCTTTCGAGGGCAAGCTCAGGTGCCAAGTTCTTTAGGACATTGTATTGTCCCATTGTTAGTTCCACTTCCCATCTGGAAACAACTTAGTATTTGTTCTTTGAATTCTTATCTCAGTGTATCCATAAACATTTATTGAACACCTACTATGTGTCAGGCATTTTACTTAGCACTGCAGATCCCAAAGAGGAAAAGGACAATCTTTGTCCTCAAGGAGCTCACAACAAACAAACCAGGCTATGGAAATGTGTTTTACGGAATAAATAGAACATGATTAAGAGGTGGAAGGCATTAGAATGAAGAGAGGTTGGGAAAGACTTCCCATGATTGACAGTTTTTATTTTGTGATGATTTATGACAGATGTCTAAATGAAGGAAGTTGCCTATTGGGTGTTACAAACATAAAAAGGCATAAACGTTGATATGAATATCATGCTGACTAGTTTTGGAGTTGATTTGCTCAATTATTTAAAGGTTAAAAATATTAATCAGTGAACTTTCTGAACATTCCAAACATAAATTGTTAGACATTATTGCTTCTGGTTTTATGGGTGCTCATATAAATGCTGGTTGGAAGTTATGCACTAATATTTACAAAAGGTGAGATGATTACAACATGTGAGAGATTGTGACTTAAAATCATACAAGAAAGATTGTTGGGTTTGGAAGACCTGCCTGTCAACATACATTGCCAGTTACGAGGGTGTGTTGCTTCAATGTTTTGGGCCTTAGCTTGAATGGATGACTTCTTAGATTCCTTTTTTCTCAATAACTCAAATTCTATGTTCTTTTATTCTAATAAAAGAGCTTTCATCAGTCATGTAGATTTCAGACTATAGGAAGCCATTCCCTTCTTCCCCTTCTGCATCTACCTCTTAGACTCTGAATAACATGGTTGGAAGCTTGTTTTAGAGATATAGTCATTGTCTATGAGAATCAGCATGGGTTGCATTGGGAGCTAAAAAATTAGCATTTTGCTGATCATAAAAGTTGAAAATCATCTCCAGAAAACATTAACAATTTATAATGCTGCCCTAAATCACATTATTGTTATTTTTAACATTGTGAGAAAGTTGTTTGCCACATATTTTGTAATATTCTTTCAAAAGTCAAGACTGGTTACTTGGAAATGTGGGCCTGAAGCCAGGTAGGGCTTTGGAGAGGTTTCTGTAGGGACTGTCTCCCATTTGGAAAACTCCCCAAAGTGGAGCATTCCCAGAAGAATATGTTTCCTATTACCCTATCAGCCAAACTTTTCCCTTGTAAATCTAAAAGTATATCACATTCGTAGGCACCCCCCAATGTCTTTGTTTGATGAAAGTGTAGTTGGTTAGCTCAAGGTCAGATGAACAAACTTGGCCATGGTTTTATTTACGAAGGTAGAACAGGAAATCCATCTATTTGTCAATATGACATAGAAAGTATCCTATGAAATGTCGATCTGTCTTAATGGCCTTTGATTCCATTTAGCTGGAAGCCAGAACAGTGTGAATTTTAGAAGGAGAAAAGAGAACAGGAATAAAACACAGAGAGGAAAGAGTCAATGAAATACAGTCAAATGGAGCACAGGCAGCATCTTTAGCTGTCCAGTGGGTCATTAAGGAGTTGCAAGTTTTGTGTTCAGAGGCACAGCAGGGAGAGTGCTGGGCTTCAAGTCCAGGAGACCTCAATTCAAATCCCTTTTTAGGCACTTATTAACTATTTGAAACTGGGTGAGTTACTGTCTCTTAGTTTTCTTATCTATAAAATGGGGATATTACTTACTTCACAGGTTTGTTCCAAGTATCAAAAGAAACATTTATAAAAAGGTTAGTAGAATATCTGTCACATAGTAGGCTCTTAATGAATGCTGGTTTGCTTCCTTCCTTCCTTCCTTCCTTTTCCCTTCCTTCTTCCCTCCCTCCCCTCTATTTTGTCCAGTGCTAGGCTTGGCCCACTTTGAGATACAATGCATTTTTAAACATGCTAATGTTAAAGATGTTAAACACTATTAGAAAGAAAAAGAAAATAAATCTGATCTGTTTTTTCTAATCTCTTAAATGTTCAAGATTTGTTCGATGATTGAATAACAAACATAGACTCACAGGTTTTAGAGCTGGAAAAGTGAAAATATTCTCTAGTCAAACCACCACATTTTTTTAATAGAGGGAAAAACAAGTCCAGAGGAATGATCTGGTTTGGTCAGAGTAATGGTAATGCTTCCATAGGATGTCTACAAATTTCTTTTTTTTTTTAAATCATATGATTTGAGAGTTGGGAAGAATTTTGGTAATCATCTGGTACAAATTATATGGATATCCTTCATAACACACCTGAGAAATGGTCATCCAACTTTTGCTTAAAGACCTCCCAGGAGAATGTTCCTCTGGGAATGCTTCACACTTTTCAAGAACTGGCATTATCAGGAAATTCTTCCTGATAGCAAAACTCGGATGATCTCTGTAACATCTGTCCAGTGTTCTCAGTCCTGGAATCACACAGAATGAAGCTAATCCTTTTGCCTCACGACAACCATTCAAATACTTGAAGACGGCTACCATGTTATTCCTGACCATTTTCTTCCCCATGCTAGACACCATCAGGTCTTTGGAATGATGGAAGATTCATCATGGAGTGGAGATAACACTGAGGTCTCTTAAGTTTTACTAATGTGGTGTAAACATGGCAAAATTCTATGATCTGAAAGATCTTTAATTATGGACCAAAGGAAGAGATCATGGGCCTGTTATCCAATGAGCAGCCCAGCTCTGTCCGGAGCCTCCTGATCAGTTGTTTTCAGGTAGTGGATTTTGTTTTAACCACAAAAACAATTTGAAGACCATTTATCTATTCAGTCATACAAAGGCTGAGCCTATGTCTATGGGGACAATGCCTACTCCAAGGCAAGACCAAAATTTGAGGACTGTATTATGAAAGGGAGGTTAATTCAATATTGGAGGGGTAAGACATTCAGTATAGAGAGGGGGGAGGAAAGGAGACCCCACCTTCTCAAAGTGGGGTAAGGTGAGGCAGCAGATGTAATGGATTGGCTCAGAGAAAGGAAAGGGGGTTCGAAGATTTTCCCCCTTCTGCCTTCCCTCCTTATCTAAAGCTGCTCTTCCCAATTTGCTCTTGTTCCTCTTGTCCCCCTTCCATTACTTGAGACCAAAGGGTCTCCCCTTGATCTATTCACTCACTCTTGTTCACAGATTGGGGAACAGAAAACTATTTTAATGTCCACTCAACCAGGATAATACAAAGGAATAACTGGTAGTAAAGAATGGAAAAGGAAAGTGAGGACATGGGTTCCCTGTCTCTATCTAAACCCTTTCCCCTCCCTCCTCAAGTTTGGGGGGAACTCAGGCCTGGCTTGAGTGAAAGGCAGGTTGACTCACCCCTAGGCAACAGAAGCTGAGGTAGAATCTACTCAGGTTTCTCTCCAGAAAGTCCCTTCAATTGGGAAGTGTTGGGGGGAAAGATTTCCAGTCATCAGCAGGAAAGTGGGTAAACTTCAGGAGAAAGTCTTTTCCTACATTCTGTCTTTGAGTTCTCAAGACTGAGAGACCAACTCCTCTACCAGCCAGAGTCTTCTCCTCACTCTTCTCCGACTCTCCTGGGGCCCCTCCCCTGTTGAGGTGATCAGTTTCACACACTCTTCAGCCTGGCACTTTTCTTATGTGCCAGCCTCTGTCACAAATCCTCCATTTCCTGTTGTTTGTGAGGTGCCATCCTGGCCCATGCCAGTAACTTACCTTCTATGTCTATTCTAACCTATCTATGTTACTTATTGTTCCCATCTAACCTCCCCCCTCCCAAAATAATAAATCTTATCCTAATCTGTGTATTTTCTAATCTAAGTTCCTATCTTATGCTAAAACTGAGTTGTGGGAAGAGGGTTAGGATTATGTACCAACAAAATTTTAAAATATAACAATTTCTTAATACAAAGGTTATTCCTATTGCAATCAATATAAAATTTAACTCTTAATTAAAATTGAACTATCCTATGCCTTGTGTAATGCTAATTCCAATATAACAATTCATAACAGTTATATGTATATATATATATATAAACTTGCATCTAAATGAAATCTGATTTATTATGTCCCTATGTTTCCTCTTAGTTATAACATTCCCTTTCCTACCCTAAACTACTCTGTCCCTGTCTATTAATGGTTAGTATGTTAACTCTTTCCCTTTTATCTATATTTGTTGATCAGATCATTAGTATGCTACATATGTACATATTTGGGTTTTCTACACATTTACATGTTGTATGTTATTTATGCATATATGTATGCATATAAATAATATGCAACATGTAAATACAGATATACAATTTATGGGGTGTCCTTATTTATGGCATAGCCCCAATGTCAGTGTGAAATTTGTTCGTGTTCTAGATATGTCATGGTGGATGCATATTTATTCCAATGTGCATGTGAATGTAATTCCCTATATGTGAAGTTAATGTGATCCTCAATTAATCTTATGTGACCCATTTTTATGAAGTTCATTCCCCATAATGTCTTTGATTCAAAGTTCTTTCCATTCATCAGTGTGTATTCCATCCTTTGGTGTTGCTTGAAGTTTGTCACCAGTCGGGGGTACCTTCCCCTTTACAGGATACATACTTGCCTATCATCTTACCTCGAAAGACAGTCTCAGGTATCCGGAACTACACGATCATACATGCGTGTAAGATTAACCTGTGTGTGCATGTAAGAGTGAATATGTTGATGCATGTGAGTGAAACTTTATACAGGATGTTTGTGTCATCTTCATGTGTGCAAGTGAGATTTTTTTTGTAATGAATGTAGGTATCTTTCTTAATGTGTGATAATAAGGCAATTATAATATTTCCCTTTGTGGTTGATTTTAGAGGTTAATGATATTTTAATCTAGGCTTGAGATGGATATTTGTAGATATGCTTACTAATTCTAAGGTATTCTAAATCCACCCAAATAAACTCCCAGGTTCCCCAAGGAATTGCTTCTTCTGTGTTTCACAGGCTACACTAATTCTCCCTGATCTTACTAACCCCAATTTATACTATATGTCTTGGGCATTATTCTGTTTCAGTTCCACTGTCTCTGCTTAGTATCTTTATTTCTTCTTGTGCAATTTTGTTGAATTCATGCACTCTATGTTTATCTATCAAGGGCTGTTCTTGAGGCATCTGTGTTTGAATGGATTCTTGGGCTTCCATTAAGTTGTCTTTTGGCACATTATCATGGGCATAGTGATGTTTTATGTGAGATGTGTGAAACCAAGAATCTTTTCCTATTACTTTGATCGATGTAGGAGTGGTGAGAGCTACATCATATGGGCCAATTCATCTGGGCTTTGTGGGTTTGTCTTTGGTAAAATTTTTCACATATACTTTGTCCCCTGCCTGATGTTATGTAATGAGAAATCTAGTGGTACCCTTTGCACTAGAAGTCCTAGCCTTCTCAGTTCTTCCAGTCTATCCTGTATCTGTGCCAGATAGGTGTGTAACTGGCATTTTCCCTCCAAACATGGAAACATAAGATGGTTTAATGGTCCTTCCTATCCATACTGGCTCTCCATACAAAATCTCATATGAGGAAATATGTAAGTCTCCTCTGGGTTTCATCCTCAGATAGAAGAGTGCGAGTGGAAGAACCTTTGTCCATTTAAGATGAGTTTGAGTGCACAGTTTAGCTATTGTGGTTTTTAAATCCTTATTCATTCTTTCCACCTGTCCGTATCTTTTTGGTCTATATGCATTATGGAAATTGCCCTTTATTCCCAGTGACATACACTTGTAAAATGCTAGATGTAAAATGACTTCCCCTGTCTGAGTCTATGGCATCTGGAATGCTGTATCTAGGAACTATTTCTTTAAGCAATGTTTTCACTACCATGCCAGTGTTGTTTTTCTTTGATGGATATGTTTCTGACCATCAAGTGAATCTGTCCAGTATGATTAAAACATATTTATATCCTCGGTCCCCAGTCATGTTAATAAAATCAATCTGCAGACACTGAAAAGGCTAGGGGTTGCCTTGCATTTGAAATGACCTTGATTAAACTTTCTACAGATGTTACATGTCTGACACACTCTTATAGCATTTGTTGATATCCCTGGAGCTTCCCAAAACTGGCAGACCTCATCCAACATGGACTGCACTCTGTAATGACCTCTGGAGTGAATCACATTGCATAGAAGTTGGTACAACCTTTTGAGCAAGATAGACTTCCCTCCTTGTGGTAACCAGATTCCTTTGACTAATCTGGCCCCTAAATGTTTTTGCCATGACTCAATCTCCTCTTGGCAATATGCTTGTTTCTTATGTGTCAGTCTCTGTCATAGGACCTAGAGGCACTTTTCCTAATTAAAAAACAAAATTGAATGGTAGGAAGGAGTTATGAGAACCATCTTCATGCATTTAACTATATCTATCTATCTTTAAAACCTAGAATTTTGAATTGCTCTGTTTGGCTATAGAAGGTGGTAGTAAAGGAATTTTGTATTGACTTGATATAAGAAAGAACTTCTCAACTTGAGAACTATCCAAAAGTGGTAGGGACTATTTAGGGACAGGAAATTTCATTGATTTTATTTGTTTAAAGAATGTTATTATTTTATTTTAAATATCACATAAAAAAATTTTTATCATTCATTTTTTAAACCTTTATCTTCTACCTTAGAATCAATACTATGTATTGGCTCCAAGACGTAAGAGTGGTAAGGGCTCGGCAATGGGGATTAAGTGACTTGCCCAGGGTCACACAGCTGGGAGGTGTCTGAGACCAGATTTAAAACTAGGAACTCCCATCTTTAGGCCTGGCTCTCAAGCCACCGAGCTACCCAGCTGCCTCCTATCATTCATTTTTCACCTCTTCCCCTTCCTTAAGAAGAAAAGCACTTTGATCTAGGTGATATATGTGCAGTCATGCAAAACATAGTTCCATATTAGCCATGTTATAAAAGAGAATCTAGACCAAAAGAAAAATGTTTTAAAAAGTAAACTTAAATATTCACTCAGATTCCATCAGTTCTTTCTCTAGATATGCCTAGCATTTTTTTCATATGCAAGTCCTATGGGATTGCCTTGGGTGCTTGTATTGTTGAGAATAGCTAAGTCATTACACTTTTTATTGTATGATATTTCCACTACCATGCACAATGCTCTCCTACTCTGCTCACTTCACTTTGCATCAGTTAACGTAAGTCTTCAAGATGGGAAGAATTTCATGCTTTACTTGATCTCTTCCAGCCAAGGAGGACCTCTTGCTGGGGGTACTCTCCAGTACCTGCCATTGTTTGACCTTGCCTGCTCTAACTCTGAATTCCTGAGAGTTGAGTGGGACTAGCAATTTTAGAATCCCGGTCTTTCATTCTTCCTCATTCCCAAGTCAGAATTCATATCATCAAGCCATGCCCCTTTTCAATATATCATGATTTTATGAAGCGAAGGTGGAAAATCATTACTCTTCAAGGTCCTTATTTTGCCTGTCTGCCTTCCCATGGTAACAATGGAGTACCGATGATGTTTCAGCTGGAGAATCAGCATCCTTTCTCTGAGATGGAGACCACATGTGACTGATCAGGGCTCCTGACCTCACAGTGCCCAACACTGAACCCGAGAAGATTACTCCCTAGTTGTTACACATGAGAGCTGATCTTCACTTACAAATCTTAGTTCCTAAAGAAGCTGTGACTTTTGTCAAACTGGATGGACCCAAAGGTGTTCCTTCCCTCCTTCCATCACATGCCAATTGCAACCCCTCCATGATGTATTTTTGAGGATTGGGCACATTTAGTTTGGAAGAGGAAAGCATGGCAATGGGGAGCACCTGAGAACTGTCATCAGCTATAGTAAGGACTGTCATATGAAAGTAATATCGGACTATTCTATTTGGCTCTAGAGGGCAGGAACAAGTTGAAGAACTGAAAGGTACAAAAATGCTTTATGCCAAGATGACCCTAACCATTAGCCACATCCAAAAGGATAATGGGCAAGTGCGGGAGGCAGTGAGGTCCTTGTCATCAGAGGAGTACAAGCAGAAGGTTGAGGCTATTTGATAGATATGAAATGTAGGTGCTGCTTTTGTGCAGGGGCTGGAGTCAGTGGTCACAGAAGTCCCTTCCTTCTCTCAGATTTCATGCGCAAGAAGGCGTTCTCAGAGTTGCCTGTACCACATAGGCAGTGTGTCAGAGGTTGGATTTGAACCTTGGTCTTCATGACTTTGGGTCCTTCATGCTCTCCATGATCCTACATTGCCTCTTTTCCAGACACATAGAAGATCGGAATAGAACCAAGACTAGAGTCCACAGATAATCTGCAAGTTGTATTTTAGCCAGTGATTTCACTTCCTGTCCCACCCTACTCTTTCCTAACACTTAACATTCTTTACAAAGGCATTTGGATCTCTCTTCCTCTCCCTGCCCAGGCCTGCCCCCTCGTGGAGCTTCTCATGAATAGCCAAAGGAGGGGAACAGCAGAGGATAGTCTAAGAATGGGAGGCGGAGGAAATCCACCAAGGAGATGATCAGTCACCAGCCTATGGCCAACTGTGCACCGCTGTGGGCATTATCTCCCAGGTACCATTTGGTTTGGTACAGGGCAGCTCCACAAGCTTCTTGTTCCTCATACTCTCTAATGAGGGCGCCTCAGAGGAAATGACTCTCCTGTGGGCTTTCCAGGGCGCGCTTCCATCCTTGGCTAGACTTGCCTTTCCTATAAAACATTGGGCCTTTGTGTTCTCTGCAAGGGAAATCAGGCCTTCCTTTTCCAGGTGGATATTGGGGAGCGGGGGGGGGGTGGGGGGGGGGGAAGATGGATCGCTTCCCAGGGCTGTTTAAACAACTTGATGAATTGTTTCATGGGAGCCCCTGCAGGCAGCATCCTGGAAAAGGCAAGCCTGCATTTCAATGGACGATTAAAAGCCATGACCCTGGGAAGGGCCAATTGGAGACCTGATTTCACAGACAAATAGCAAACCTCAGTTTGTGACCAATAATGGGCTAAACCAGACTTTGGGCGAAGAAAACTGTCCGGGACAGACGCTCAGATCATGGAAAAGCTCTTTTTCTGCAGTGGGTCCACATCACTTTTCCTTTTTATTTTTCAGTCAACTCCACGCTTACCTCAAAATAGTTACCGCTCTGACAGCATGACAAAGGAATCCTCCCCACGTTGGGACTCGCTCCCTTAGTCAAGCCAGGGACTCAGTTGTCTGTTTGGGATTCGGCATTGCTTATGAACAAGAATAATAATGATGAAGGCATCGAGGACATCTTCATTACTCAGGCACGAGCATAGAACTTAGCCTAACAGGATAGCAACTGGTCCCAAGACCATGGCTTTCCCAACAATAGGCATTAACGCTCAATGATGGCGAATAGCAGAGGACCAAGAGGTAAACACACACACACGCACACATACACACACATGCACATGCACATGCACACACGCACACACACGTGACCTATAACAAGCACCAAAAGCTGGATTCGAACTCGGATTGTCCTGCCTCCAGGCTGAGAACTCTATGCACGGCCTCGGCCAGGTAAAGGGTTTGGATCATGAGAACCAGTCTTCTGGAACACTGAGATTTTCAGGCATTCTAGAAAGCACATTTAGTCGTCTTTGTTGCCGTGCAGGAAGAGCAGTTCCCATCACTGGCTGCCAGTGATGGGGATGAGCATTCACTCGTGTTTCTGGTGTTGAAGCCCTCCATACTTATCAAGGAGTAAAAATAATGGGGGATTGTATATGGCGTCTCAAAGAGAACTCCAAGCGGATGGTGTACATGTATGTATGTATGATCTATGTATGTGCCTCCATGGCCATTGGAACCAATTGTTGTTGCTCACTCATTGGGCTGGGGGAAGCCTTCAGATGCTTGGGGACCCCCTACTAAGCCACTGATGGGTTCGAGGCCCCTTGGTTACCCTCAGCCTTGACCTGTGTGCCAAGATAGTCATAAATCTATGCATGCGTGGATATGGCTACACACACTGGAGATTCACGTGTTCCGACGGTGCAGCCAGAGGCAGCCCTGTGGGCGCTCAGTGCTTGGTCAGATGCCCGTGATGCCAGCGTCATGCCTGCGTCCCTGGCCTCACTGCTTGTCCTGACGTTTGTCTTGCCGCGAGACGTGGGTGACTTGGCTCTGCCTCCCTTAAGTCCGGATAACGTAGAAGCCAGTTATTGGTCTTAGAAAGCCAGCGTCGGACACCCATATGTGTGCATCAGGATGTACATAACGTACATCACACACACATATATGTGTAACATCTGTGTGCTGCATGAGGCTACACACGGTGCAGAGCAGGATCTATACACACATGCGCATGTCCTCCTGGACGTCTCCTTAGTGACTACATGTTACGTGCCGGCATTATTATATCGTCTCTTATTCTCTTTCCACTAGTCTACAAGCTCTTAGAAATCAGGGACTGCCTTGCTTTTTGCTCGCTTTGATCGCACGGCTTTCGTTCCCTGCCTGGTGCTTCGGAGGTACCATAAACGCTTCTCCAATCCCATCCTGTCGTGCCTCCGTTTATTGCATGAATCAGTTGGACTCAGCGGTCATCTGAACCATTCCAGCAGCTCTTCTTACATATGGGGAGGCGCCAGGCATTGCCAGGGTGCACCTCTCGGGATCCAAAGAAGACCAGCGAGTGGATGCGCCTTCCTCATGAAGAGCTTCCTTCCAAGGGAGGCGTTCGACACGCACGTATAAATATCTGTAATAGACATCCTGGCTGAATGAATAGCAATGACCGCTTGGTTGTCGTCCTTTGCGCTTGAGGAAGACCGAATGGCGCCATGCCTGAGCAGAGCGATGCAAGCTCAGAAGCTCTACCAACAGGTCAGGCTCACATGAGCCACTGAACCTCTGGGGTGGAGATGGCGCTCAATTGGGGCATCTCCCATTTCTGTTGCACTGAGGGAACAAGACAACGTCATGCATTAAGCACCTCTATGTGCTGGGCACGGTTCCAAGTCTTTGGAACTCACGTGGCACCGAAAAGACAGACAGCTCCTGACCTCGAGGAGCTTTAAATCTAATGTGGGCCACCAGGGTCTGAAAAGGAGCTGGAAATTGTGGAGTGGAAGGAATGGAACTGATGCTACTAGCATGAGGTTAAGTGTGGAAATCGAGAAAGTCAGAAGGGCTTCAAAGGGCACAACCTGAAGGGCAATGAAAAAAGGCTCCTGGGAGCCCCTCCCCAAAATGGAGACCTCTTAAAATAAGCTCTTTGGTCAAGACGGACCTGCCATGTTGGATATTCTAGATGGAGGAGGTCTTAGGCTCCTACGGCCAGTTTCAGGATGTGGTCATGGTTTAGACATGGTGTCAAGGTCCAGAAAATTAGCAGCCCAGCTGAGAATGGGATTGCTCAGTCATTTCAATTATTTTCAACTTGTTATAACCCCATTTTGGGTTTTTTTTGGCAAGATACTGGAGTAATTTGCCATTTTCTTTCCTCATTTTATAGATGAGGAAATTGAAGCAAACAGGATTAAGAAACTGAACTAGGGTCACACTGGAAGTACATTTCTGAGGTCAGATTTGAACTCAAGAAGATGTGGCTTCCAGACTCCGGGCACAGTATTGGAATCATTACCCTCCCCTCCTCCAGCTGCCCCAAGAAGGGAAGGTTACAGTGCAAGACAGTCATGGCTAGAATGTATTAGCCGGGATGCAGATCATAGCGCCTGAGTGGTATATTAAAGGAAGGATCAGACTGGCAGAGAGAAAAAGAGAGAGCCTTCCAGGCATGAGGGCCCAACGATCCAAAGGCAGGGATGTGGGAATTTTTGTTTCATGCTTGAACAAGAGATAGGTCAGTCTGACTGGACTGCAACCTGAGGAAAAAGAACAATATCTAGGGAAGCCAGAAAGCTAAGTTTGGACCAGATTGTGCAGGGGTTAACAAATAAGTTGAGGAAGTTACATTTGATGCTAGAGATAATGGGGAGACACTGGAGTGGTCAGGCAGGAAAGTCCCAGTTAGATAAATATTTAAAGAAATCCTTATATAAATGTGTGAAGGATGAAATGGGAAATGAAACTTGATTTAAGGTGGCCATTGCCATTGCCCATTCTTGAAGAGATGAGGGTCTTATCCAAGGCTTTGTTAGAGGAAATAAAGAGTCAGATGGGAGAGATTGTACAAAGGCCAGAATGGGATGATTGATATTTGATGAGATGTGTGTATGGCAAGGTAGAGAAAGAAGTCAAAAGTATGGTTAAGGTTACAAACTTGGGCGTCTTGAAAGATGGTTCTATCCTCAACAGAAATGAAGAACTCCATAATGGAGGAGGGAATCCTGATGAGTTTCGTGGTACACTTACATTGAAATGCCTCTGGGACATCTTTCTGGAATATCTTAGGATCAAGTGAGAATCTCTTTGTTTTTGTTTGTTCATTTCTAGATGGAGATTCATATTTGTTAGACAGGAAAGAGGGAGAGAGTAAAAGAGAAGCAGGAAGATAGACAGAGATGTAATTGAGATTGCAATCTAGACTGGAAAAGACCATTTGGAATAGAATCAAGTCCATATGTAGCAATGCCAGTCATGGAAAGGGAAAGGCTTTGTCATTGTCAGAAATGGGGAAATGGGAAAGTCATGTGTCAGCTCAAGTGATAGGTCTGGATATGAAATAACTCCAGGCAGAGCTGGCTTGTGTGGAATGGCCTTGATTCCACTAATAAAGTACAATGCAGGGCCCTCAGCTGATAGGGTTGGGAAGGGTTTAGGAGGCTTCAGGAGGGAAGAGAAGGTATGGAGTAGTTTGTAGGTAGAAGGAGGTAAAAATCAATTCAAGAGGAATAAAAGAATAATCATGCTGAAGGGAGGGATCAGTTGAGGTTATTATTGCAGGTCTTGCCTTCAAAGAGTTTAAGCACAAACCTAAATGAGCAAGTGTTGATTTTTGATCAAAGGAGAGAGCACCAAAAATTAAGGATGCCCAGGGAGGCTCGGTTCAGGAGGTGGCAGCTGATCTGACCATTGAAGAGTGCTAAGAATTTTTCTGGGGCTGTTGTTAGGAGGAAGAGAATTTGTGGCATGGAGACAGCCTCCGGCATTTGTAGGGCAGTTCTCTTAGCTATCATGAACTGTAAGGCATATTCCATTAGACATTATCTGGTGACATCACCTTTACAGTAATAGAAGGAAGCATGCAACTGGAAGAGATCACCAAAAAGGGGGTTTGGCATCAATTTAAATTAATTGAGGAAAACAACTCATCTTCCTTTTCTTCCCAAATTTCTTCAAACAGTCAACTAACTAACATCCCTATTTCCCACTGCCAACATTGGTTTCCCCAGGTTCCCCATCACTGCCTGGCTTTTCCGCATCTCTCCTCCTATACCTCACATTCTTTACTGGCAGGGCACATCTAACCCTCTCCCTTTTTCTAACCAGAAACACACGCTGGGAGGAAGCCACAGAGGTCACCACCATGCTCACGTCATAGGCCAAGCCGTATAAGTTACATTTTTCAAGGGTCACTTCTCCCTGGGTGGGACGTGACCTTTTCCCCATATGTATAAAGGAAACCTCCCCAGATGTTCTCCACTCCTCTCTGCCGCTCTCAGGGTCTCTTCCTCACTCCTTGCCAAGTCCACATTCAAATTGGGCCATCATTCATCTTCCCAGTTATCTTCTCTTTAGACAGAAGATTGAGTTTTACTTCCACCTAAAACACTTGCAAAATAAAAACAACTGACATGTGGGATAAATTACAGGTTGAGGATGCCTATTTTTTATCTGCAAGCACAATTCTGGAAATCCACTGCTGTTTTCAGCATATTATAATGCCATTATTAACACAGTCCAGCTACTCCATCTGTACAGCTCTATTAGCAGCCATGTCCTTTCCTGTTCTCCTATGTCAGTCAAGCTCCGTAGCATGCAGAATATCACATTAGATCTTCCTGTGAAACCCCCTGCCAATTACATGCTAAGATTCTCTAAGGTAGCTCAAACCCACAAAATACGTCCCTGAGCCAGAAAGAGTTGAACAGGTCTCAGAGGCCACATTGTCCAGGCCATCCCTGACCAGACAGATCCCCTCATTCGTACTTGCCAAATGGCCATCCAACTAATATTCATGAGGGGGGAATCCTCACCTCCTGAGGCAGCCCATTGCATTTAGGTTAAGCCCTAATAGAAGGTTGTTCCATTCACCAAATCTCAATTCACCTCTTTGGAACTGCCACCGAGTGCTCCTCATTCTGCCCCTTCATTATTAATATAAAAGTCTCATCACTTCCACACAGTGAATTTAAATTTGCAAAGACAGCCACGGATGGCCACAATCCTGCAGTCTCTTTTCCAAGTAGAACATTCCTAGTTTCATCAGCTGATCCTCACATGCCATGAATGTAACTTTTAAGAATCTGCCTGGCTTCCTCTAGATCTTTTTCGGTTTTTCAATATTTTCATGAATGTGCATTGGTTCAATCATCTAAATAAGTGAAGAGCAGACCTACCACCTTCCCCATTCCAGTCACTTTATTTCTTATAATACAGACTAAGATTGCATTAGTTTTCTTGGCTATGTAGTGTGTTGGACCACTGATCCCTGACTGACACATTTATCAGGCAAGAACATAGCTCAGTTATTTACTAGGCATGAAGAAGGTCCATTTCGTAAGCTGTTTTGGTAGGGAGTCTCTTTCACTTCCAGGAGAGACAAGAAGGCAGAGTAGAGAATCCGAGCACTCCCAGACTTCCCCTCTAAAGAACTTTAAGACAACACCAATATCAAATTCTGAAATGGCAGAGCCAGAAAGGGGAGAGAGTGAAACAGTCTTCCAATCCAAGACAATGTAGGAGATCAGAAAGACATTTCATTTGCTGAGGACCTTGGTCATATCCTTTGGAAACTACAGGAAACCATCAAGCTAACTTAAGTAAGAGATACTTATTAAATTTGATACTAGACAAGTCACATTGTGTGCCTTTGTTTCCCCATCTGTAAAATGTGGATAAGCATCTATCTCGCAAAGTGGTGAGGATCATAGATAAAAGTGATATGTAAAGTAATTCTTAAAACTCAAGGTAGTATGTAGAAGAATATTATTATTGTTGCTTTCTGAATCTTTTGTTAAATTAATTTGTGAATAAAGATTTTAATTTTTCTTCGAATTTATTAAGTTCTACTGTTGAGGAATAATAGATAAAATAGTAATAATAATAATAAAGTTTTTTTCTGCCGATAAAATGAACACACATTCATTCCTCCCATAACAAATGTATTAGATCAAAAGACATTAAAAAGCTATAAAAATAATTTCAAAAAATTTAAAAACCTCTTTTAAAATTCTCCAAATTAAAATCATATTTTTCTTGGATAAAAAAAGTCTTTCCCAGAAAAAAATGGATTCATTTTAGCCAGGAAAATATCTACTAAAAAGAAATCATGTGATTTTTCTTGAGCAAATTCAAAATTTTCTTCATAAAATGTTTTCTTTACATACATGAAGGATTTGTTATTTTTCTTTTTTCCCTTTCTTCTTTTTTTATTAGTCATTTTTCATTTAGTCTCCCCCTTCCCCTCCCCTTATTATAGAAGATTTCATCCAGCAAAATATCTAGGTTGTGTGTTTTGTTTCTTCTTGTCAGTTCATTCTCTGAAGGTGAACATTCACAAATTTATTCTTTAAATATTACATCTGAAGCTGTATATAATGTCCTCTTGGGTTTACTCATTTCCCTCTTTAGCTATAAAATGTTTAATAGTGAAAAATATTAAATGAAATAAAATGTGTTCTAGTAAAAATATTGATTTTTTTAAACCCTTACCTTCTGTCTTGGAGTCAATACTGTGTATTGGCTCCAAGGCAGAAGAGTGGTAAGGGCTAGGCAATGGGGGTCAAGTGACTTGCCCAGGGTCACACAGCTGGGAAATGTCTGAGACCAGATTTGAACCTAGGACCTCCTATCTCTAGGCATGACTCTCAATCCACTGAGCTACCCAGATGCCCCCCAAAGTATTGATTCTTAAAATGTTTCTACTGTTCATTTTACTTTGAACACAGAACCCAATGATTAATCTTTTGGGTACTTCTGTTTGCCATATTTCCAAATGAAGAACATGTTTAGTGTTTTCATCTCCTTTATGGATGTTGTGATGTAAGAAAAGCACTCTTATCTGGAAAACGGTGCTCATGTCCTGTAGCTGACTTTTACCAAGCCGCTTAGATCCCTTCAGGAGTCCTGATTCTGTCCTCTGCAGAATGGGTAGAATAGTGGGCACCATCTTGGTATTCTTCCTTTCACTGAGGTCCCTCAGTCTGCTCATATTAATTAAGGGACATTCATTCCATTCCAGGCACTAGGATAAGCAATGGGTTCAAAAAGTACAATGAGACTAAAGAGGTCCTTCAGTCCCGACCCCTCATGTCACAAAGAGAGAAGGGAACCAGAAGAAGTGGAGGAACTTCTCCAAAGTTACACAGACACCAAGTGGAAGAGCCCCAACCAACTTACTACAAACCCAGGACCTTTTCTCTGCAGCCAGAGCCTTGGATGGTCTGACTGGGGTCAAGGTAAGAAGGAGAAGCCTTCTGAGAGTGGCAGACTCACCAAGCCAGGACAGCCATCCATTCTCTCAGCATGGCGTTCTCCGTGTACTCTCCAGAGCTCGGAGGATCCCAGAATAGTGGCAGACGGCAAAATGACCCTGTTGGACCAACCAGGTGCTTCAAGAACCTCGGAAAAGCTTTGACATCGTTTTCTGTGTTGTCTCATTTGAGTTTCATGGATTTACTTGTAGAGAGGGTAGGATTGCTCCCGGGGTCCTCTGGGAGTTTGGGTGAGTTTTCTTTTCATTGACTTAAGTCAAAATAACAAAGTAAAGCTAAGCCTCCGGTAGATTGGTTCTACACAGCCTCGTTGTCCTCACATAGTGGCCCCCTCGGAGGCCACGGCTCCCTGGATAGAAGTCGCTTTCCATGGCAGGAGCATGGGCTGCTCTTTGGCCAAAGTGTCCCCAGCCATGTATACTACGTGCCAGACTTTCGACAAGGAATATTACAGAATGTCATGCACACCTTCTACAAGGTCTAATTTCCTTCAGGAATATTTTTTTTCGCCAAGCGGTGCCAGTTAGCAGGACAGAAAAATAGCGGCTTCCCTTCATGTGATGAGGTCATGGTCCCTCCGCAGCCACCTTGGATGGGGGGATGAATGTGTTATTTACGCACACCAGGGTGGAACCCAAAGCGTGTGCGTCTCTGGGAGAACAGCTTCGTCTGTGTCCCAGTGCTCTGCTCGGAGAAGGTGGAGGTGTCTGCTGGAGCTATTTCTGCTCTAACGACTTCTGCGGCTCCTGGAGTCTGGCTATAGCATAAGTGTTGGAGGGGAGCGCTCGCTCGGGCTTAGAGAATCATTCTTTTTTATGTGGTGCTGAAGGGACAGGAAAAGGGTGGGTAATGCGTGCCTTCAGTCGCATCTGCGAACCAGGGACAGAGTCAAAATCCATTGAGATTTCCCTTTGCTTGGTGCATAGTAATCGCTTCATAAATGTCTCTTGGCTGACAGACTTAAATCATATTGACAGATGCATCAAAGCAGCTAGCCATCTCAGTGGATAGAGCTCTAGTACTGGAGTCAGGAAGCCCCAAGTTCAAATCCAGCCTTGAACTCTTCCTAACCAAGTGGCCCTGGTAAAGTCCTTTAACCTCTGTCTCATAACCTCACATGAGAAGCAGAAAGGATAATAACAGTACCTACCTCATAGTTCACATTGTTCATAGTGAGGGTCAAAGGATCATAAATCTGGAGTTGGCAGATACTTTGGAATCCAGTTAGCCCAACATCCCCATTTCACAGATCAGAAAACTAAGGGCTATTTAGCCAATCTCTCCATTTTATTAAGCTGAATACGTCATCAGACTATCAGGTGTTATTCATTAAACTCTATTATTAGTTCTTTGTAGCAATAGCAGAAGTTCCCTCAGGTCCTTAAAGGCCATTAAATACTTTGCCAGTCTTAGGCCATTTAATGCCCACAGCAGCCCTGTGTGGTCTCTACTACTTACTACGTCTCCACTGAAGAGGTGAAGGAGAGATTGCCTTTACCAAGGCTCACACAACCAGTAAGGGTCCGAGGTCTTGCTCCCCCCAAGTCCAAGGCTCCCTTCATTCTCCGTTCCTGTGGCCTCCTAGAGCCCTGGGCCATTGAAAGGCTCATTCCCTATTCTAAGCACACTCGTTCTTTATGTGTGGAGAGGCTTAATTTCTTGTTGAGATCCACTTTCCTTTCTGAATCCCTCTCTCTGGCTCCTCTGTGCCAGGGAGCCAGACTTAGAGGCTATTAGAGGCTGCACTTGAATTCAGGGCTTTCTGCCTTTGAGAGAGGCTCCCTCTTCACTGTGAGATGACTTGCAACCAAAATTACAAAGAAGGAAGAAAATAGCTCAGAGGAACTTACCTCAGTGAGAATTGTGTCTTCCCTGCTCAGCACCTCCAGCTCTCAATGCTATTATTAGCCCCATTTGTCAGCAGAGGCAGCAGGCATGCATAGGCTAAGTGCCTTGCCCAAGGTCAAACAGCTAGTACATATGTGAGGCTGGATTTGAACTCAAGTCTTCCTGACTCTAGGCCTGGAACTCCATCCATTGTGCATTCCAGCCACCTATTATGTTGACTAGTAATTGCTAACAGAAGTATGTGCAGTCTATTGAGCTAGTACAGATTATAATTAAGCCTTCAATGTTTACATTCTGGAAGGGAAGCTCTCTCAGGATGCCCCACCTTACTTTGGCCAGGGGTTATATTCCAGGCAGTTTGATGTCATGAAACAAGTCTGAGGATCCAGGTGCAAATCCTTGTTCTGCTGCTTACAATCTCTCTGACCTTGGACTGGCTGTTTAATTCTCTGAGCCTCAGTTTCTTCATCTGTAAAATGAAGGGACTTAACTAGACAGTGGCTGAGGTCCCTCCCAGCTCTCGATCTACACTCTGTAATTCAGAACATAAACCCTCATTTTAACTTGAAACATTCCTCCACCTTAAAATGCATGTGAAAGTAAACATAGGAGCCATGTCTAGCATCTGCGAGACTGCTTCCCCCGAAACGTCTGCATAACTAACATCTTCCTTCCAGCCAAGATGGTTTCTGTTAACTCTGCTGCTTCCCAGACACTTTTGGCTACTAAACAGCACTAATTAAACCCAAACCAACGAGCCTCCTGCACCACGTTCCATTTCCACAGAGAAAGGTGAATCCCGTCTCTCGCCTTCTGGTTTGGGCAACAATTGGAATGTTTGTCAGCCATGATGCTGCCATCGCTGTCATGGACCTTCTCAAGGCCATTAAGAGACCAGCAAACCTCCTGTGTCATCCCTTAGTTGGACAGCTCCCACATTCTAGGCAGCCATCCCTCTGGGGTGTCTTTGATGGTGAGGGTCCATCTACTTTAATGTACCAATAAGCTGTTTAGGTGGGAATGGATGGGCTTAAAGTGAGCAAATGGACATCATTTCTTGGATGTGACTCTGGGTGATGGAGTCCTAAAATGATGGGATTAATGGATGTCATTGGAACTTGACCGAACTGATTGAAAAATTCAGTCTTTGTGTGTGTGTGTGTGTGTGTGTGTGTGTGTGTGTGTGTGAGTGTGTGTGTGTGTGTGTGTGTGTGTGTGTGTGTGTGTGCTGGTCAAAACAAACTCTCAGTCATTATTTCCCTAAAGGCAGAAACATGTTAGAGTAGGTGACTTCTGGCTTGCAAACTAGTGATGCCATAAATATAATCAATGGATTTCTCCTTGATCCAAGCCCTGTGTGGTTGATATGTGGCTATTTCTGAATTACATCAAACTCACCTTCCCCAGCAGGGAAATCAGTGCTTCAGGGGATAAGTCTCTCTCATCAATAGCCTTGGAAATAGGAGATTATAGAGCCATGATTCAGGAGCTGCCTCATTGTTCTTTAATGGGACATGATGATTAGTATTATTTTGAATATAGTTGCAGGAGCTTATAGTAAAACCAGCAAGAAATAGTCAACAGTTAGATTTGGGGGGAGAAAAAAGAGTTAGCTCCCATCCCAGCATATGTAAAAGATAAAGGCCATTGTCAGGATCTCTTTCTACCACTTAGTCATTGCCATCTTCCCCTTCCTACAGATATTCTACTTCTTTCCTTCTGGTCTCAGAGTAGAGATCATTCTTTCTCTCCAAGTCAGCTTCAACATCTATTCCTCAATCTGTTATAAGTCTTGATTTACCTTGAGTACATATTGACCCCCTTTCTTGATTTCTAGGAAAGCTTGCTTCCTTCAGTCTTCCATCAAATAAACTATCATATCCCTCATCATAAAAAGAAGGAAAATGATTGTTTGGTTGTTTCAGTCATGTCTGCCTCTTTGTGACTCCATTTAGGGTTTTTTCAGCAAAGGTGTAGGGGTGATTTGCCATTTCCATTTTTGGTTTATTTGATAGATGGGGAAACTGAGGCAAAGTTAAATGACTTACCAAGGGTCACGTAGCTAGTATTTTAGACTGGATTTGAACTATAATGCTCCATAATTCCAGTCCTATTGCTCTATCGACTGAGTCATCTAGCTGTCTTTTTTTCTCCTACCCTATTTTTTCTCCTGCTTATTGGGCAAGTGGTTTGTGCCTGTAGTCTCAATTTTCTCTCCATCCTCTCTTCCTTTATCCATGTAATTTATCTGGTATACTTTCCAGACAACCAAAACCATATTCTTGATACAGTCCATCGACTGCCATTTAGCCCATTCTGATACATGCTTTGCCGTCTTCATTCTCTTATTTCTGGGACACATATGGTACCATTGACCATCTCATTTTTGACTTCCTGATTTTATTACCTTGATGCTTGGCCTTCCTTGTCTGCCTTGTGGCTTCTCTTCTTTGTCCCATTGTCTGATCTCAGTGTTTTCTAGGCCTGTCTCCACCATCCTACATTTCTTGTTAAATATGCAGTCACAGAGAAAACCAGCTTTTAGGATGTTATGTTCTATGTATGTTCTATGCCACTGATTCCAAGTTCCTTCTCTAAGCCCAATGTGTCAACAAAGGTCCCACTTTATGCTTTCCAATTGCCAACAAAAAAGATATTTTTGTGTATAAGACCAATTGTCATTTCATTTTAAAGTGCAAAAAACCAAGGCTTATCACAGAATTCATATTCCTCTACAGTTTGGATATTGCCAGGTATGCAGTTTGTGGGGCAGTCAATAAAGCACAAAGTCTAGAGACAGGAAGTCCTGAATTCAAATCATTGCCTCTGTGATCCTAGAGATGCCACTTAGTTTCTCTCTGCTTCAGGTTCCTTAACTGCAAATGGATATTTTAATTTCATCTACTTTCCAGGGTTGTTGTAAGGAAAACATGAGATCATATTTATGAAGTTCTTAGCACAGTGCCTGGCACATAGTAGCTTCCTAATAAATGCTTGCTCCTTTCTCACTCCCTGCATTTTGGTCTTCATTTTCATTCCACTCCATGAAATTGTCATTCTAGAGAGACTGAACCCTTCCCATTCTGCCATTACTGTTCTGCCTTTCCTGTCTTCATGCCTTCATTCTAACCATTGCTCTGTTTCTGGACATTCTGGCCTCTCTTCCTTTAAGCCTCAGCATTCATGCCACAACCTCAATGAACCCTTGGCTAACCCACCATATGGAAGTGCAAATTTCCTCCTTCGTAGTAGTCTTCTTGCTTTGTTTTTGTTTATAGAATCCCCTCACGTTCTTTCTCGTACCCAAAGTGTTTGTGCCTAACAGATTCTTCAGCCTAAGAACTCTGTTCCATTCCATATGTGTGCACCCAAAGCCCATCATTGCTCCTTGAACCCAGCAGACACAATTTAGTTTGCTATTGGTTGGCCCTGTGCTTTCCTTGGTATGAGGAACGTCCAGCAGAAGAAAACTCCTTACAATGTAGATTAGAACTTTTTAGGCAAGATAATGAGTTAAACAGGAGTCCCCTTACTCTGGGGTCCTGGAACTTGTTTTCTTAAGTGCAATATGTTATATTGCATATATTACATAACCTATAATCTAATTTCTGTATCGTCAAACTGAACTGATCCCCTTGGTAATCCTATTCTGTGTGAATGTGTTTAAAGATGGTCTCAGAGCGGATCCTTCCTTGGCTTCACCAGATGTCTTAAAGGTCACATGGCTCATGCACACAAACACACACAAACATGTTAAGAATCTAAGTTTTAGAGAGGTAAATGACTTGTCTAAGGGCATACAGAGACATCATGAATTTTTTGAATCAAATAAACAATGATAATTGATGGCATTTGCCTACAGCTTTATAGTGTATCGAGTTTTCTAGATGTCACATTTGGTTAGCACTAAGTCCAGATCAGTGTGAATAATGCTCTGAACCAGGCAAGCCATTTGCACTGCTGATTTCCATTGAGTTGGGCCCAATCACCATATCAACACCATTATAATTTCAAATAGAGGCAACAACTTCAGGACATTCCTTATTGGCACTAGTCAGGACCTGCTTGTTTATGGTCTGGATATGAACTGGGAAACTCTATATAGAAAATAATTCAAACTATGCCTATTCATTATCAGTAGTTATAAACTCAACAAAATGCTCAGCATCAACCCCTTTTTGATGGAATGTCCTATATACCCAAAGCACCATTTTTTCCTTATTGCAAACAAGAACTTTCCCCCTAAATTCAGAGTGTTTTTGTTTTGCTTATTGACACACAGAAGCACTAAATATCTGTCTTTAGGAAGCCAGAGGGAGCTTATTTCCACATGTTAGGTAAGTCACATCAAAATATAGGCAAAGAAGGTCCATTTGATCATGGCGGCCAAAGGTGGCCAATGGGCTTTACTGAGAGGGGCTGCAAGGGAAGGATGACATAGTCAGACCTGCACTTGGGAAAATTACTTTAGCAACTGATGCAGGATGGCCTAGAGTGGGAGAGACTTGAGGCAGGCAGCAGCTATTGCAATAATCAAGGTGAGAGCTGATGAGGACCTGCACCAGTGTAGGAGTCATGTCAGAGGAGGCAGGGGATTCCGATATGTTGGAAATCTAGAAGCACCAGGAATTGAAAATAGATTAAATAGGTGGGCTGAGTATAAGGGAGGAGTTCAGGATAACAGGAAGAAGACCATTGGCAGGATCTGTTGCTGCTCCTTCAGGATTGTCTTAGCCCTGAGCTTCTCCCCCTTCCCCACTCCTATCCCCTCCCCTGGCCTCTTTCTGAAACAGCATTAGCACTCTCCTCATCTCCTGCATCCAAGCATTGGTTTTATTTTGATTCTTTACTTCCTCACATCTATTTTATCTTTCATATATTATCAGTTCTCAGGCCCATTCAATGCTGTCCCTCAACATTTTTTCTCATCTTCCCCAGTCCTATTGCTACTGGCCACCTAGACTATTCTAATAGACTCATGGTGGGGCCACCCTCCCCCGAACTCAGCTTTTTCTCCAATATATCCTTTCTCGCTCTGCCAGGCTTTGTGTGAAACTTGTCCTGTTGCTCTTCTCCCAAAGTCCAGTAGTCCTGAATCAAAAGCAATTACTACTGCCAAACAGTCTTTAAGAATATATTTATGTAGGCAGCTGGGTGGCTCAGTATATTGAGAGCCAAGCCTAGAGATAGGAGGTCCTGGGTTCAAATCTGACCCCAAATAATTCCTAGCTGTGTGACCCTGAGTAAGTCACAACCCCTATAGACTAGCCCTTCCACCCTTCGAACCAATTCACAGTAGTGATTCTAAGACAGAAGGTTTAATATATATATATATATGTATATATTCATGTTTTGGATATATTTTTGGTTTTATAGCACTTTAATTTCTAACTTCACACAAAGGAAGACAAATAGACAGAAATAGAAATGCACAGCGAGATGGACAGAACCAGAGTGGGAGACAGGTGTCTTGGACACTGAGCAGTTAAGGGATTTGTCCAGAATCACACAGAGTCCATTTTCCTAAGGCAGGACACTGATCCAAGTCATCTAGACTCTAAGGTCAGCCACCATTTTTCCACTAAGTTATACCACCTTTGCCTCCAAGGATGTAAGATGGAGGACATTATTCAGTAAAGTCATCCGGGTGAGTGGCTTCTCTCCCTGTCCTAGCCTGAGGTCCATGAGGACAAGGGCCGTTCCTTACATAAATTTTGGCTGCCTTCATTCTACCCATGGCCACCTAATACACGCTTCTAGAACTGAACTGAATTCAGGTCACATAATCCCCTCCCTCTTTACTAGCCTCCAAATTAGCACTTACCTCCCCCTTGGTTATTCTCCTCTTTCCTCTGGTGCATTTGCATACCTTGATGTATGTTCTATCTACACAGGAGGATGCCAGTCCTATGAAAGCAAGGACTACGTCTCTCCCTGTGTCTAGCATAGCATCATTAATAAATGCTTATTGATTTGAATATCAGAAGGCTCCATCATGCTGCAGGGAGGCTTTGGTGCATTATGTGGGGCATCTGTGAAAGGCTTCATTGGTTGAATCTGTTTAGAAGGGGGAGGGACTTTGAAGCTGTGGCATTTGGTATAAGTACTGTGGCATCTGGGGAGAACCTCTCATCTGTCAGGCTGTGGTCTCCAAATCTGGATTTTCTTATATCAGGTTATCTTCATTGGGAGGCACAGTTTTAGGTCATGCAAACTTCTTTTGCCTTTTAGGACAATGTAGACAGGTGTTCACTCTCTTTCAGGTAATGCACAAAGTCAGTTGTCTTTTCCACTGAGTATCCCAAGCCCTCAGACAGCTTCCCCCAGCCCCTGAGGTAAGGTGGCAAGTCCCCAAGTTCTCCCTCTCTCCAGTACCTTTTGGAATGTATGAGCACCAAAGCAGATGCTGCCTTGTCTGGCATTTGCTCATCAAAGACCAATAACCCTGCAATGAAAGACCAGCGTGCCAATAGTATCTGCTAGACTCAGAAGCCTGAGCCAGTGCCAGTAACGACCACCAGAAGCACATTTACTCATCCTTTGTGAGACTGTCTCTGGAGTAATCCTAGCCACAGTCAGCCTGAAAGGTTCAGACGGTTTAGCTGCTGGAAGTTATGTAGCTGAAACTGACATCCTTAGAGAGCAATTGCTGGAATGTGTAATCAATTTGGCTTTAAATAAAACCTTAATCTCTGGAAAAGTTTCTGGGGTTAGCGTATGATCTGTCCATCTGATGGAGAGACAAGTACATGAAAGATTTAATCAGTCTTTGCTTTTAATGACATATTTTAGGAAAACACCTTCTTTTATTCCTATGAAGTCATCCCTTAAACACCCTGGACAGCCTTTACTACATCCACAAAGAAGGGAATGAACAATAGAAACTTTAAGAGTTGGCTGACCATCTGGCTATGAGATGCAGAGCTGTTGTTTAAGGCTCTCATGAATTCCTTTCTTTTCCACCATCAGACCCTCACACTCTGGAGTCTTTAGTAAGCCCATGGACATCCTAGTAACATGGCTGCTCCTTTGAGGCATGAATGAGTTCTGTTGAGCCAAGGAGGCTCAAAATAGCCAACTGAACCCCAGACATTTCTTTGGTGTGGGGAGCTCTTGGTGTGAGAATTCCCTTCCAGATGGCAGTCTATAACTTAAAGCTAAAAATAATTAAGGGATCATATCAGCCAGGGATGGTGAACCTTTCTGTTCCCCTTTGTATCATGGACCACTCTGGCTGTCTCTTGAAGGTTCCAGCCCCCTTCTCAGAAAGAAAGACAAAGTGGGTCACCTATAGTCATAATTGAAGGAGATTCTATTTTTAATTGGAGGTTAGTGAAAATAAAGATGTATTTTTATATCCAAGTTCATATAGTCTTTGCTATCTATCTTAGGGTATCACAAACTTCTGGTTAGGAAACCCTAGTCCCACCATTGCATTTTATAGGTGAAGAAATGGAGGCCTATAGAGATTACCTTAAGTCCCAGGGAGTAATCATTAAGGACAGTGCCCATGGTAACAGAGCCAAGTAACCATTAATTACTATGTATAGATTATATTAGTTCTAGGCTCAGCTCTGCCAATTATCAGCTGCCTGACTTTAGAGTGACTAGCTGATCGTGGAGGTTTGTTCCAAAGCCTCTTATGCTGTCATTTTGGAAGGAGATCTCATGAATTGGGAATGTATAGGTAAGAGAATATTGTGTATTAGTGCCACCCTAGCACAGAGGGAAAAGCTTGATTCAATTGAACCTCAGGGGGCAGAGAAATGTTCATGTAAAAATGGGGGTGGTAGTAGGGCTGCTTTAGGAAGTCTGTGGCAAAATAAATAGAGGGCCAGGCCTGGAGTTAAGAAGATTTGAGTTCAAATCTGTCCTTAGTCACTTCCTAGCTGTGTGATCTTGTCACTTAACCCCTGCTTGCCAGTGTTCTCATGTATTTAAAAGGGATAATAATAGCACCTATCTCCCATTGTGGTTCTGAGGATCAAATGAAATGACTAAGAGGTACAGTGCCTGGGACATAGTAGGAACTTTGAAAATATTTCTTCTTCTTCCTCTTCCTCTTCCTCCTCCTCTTCTTCTTCTTCTCCTTCTCCTTCTCCTTCTTCTCCTTCTCCTTCTCCTTCTCCTCCTCCTTCTTCTTCTCCTTCCCCTTTTCCTTCCCCTTCCACTTTCCCTTCTCCTTCCTCCTTCATCCTTCCTCCTTCTTCTTTCTTCTTTTCTTCCTTGGGAATTAATGAAGAGGATATGGGATTAGGTTGGAAAGCTGCAAACTTCTGACCTCAATTTTAAACTGCTCCTCAGACTAGTATCTTCCCTTTCATTTATTGTTCTTCACCCTCTTACCAACTCGCAAAGAGAAAATGGGCTATTAAAGGAAAGAAAGGGAGATACAATGGATTTGCTTTTTTTTTTTTTGGTCAATTTAACAAACATCAACATTTCGTTAATACAAAGAAGCACTGAACAGAAAGAATCCACACCAAAGTATGAATCTATATCACATTCATTTTTTTAAGAATATACAACATTAGTTATTTCTCCAGAACCCAAAGGCCCTGGAGCTGTGATGGATCACACCGAGAGACAATTCTGCCTTTGGGGTGTACTTCTAAAACACATGAATTGCTCATGAATATGCCCCTAGTTACAGAAAGGGAGGAACTCTCACAGTGACCAGATGTCAAGATCCCTACTCAATATTAGAGGTCATTATCACCTGAGCCATCCTTTTGCCCTCATATAAACAAATGGAATACACATTCCTGGTGAAGCATGGGGGATTGTAAGGACAAATTCTGAAAAACACAGTCTGTAATAGAATCATGGAACTCTTAGAAGCAGGCATCATTTGCACCCCTCCACAGCAGTGGTGAGTAGGAATAATTCAGTTAGAGTTTGGCCACCATAGATCAGAGAAGATTGTACCTCTTCAGTCATCTCTCCCATCATCCCTTCTTCCTCCTTTTGCGGTCTGGGAAAGGCAAAACCCATCTCTGACTCCTGTTCAAACTACCATTCCAGTTCTTATGTGCTCATTGCTGCTCTGACTGCTAGCCTCAGTTCCATTCTCCAAGAGCTGGGACACAGGGCAAAGACTATGCCTACCTCCTCTTACTTGTTTCTCTCTTTTTTTATTTTCATGCATTATTTTTAGTTCATCCTCATTTATAACTACATGATGCTCACTTTGGTCTGGAAAATTAATGCAGAACTCCAAAACTTGTTATTCTCCATGAGTCTAGGACATTCTTCCTGCCCTGCCCTACTCCATTTCTAGGAGAAACCTTACAAACACACACCTAATCTAACACTATGTTTAGAACCCCGTCCTGTTTGCCTGTGCTCGCATTTTAAATTCATTTAATCTTCTTTCAAATAACTTCCTTTTAAATGCTTAATGTTTTCTCGATGATCTATTATTCTCAATATTTTTGCATCAGTATTACTTTCTTCACATTCTTCAAAAGTCCTATATTGCAAAACAAATGGAATTAGATTATAGAAAATCACCTGTTGCCTCCTTTGCAAATACGTCTCATTCTAAACCTCTCCATGTAAGTGCTAATAAATGGGATTCATCATCAGGCATCTAGAGTAAGTGCAGGCTGTTGCATTAATTAGAATTCTAAAATTTGTCTAAGTTGTTTTCTTTTACATGATTGTGTAGTCAATGTTTGTATTTTTCTCCTGGTTCTGCTCAGTTTATTCTGCATCAGTTGATATAAATCATAAGGACTTCGTGTATTTTTCTCACTCTCTACCTTATCATTTTTATGAAAAACGAATATTCCCTCATTTCACATACCATCACGTTGACCCTTTCTCGAGTTAATGTGCTCCTGCTTTGGATCCAAGAGCTACACACAGGCTAAGGGCTCTTTATAGTTTCAGATTGCTTCCCAGAATTCTTAGATTATTTTACATCTCCACAAGCAGCACATTAGTGATATTTTCCCTCTATAATTCTACTGACAAATATCATTTGTATGTGTGCATTTGTGGTTATTATCATTCTAGTCTGATGGCTATGTGTGAAATAGAATCTCAAAAGTTATTGGAACCTTCATTTCTAGGAATAGTAGGGGATTGGAATAATTTTCATATGGTTGTTAATAATCTAGCTTCCTTCTTTGAAAACGGCCTCTTCTATTTTCTAATCAAAAGCACTTTCCTTGCCATACTTCTGCTATGTGACTTGACTGTATATGAAACTCCTTTCTTCACAAGAGAGCCTCCTCTGCCGGTAATCTGAATCTATGAGTCTTAGTGAGTTATCTGGACCACTAATGATTTAAATGAATTTTCCAGCTTCTCACATTGTTTCATTGGCTACTTTTAAATCTAGGTCTTTCTGACACCCAGGCCAGCTCGGTGTCTCTACATCCTGCTACCCCTTATTACACTCTGCCCCATCCCCATTTTCTACTTGAACTAGCTAAGGCTCAAATAACTTTCTCTGTGACTTAACTAGGATCAGACCTAGAGGAAATGTTGTTGCCAACATGGAAATCCAGTCTTCTTTTATCTCCAGGTATAGCATAATTTCTGTTGCAATAGCCTGCCTCGAGATTGAAACAAATATGCAGTTCCCTGTAGCACCAGGTACACAGATACACACACACACACACACACACACACACACACACACACACACACAGATTAGTTGAATTTGTGAAAGTCTAAAGTTTAGTTTCTTCCAGTTTTTCCTATTTTGTGGGAATGTCTCTACCAAACTTGATCAAATGAGCTTCAATCATCACTAGCATTTTATTTTTGTGTTTGAAATCCATTCATATTCTCTAGAAGAACTTAGCTGATCAACTATATACCTTTAATACTGCTGCTTGAACTGCCTAAACCCTATTTAAAAGCTTAATTGCCAATATGTTTTACTTGTTCTGTGGTTTTTCTATTTGAAACTATCCAGTCATGATTTCTGCAAAACCATCTCAATCTAAGAACCAATGACATTTATACTACCAATAGCTTGCTCTCGTGGGCCAACACTGGAAAACACAGAGATTCTTCCAACTCCCAAATCAGAAATAAAATAGGTGGGTCTGGATTGATTTAACTTTTAGTTCTATTTTCTAGGGAAATATCTAGCTCATGGTCTTTTCATGAGTAACCTGGTTCCATCAATTCTAACCAGATGCATTTCTGGTCCTGCAGATGATACCATAATAACTGCATAGTCTAGAGAATAATAACACAGAGGCTTCATAGAGAACAAAAGAATCCTCCATCAGTGTTTATTCCAGTCTCGGAAAGAATGCTCTTCTGGGATTTGACTTAGTGATGTCCATTTCCCTCAAGTCTTAGATCTAGTCGAACTGCATTTTTCTACAAATCCCATGAGCTCTCTCCAAAGTCTGCATGTGAAGATTAAAGATTTTCTCCTAACTAAGTCTCTATTCTTTAGAGCATACAGAATGATCAGTGCCAAAAGAGTAAGCATACTTCTAAAATAGTGTAAACTGTGCCATTTTCTCTATCTTGCTCCCATGGGGCAGTAACCAATTTGAGGTAGTGTCCCATAGTGTGTATGTTGCAATTTTGTTTAATTGGGTAGGCTCTTTTGAGTGATGACAGTCCTATGCCACACCTCCTAGTCCTATTCATGAGCAAATATATATAATGTACTTAATAGGTACAAGATACCATGCTAAGAACAGAGGATAAAGAGAAATAGTTTCAATAGATTATTGAAGAAACAGAAATATGAAAGGACTAGATTTAAAATTGTTACTGATTTCTGAATAACTTGAATGAATTGTCAAAAAGTTTTCCCTCCTTTGCTCACTTGTAAAGGCAATAGAAATGATTTAAAAATCAAATTGAATTGAAGATTCAGTATATACTCAGATAAAGATAAAGACTATTCCATTCAGAAAACCCTTTTCTGCTAGCATCAGCTAACTGTTAAATTGAAGGAGAAAATAGAATAAGAAGGATTCTGAAGAATTTTTTTCCTGATGTTTGAATAAGTTTGTGAATGGGAAAGAAGAATGAGGGGGGATAGAGAGGAGAAGGAGAAGCACACATTTATATAGAGCTTTAATGTTTATCAAGTCCATTCTATACAATAACTCTCTTCTAAGAGCAAAAATTGAATTGTCAACTTCTGAAATTTAAGACTTGAAAGTCATATGGGGCTACTAATTTATGTCATGTGGTTGCTTTTATTTTCTCTTCTCTTTTTTCCGCTTTCTTTCCCTGTTTTTGTATAGAGATCTAGAGAATTAGATCTCTAATATTTTGAGACCTGTTAGACATTGGAATTCTTTTTATTTACTGCCTACATAGAATTTATTACTTGCAACCTAACTATGCTTACCATATGAGGAATTAAAGTTTGGGGAAAAGGTTAATAAAACCTTTATGTAGTTAAGCACACACACATACACACATATGAGGTAGAAATTAAAACTATTATTATCCCTTTTAGTTGAGAAATAAGAGGCTTAAAGAGATTATGTGAAATGTCTAAGGTCATTCAGCTAATTCATAGGGTAACTGAAATTTGAGTTCAGATCTCACAAATTTAGAGTCAAAATTCATCCCACTGCATATGGTTTCTTCTTAAATTATATTCAACTAGATTGAAAAACAATGTGTTTGAAATAAAACAATATTTTCTACACTAAAAATAACAAATAAAGGTACATTCTTTGTGGTGGCAAAAATTGGAAAATGAGGAGATGTCCTCCAATTGGGGAATGGCTGAACAAGTTGTGGTATTTCTTGGGGATGGAATACTATTGTGCTCAAAGGAGTGATGAACTGGAGGGATTCCATGTGAACTGGAAAGACCTCCAGGAACTGATGCAGAGTGAAAGGAGCAGAAATAGGAGGACATTATACACAGAGACTGATACACTGTGGTACAATCAAATGTAATGGACTTCTCTACTAGCAGTAATGCAATGTTCCAAGACAATTCTGAAGGACTTATGAGAAAGAATGCTATCCATATTCAGAAGAAGAACTGTAGGAGTAGAAACACAGAAGAAAAGCAACTGCTTGATCACATGGGTCAATGGGGATTTGATTGGGGATGTAGACTCTAAACGATCACCCTAATGCAATTATCAATATTATGGAAATAGCTCTTAATCAATGACACAAGTAAAACCTAGTGGAATTGTATGTTGGCTATGGGGGATACGGGGAGAATATAAATCATGTAACAATGGAAACATATTCTAATTTAATTAATTAAATAAAAAAATTTCAATTAAAAAATAAAAATAATAAATAAGCAAAATTAAAATCATTCAATCCAATTAAAAGAGGATTTTTGTATTAACTTAATAGTTTTTTGTAAATGTTTCTGCCTTTAAAAAATCTATAAAATTAGATTTTATAAAACACCTAAATTGGAAAATAATTAGTCTTGTTTCAAAGCTCATGTAATCAAAGGAAAATATATACAATGGACATTTATTGAATATAGTCAAAAAGCTTGATGTTTAGTAGACTCAAAATAGAAGATTCTCCAGCCAAGTATAAAATGAAATTTTGAAGCACATTCTCTGGCTAGTCTTCCAACTTGCATGTTCATTTGTTGGTTGTATCCCAAGGGGGTAGCTGCTACTTCAAGGGAAAATTTGTGGAAGCAATACCACTAATCCTCTAAGATTCCAACTAGTGTGCTTCCTATTACCAATAAACCAATTAAAAGAGTAGTTTATTGGTTTTCTAAATTCTTAGTTTCATGCCAAATTTGTAATCTACCACTTCTCTTTTACTGATGTGTTTAAAAATATAAATTTTCTTCTAAGTACTCCATTGGGTCTATTTTATATATATTAAACCCTTACCTTCTATCTTAGAATAAATACTGTGTATTGGTTCCAAGACAGAAGACTGGGAAGGGATAGGCAGTGGGAGTCACCCAGTTGCCGCACTGGGTCTATTTTATAATATTTGGTATAGGAACTTCCGGTTAAGATGGCGGCTTAGAGAAAGCTAAAGCTCAGATCTCCGGAAAACCCTTCCCGACCAATCTCAAACGATAAGCTCCTAAGGCGCCGAAATTCAAAACGATCAACAGCACAGACCCTGGGAACCCTCCTCCTGGACCTGGACCCGGTTCAAAAGGTACGGCTCCCCTTAAAAGCCAGAACCCGAGATCACTCGGACCTCAGGGGTAGGAGCGCAGAGTCCAAGGCTCCCGGAAGCCGCAGCCCGGCCGGCTCAGAGAGCAGGGTCCTCGGAAACAACAACCCTCAGGGCCTTCTACAGTCCCGGTGAAAGTTACTGCCTGGGGCTTCCGCTGCAGAGAGCTGGTCAAAACAACAGCAACCCTCAGGGCGGGCAAGACAGCCTCACGGGCTGGATCCTGCTATCCAAGTCTCAGTGAAAGTCTGTGCTCTCGGAGCTTGGGGAAGCGGCAGCCCATCCCCCCGCAGGCCGACGAAACAGCCTCACGGCCAGCGATTCTGAAGGCAACTTCCGGAAAGCGAGCCGGGGGGAGAGTGTGGCCTTGTGGTCCGACCCTTCCATTCCAGTTCCAGTGAGGCATATTCAGTTTAACCCAGGGAAAGCCCATAGAACTATCTGCCCAGGACTGCCTCTGAACACCAGAAAGAGACAAGAAAAACTAATCCTCCACATTCAGAGATGACAAACTCCACAGAACCACAGAAGCCCCAAAATACCAAGAAAAATAAGAAGAAAGGGGCGACTTTGGACACATTCTATGGAGCCAAAATACAAAATACAGAGCAGACAGAAGATAATATAATATTTGGTATATTGTCTCATTATCATTCTAATCTTTAATGAAAATACCCAGTATTTCTTTGAGTTCTTCTTTGATCTTTATTTTCTTAAGGATTAAGTAATTTAATTTCTAATTAATTTTGATTCATGCTTCAAAGACTTTATTCAATGTAATTTTATTGTATTATGATCAGGAAAACATACATTTACTATTTCTTATTGCCTGCATTTGTTGTTGAGATTATAATGCTGTAATACATAATCAGTTTTTCAATTGTTACATACACAGATAAGAAATACATATTCACTTTCCCATACTATTCAAAATTCTCCAAAAGCCTATCACATCCATTTAACCAAATTCAATTAATTTCCTTACCTTCTTTCCTATTTATTTTAATGTTATATTTATCTACTTCTGGGAGTGGGTAATTTGAGGTCCTATTCTGTTATTATTTTATTCTCTATTTCACCCTGTAATTCATTTAATGTTTAAGAATTTAGATGCTATGTCACCTGTTTCATTATATTTCAATATTATTATTAATTCATTCTCTATTATAACTCTTAGTAAAATGTAGTTTTCCTGTTTATCTCCTTTTTTAATTGGGTCTATTTTTGCTTTTGCTTTGTCAATGATAATGATTACCAAAGCTGATTTTTTTTCCTTCTGATGAAGCATGATAATTTTACTCCAGACACTTATTTGAACTTTAGATCTCTTTCTCTTTCAAATGTGTTATCTGTACAGCATATCTTGGATTTTGGCTTCTAATCCATATTACTCTCCTTTTCCAAGTAATGAGTGAGTTAATCACATTCACCTTCATTGATATGCCTACTAATTGTGCATTTCTTACTGTCATAGTTTTAAATTTATGATTTTCTTCTTTACCTTGTCACTTCTTTTGAGAGTCTGTTGTGCTAAAGACAACTAGTTGGCTCAGTGGAGAGATTATTAGGCTGGGATGGGAGATTCCTGGGTTCAAATCTGGCCTCAGATACTTCCTTGATGTATGAACCTGACAAAATTATTTAGCCTATTTTATTGAGCTTCTGAACAATGAATTCCTTAATCTACCATCTTATTTATTCTAACATCTTTCTTTAAAATATTTTCCTTTCTACTTCCTTATGGGATAAGATGGATTTCTGTATACAGAGAAGTGTTTGTATATTATTCCTTCCTTGAGCCAGTTGAGAATGAAGCTCAAGTTTTTTTTTTTTTTTACATTTCTTCCCACTGTCCCCTCCACTTTATAAATTCTTCTTTGTGAGCTAAAACTTTTCCCTTCTCACAGAGCATACCCTCTCCCTAGTCTTCCATTTTTCTTTTCTGATCATCTCAACATAACAGATTTGCATCCAGATCTTTCTAACTAGATCTCCTCTAACACACCAGTCTATTATAAAATTCTCAATTTACAACAATGTATTTACAACAAACAAAAAGTCTTGTTATACATTGATACTACTTACCATTTTCAATGTATTTTATCAAAACCTTTTTCTGAATCTGTCTGTATAATTATATGACTTTTGTTGTTTTGTTATTGATATGATCAATTAGACTTATAATTTTGATAATATTGAATCAAGCTTGAATTCCTGGAATAAATTCTTTCTTATTATGGAGTTATGATGTTTGTGATTTATTGATGGAGTCTTCTTGTTAGTATTTTATTTTAAAATTTTGTGTCAATTTTTATTAAAGAAATTATAGCCTTTCTTTCTTCTTACTCTCTATGATTTAGATTTCAAAAATCATATTTGTATCATAGAAGGAATTTGGTAAAACTCCTTTATTTCTTTTTAGATATTATAGATGATATTGAAGTGAATTTTTTATTTAAAATTTTTTAATTTCTTTTAAATTTAATTAATTAATAAATTAATTAAGAATATTTTTCTATGGTTACATGAATCATGTTATTTTTCCCTCCCCTCTTGTAGCCAATGCTTAATTCCACTGGGTCTTACATGTGTCATTGATCAAGACCTATTTCCATATTATTAATATTTGCACTAGTGTGATCATTTAGAGTCTACATCCCCAATCATATCCCCATTGACCCATGTGATCAAGCAGTTGTTTTTCTTTTGTATTTCTACTCCCACAGTTCTTCCTCTGGATGTGGATAATGCTCTTTCTCATAAGTCCCTCAGTATTGTCCTGGGTCACTGCATTGCTGCTAGTAGAGAAGTCCATTACGTTCGATTGTACCACAGTGTATCAGTCTCTGTGTACAATGTTCTCCTGGTTCTGCTCCTTTCACTCTGCATCAATTCCTAGAGGTTATTTCAGTCCCCATGGAATTCCTAATTCCTCCAGTTCATTATTCCTTTGAGCTCAATCACCAACATATGCAACAATTTGTTCAGCCATTCCCCAATTGAAGGGCATCCCCTCATTTTCTAATTTTTTTTTGCCACCACAAAGAACGCAGCTATGAATATTCTTGTACAAGTCTTTTTCCTTATGATATCTTTGGGGTACAAACCCAGCAGTGGTATGACTGGAGAATCCTCATTTCTTTTTTTTTTTAATTTTAAACATTATTTTATTTGGTCATTTCCATACATTATTCACTGGAAACAAAGATCATTTTCTTTTCCTCCCCTCCCCCCTCCCACCACCTTTCCCTCTCCCATAGCCGACGCATGATTCCACTGGTTATCACATGTGTTCTTGACTCGAACCTATTTCCCTGTCGTTGGAATTTGCATTATAGTGTTCATTTAGAGTCTCTCCTCAGTCTTATCCCCTCCAACCCTGTAGTCAAGCAGTTGCTTTTCATCGGTGTTTTTACTCCCACAGTTTATCCTCTGCTTGTGGGTAGTATTTTTAGATCCCTGCAGATTGTTCAGGGACATTGCATTGATACTAATGGAGAAGTCCATCACCTTTGATTGTACCACAATGTATCAGTCTCTGTGTACAATGTTTTTTTGGTTCTGCTCCTTTCGCTCTGCATCATTTCCTGGAGGTTGTTCCAGTCTCCATGGAATTCCTCTACTTTATTATTCCTTTTAGCACAATAGTATTCCATCACCAACATATACCACAATTTGTTCAGCCATTCCCCAATTGAAGGGCATCCCCTCGCTTTCCAATTTTTGGCCACTACAAAGAGTGCAGCTATGAATATTCTTGTACAAGTCTTTTTCCTTATTATCTCTTTGGGGTACAAACCCAGCAGTGCTATAGCTGGATCAAAGGGTAGATATTCTTTTGTTGCCCTTTGGGCATAGTTCCAAATTGCCCTCCAGAATGGTTGGATCACTTCACAACTCCACCAGCAATGAATTAATGTCCCCACTTTGCCACATCCCCTCCAGCATTCATTACTTTCCATAGCTGTCATGTTAGCCAATCTGCTGGGTGTGAGGTGATACCTCAGAGTTGTTTTGATTTGCATCTCTCTGATTATAAGAGATTTAGAACATTTTTTTCATGTGCTTATTAATAGTTTTAATTTCTTTGGCTGCGAACTGCCTGTTCATGTCCCTTGCCCATTTGTCAATTGGAGAATGGCTTGATTTTTTGTACAATTGATTTAGATCTTTATAAATTTGAGTAATTAAACCTTTGTCAGAGGTTTTTATGAAGATTGTTTCCCAATTTGTTGCTAGCCTTCTGGTTTTGGTTACATTGCTTTTGTTTGTACAAAAACTTTTTAATTTGATGTAATCCAGATTATTTATTTTGCATTTTGTAACTCTTTCTAATTCTTGCTTGGTTTTGAAGTCTTTCCCTTCCCAAAGGTCTGACATGTATACTATTCTGTGTTCGCCTAATCTTTTTATAATTTCCTTCTTTATGTTCAAGTCATTCACCCATTTTGAATTTATCTTGGTGTAGGGTGTGAGGTGTTGATCTAAACCTAATCTTTCCCACACTGTCCTCCAATTTTCCCAGTAATTTTTATGAAATAGTGGATTTTTCTCCCAAGAGCTGGGATCTTTGGTTTTGTCATATACTGTCTTGCTGAGGTTGCTTGCCCCCAGTCTATTCCACTGATCCTCCTTTCTGTCTCTTAGCCAGTACCAAATTGTTTTGATGACCACTGCTTTATAATATAGTCTGAGATCTGGGACTGCAAGACCCCCTTCCTTTATATTTTTTCATTATTTCCCTGGATATCCTTGATCTTTTGTTCTTCCAAATGAACTTTGTTATGGTTTTTTCTAAATCAGTAAAAAAAATTTTTGGAAGTTCCATGGGTATGGCACTAAATAGATAGATGAGTTTGGGTAGGATGGTCATTTTTATTATATTGGCTCATCCTACCCATGAGCAGTTAATGTTCTTCCAATTGTTCAAGTCTAGTTTTAGTTGTGTGGAAAGTGTTTTGTAGTTGTGTTCATATAGATCCTGTGTTTGTCTCGGGAGATAGATTCCTAAGTATTTTATTTTGTCTAAGGTAATTTTGAATGGGATTTCTCTTTCTAGTTCTTGCTGCTGAGCTGTGTTGGAATTATATAGAAATGCTGATGACTTATGTGGGTTTATTTTGTATCCTGCAACTTTGCTGAAGTTGTTGATTATTTCAATTAGCTTTTTGGTTGAATCTCTAGGATTCTTTAAGTAGACCATCATGTCATCTGCAAAGAGTGATAATTTGGTCTCCTCCTTGCCTATTTTGATGCCTTCAATTTCTTTTTCTTCTCTAATTGCTACTGCTAGTGTTTCTAATACAATGTCAAATAATAGAGGTGATAATGGGCATCCTTGTTTCACTCCTGATCTTAATGGGAATGGATTTAGTTTATCCCCATTGCAGATGATATTAGTTGATGGTTTTAGATATATACTGTTTATTATTTTTAGGAATGACCCTTCTATTCCTATGCTTTCTAGTGTTTTTAGTAGGAATGGGTGTTGTATTTTATCAAAGGCTTTTTCTGCATCTATTGAGATAATCATGTGGTTCTTGTTGGTTTGCTTGTTGATGTGGTCAATTATGTGGATAGTTTTCCTAATGTTGAACCAGCCCTGCATCCCTGGTATGAATCCTACTTGATCATGGTGGATGACCCTTCTAATCACTTGCTGGAGTCTTTTTGCTAGTATCCTATTTAAGATTTTTGCATCTATATTCATTAGGGAGATTGGCCTATAGTTTTCTTTCTCTGTTTTTGGCCTGCCTGGCTTTGGAATTAGTACCATGCTTGTGTCATAAAAGGAGTTTGGTAGGACTCCCTCTTTGCTTATTATGTCGAATAGTTTGTATAATATTGGGGTTAACTGTTCTCTGAATGTTTGATAGAATTCACTGGTGAATCCATCAGGCCCTGGGGATTTTTTCTTAGGCAGTTCTTTGATGGCTTGATGGATTTCAATTTCTGATATGGGATTATTTAAGAAAACTATTTCTTCTTCTGTTAGTCTAGGCAATTTATATTTTTGTAAATATTCATCCATATCACCTAGATTGGTAAATTTATTGCCATATAGTTGGGCAAAGTAGTTTTTAATGATTGCCTTAATTTCCTCTTCATTTGAGGTGAGATCCCCCTTTTCATCCTTGATGCTATTAATTTGCCTTTCTTCTTTCCTTTTTTTAATTAAATTAACCAGTACTTTGTCTATTTTGTCTGTTTTTTCAAAGTACCAGCTTCTAGTCTTGTTTATTAGCTCAATAGTTCTGTCACTTTCTATTTTATTAATTTCTCCCTTAATTTTTAGGATCTCTAGTATGGTTTTCTTCTGGGGTTTTTTAATTTGTTCATTCTCAAGTTTTTTGATTTGCATTTCCAATTCCTTGGTCTCTGTCCTCCCTAATTTGTTAATATATGCACTCAGGGATATGAATTTTCCTCTAAGTACTGCCTTGGCTGCATCCCATAAGGTTTGAAAGGATGTTTCGCCGTTGTCATTTTCTTCAACGAAATTGTTAATTGTTTCTATGATTTCTTCTCTAACTATCCGATTTTGGAGTATCATGTTATTTAATTTCCAATTAATTTTTGATTTGGGTCTCCATGTACCCTTGCCGATCAATATTTTAATTGCCTTGTGATCTGAAAAGGCTGCAGTTAATATTTCTGCTTTTCTGCATTTAAGTGCCATGTTTCTATGACCTAGTGTATGATCTATTTTTGTGAATGTGCCATGTGGTGCTGAAAAGAAGGTGTATTCTTTTTTGTCCTTATTTATTTTTCTCCATATGTCTATTAATTCTAATTTTTCTAAGATTTCATTCACCTCTTTTACCTCTTTCTTATTTATTTTTTGATTTGATTTATCTAAATTTGATAGTGGTTGGTTCAAGTCTCCCACTAATATGGTTTTACTGTCTAATTCCTCCTTCAATTCTCCTAGTTTCTCTATTAAAAATTTGGATGCTATACCATTTGGTGCATACATGTTGATTAGTGATATTTCCTCATTGTCTATACTTCCTTTTAGCAGAATATATTTACCTTCCCTGTCCCTTTTGATCAGGTCTATTTGTACTTTGGCTTTGTCAGATATCATGATTGCAACTCCTGCCTTCTTTCTATCGGTTGAGGCCCAAAAGGTCTTACTCCAACCTTTAATTCTAACCTTGTGAGTGTCAACCCGTCTCATATGTGTTTCTTGAAGACAACATATGGTAGGGTTTTGTGTTCTAATCCAATCTGCTATTTGTCTGCGTTTTATGGGTGAGTTCATCCCATTCACGTTCAAAGTTATGATTGTTATTTGTGGATTCGCTGGCATTTTGATGTCTTCCCCTAGTTCTGACCTTTCTTCTTTAGCTTTCTCCTTTTGAACCAGTGATTTACTTTAGGTCAGTCCCCCTAGTCCCCTCCCTTGAGATGCTTCCCTTTCTAGCCCCTCCCTTTTTATGCTCCCTTCCCCTCCCCCCTCTCCTTCCCTCCCTTTTTGTACTCCCTCCCCCCTCCCCCTCCTTAATTTTCCTTTCTTTCTTGCCCTAATGGATGAGATAGAATTCAGGATCCCACTGGATCTAGATGTTCTTCCCTCTCAGATTTGATTTCACTGAGAGTAAGGTTTAAGTACTTCCACTTCACGCTCTCTTCCTCTCCTTCTCATATGAGAGTTCTTCCCCTCCCCTTCCCATGTGTATCTTTATATGGGAAAGATTATTCTATTGATTCCCCCCTATTTCTTGAAGTTAATCTTAGTATTATCATGGTTCCCCCCTCCCTTTTCCTTTTTTTGCCCCAACTTTCCCCAAATCTTCTTGATTCCCCAATTTTTCCCTATGCATGTTTCTTCTAACTACTCTTATGATGATACAATTTATGAGAGTTACACAAAACATTTTCCCCACATATTAATATATATAATTAGATGTAAATGTAGTCCTTATAGAAGAGAGTTTGACTTAAAGAGAAAGATAAGATTTATCTCCTTTTCCCTTTCTTTCATATTTACCTTTTCATGTTTCTCTTGCTTTCTGTGCTTGGATATCGAACTTTCCACAGAGCTCTGGTCTTAGCAAATGCTTGGAAATCTTCTATTTTGTTGAATGCCCATACTTTCCCCTGGAAGTATATAGTCAGTTTTGCTGGGTAGTTGATTCTTGGTTGGAGACCCAGCTCTCTTGCCTTTCTAAATATCGTGTTCCATGCTTTGCGGTCTCTTAGTGTGTTAGCCGCTAAGTCATGTGTGATCCTTATGGGAGCCCCCTTATATCTGAAGCTCTTCTTCTTGGCTTCTTGTAGGATTTTCTCCTTTACTTGGAAGCTCTTGAATTTGGCAATTACATTCCTAGGCGTTGTCTTTTGGGGATTTAGTATAGAAGGTGTTCTATGAATCCTTTCTATTTCTATTTTGCCCCCTTGCTCCAGAAAGTGGGGGCAATTTTCTTTTATAATCTCCTCTAGAATAAAATCCAATTTGTTGTTTACCTCTGGTTTTTCTGGGAGACCGATGATACGGAGATTTTCTCGTCTTCCTCTGTTCTCCAGGTCCGTGACCTTCTCAGTGAGATATTTTATGTTTTCTTCCAATTCATTAATTGTTTGGGTTTGCTTTATTGATTCTTGCTGTTTTATCATCTCACTTTCTTCTAGGTGCTTGATTCTGGTCATTAGGGACTGGATTTGCTTTTCAGCCTTGTCTGCCCTTCTATTGGATGCTTCGAGTTCTTTTTCCAATTGAGCAGTCTTATCTGTCAGACAGCTGATCTCTTTCTCCCATTTTTCTTTCCAGAAGGTTTCCATCTTTTGGATAAGTTCCAGTTTGAGATCTTCCAGAGCTTGTTGATAGTTTCCATTTTGGGAGGCGTGTTCTGATTTTTTTTGGATTTCCTCCTCATTCTCCTCTTTTCCTTGGGTACTTCCACCATAAAAGTTTTCAATAGTCACTTTTTTCCCTTTCTTCCTGGAGGCTTGATTTTGGGCCATGTGAGCCATCCCTTTGGTGGTTTTATTTCCCTTTCCTTTTTGGTCTGGGGTCTGGGTTATAAGAGTGGTTTTTCTGTGAATTTAGGTTGCTTCAGACTAGTTCTTCCCAGCCTCGGAGCCCAGGTATTCAGCTCCGCCCAGATAATCAGCGCGCCTTGTTCAGCGCAGCCCGCCCGAAGTCCGCTGGCTTCTCCAGTGAAAGCGCCCTGAGCCGTTTTTTCCTGGCAGTCCCCAGATCCCAAGGACCCTGGAGTGCCCCCCCAGACAGAGACGCTCCCCACTCACTCGCTGTCCTGGTGAGCTCTCAGGTAGCTCACTCTGGTTTAGTGGGGGAGGTGGGGTGGGGGAAGGGCGGCTCAGTTCACTTTTCTGTGCAAGCTTTTCCTTCTTATTTTAGTGTTGAAATGTTCAAGCCCCACGTACCTTTGCCTCTGTGGGGTACTGGGGAGTCCTTCTGTTCCTCCAAAGGTGATTTTATGCTCCTTTGATGTAGTCTATTTCGTTCGGTGCTGGGGAGAGAAAGCGTGCAGCGTCTAGATTGCAGCCATGATTACCCGGAAGTTCTTCACACTGCCCAGTTTTCAGTTCTGCCCAGATAATCAGTGCGTGGTCCGCCCCTGGCACTTAGCTCCACAGAGATGTTCAGTGCAACCACCCCAAGTACAGCTCCGCTGATGCCCATAATAAGCGCCTGATTCTCCAGTGAAACCGCCCTGAGAGGTTTTTTCCTGGCAGTCCCCAGATCCCAAGGACCCTGGGGTGCCCCCCCTAGACAGAGACGATCCCCACTCACTCGCTGTCCCAGTGAGCGCTCAGGTAGCTCAGTTCACTTTTCTGTGAAAGCTTTTCCTCCTTCTTATTATAGTGTGGAAATGTTCAAGCCCCATGTACCTTCACCTCTGTGGGATACTGGGGAGTCCTGTTCTGCCAAAGGTGATTTTTATGCTCCTTTGGAGTAGTCTGTTTTGTTCGGTGCCAAGGAGAGGAAGCGTGTGGCATCTAGATTGCAGCCATGATTACCCGGAAGTCTAAGTTTTTATTTAAATTTTTGGTAGAATTCATTTGTAAATCTATCTGGTTCTAGGAATTATTTCTTTAAAAAAATCCTTACTTTCCATCTTGGAATAAATACTGTGTATTGGTTCTAATGAAGAAGAGTGGTAAGGGCTAGGCAATGGGGGTTAAGTGACTTGACCAGAGTCACATAGCTTTGGAAGTGTCTGGAGTGAGATTTGAACCTAGGACCTCCCATCTCTTGGCCTGGCTCTCAACCCACTGAGCTGCCCAGCTGCCCACATGTAGGAATTATTTCTTAGAAAGTTCAATTATGACTTTTTCAAACAATTTTTCTAAGACAGTCATTTAAGTATTCTAATTCCTCTTCTATTAATCTGGGGATTTTATTTTTTTAAAAACATTCATCCATATAATTTTGATTTTCAATTATATTGGCGAAAATAGCTTTTAATAATTGCTTTAATTTCATCTTTTTTATTTTGAGATCATTTCAACACGATAGACTCACAATTATTTTCTCTATCTAAGTATGCCCCTAACTGATCTTATGATAATGTCATGGGGGTATTTGTATTATCTCCCCATTTGAAATGTAACTAATTAAACTTTATTATGTTACTCCTGATTTCTCATTCATATTTATATTTTTGATATCTTTCTCACATCTTGTGTTTGAAAATCAAATTTTCTATTCAGCTTTGTCTTTTTCATCGGGAATGCCTGAAAATGTTATACTTGGTTTTGCTAGTTGGATTATTCCTATTTCTAAACCTATATACATGTTGTCTGGAATGTCATATTCCAAGCCCCCTGCTTCCTTACTATGGTGGCTATCAAATCCTATGTGATCCTTACTATGACTCCAAAGTATTTGAATTATTTCTAACGGCATTTTGGAATTTTTTCCTTGAATGTAGAGCTCTGTAATTGGACTATTATAGTCTTTGGAGTTATCATTTTGAGATTTCTTTACAGAGGTGATTGATTAATACTTTTGATTTCTATTTTCCTTTAAAAGTTACTGAAATGTGATTTTTCAGCTTTTTTTAATCATGGCTTTCAGATAATTCAATAATTCTTAAATTATTTCTTGAAACTTTTTTCTAGTTCAGTTGTTATGCTTATGAAATATTTTACATTTTCTTCTATTTTTTCATTCTTCTGACTTTGGTATATTTTTTTTTTGATGTCTCAAAGAGACAGTTACTTGCTGACTATTCTAATTTTTAATGAATTATTTTCTTCAATATTTTATTTTTTGTATCTTAAGCTATGAATTCTTTTGATAATTTACTTATAAGGCCTTCATTTATTTCCCAAGTGTTCTCTTGAGCACTATTATTTAATTTTTAAAATATACTTAAAATAAAATATATTATAAAATATATTTTATATGTCTTTCTTTAGCTCATCCATGAATTCTTGTTGAACTTATGTCCAATATGCACTTTTCTTTGAAGCTTTATTCAAAGATGTTTTCATGTCATTTTTTCTTCTTAGTTTGTATCTTGAACTTCCCTGTCATCATAGTACATTTTTATGATCATAGATATTTTTGGTCACTAATTAATTTTTCAAGCCTGTTTCTTGAATTTTTATCTACGTCAGATTTGGGCACCCTCATCTCTAGAGATGGAGGAGACTATCTCAAGCTTTAGGTGTTCTTACCTTTGTTTTTACAGGTAACCACAGAGACCTATAAGTTTTCAGTGCTTCCAAGCTTGTATGATATGATATGAGATGTCATCATTGCTTTACTGATTAATCTATGTTCTTGTTTTACTCATTCATGGTCCCTGATTAATTACATTTGAAACTCCTCTCCTCATTCAAACTTTTAATTGAATCCAGTTAGGGACCATGCCTTTCTGTGACCAAAAACATTAATGATCCTCTCCTCCCTGGAACTATAACCAAGAATTGGGTAACCAGCAATAAAGTTGCCTTATGGTGACTACTATTGCACCCACTGCCCATAAAAGCATCCCCTGGAATCTCTTAATGCGTAGGTGTTCAATTTCCTTATTCTCTATGGGGAATGAGAACTCTTATTACTGCTGCCACTGGTACTATTACCACCACTGTCACTCTATGAGACACGGTTATTATTTTTTTTTTTTTTTTTTGCTACTGCACTATACTCTAGCCAGCCCCAATTTGTGAACAGAAGACCTCTCCTTCTGAATCCCTTAGCTTTCCTGAGATGAAAATGTCTCACTCTAGGATTTTGTCAATTATACCATTTTAGAGTGAAATTTGGTTTGATGTTTTAAATATGTTTCAATAGGAATTTTGGATAAGGTCAGCTACTCTTTTTCCCTTACTCTTCCATGTTTATTCTACCTCTTCATGATATCATATTCTAAGTCCTCTGGTACTTGTGAAATCCTGTGTGATATTGATTGTAATTCCACAGTACTAGATTTTTTTTTTCTTTTTGGCTACTTAAAATATTTTTTTTCTTTTATTTAGGAGTTTAGGATTTTTGCTACAATATTACTAGGAATCTTCCTTTTGGGATTTCTTTCAGGAATTCAGTTTCTCTTTCCCCCCTTCATTCTAAGACATCTGGACAGGTTTTCTTTTTTAATTTCTTGAAATGTGATATTTAGATTCATTTTTGTTCATAACTTGTAGGCAGACAAATCATTCTTAAATTATATCTCCTTGTTCTATTTTCCAGTTCTATAATTTTTCCCCTAACAAATACCTCATATTTTCTTCTGTATTTTTAGTCTTTTAACTTTGTTTTGTTGAGTGAATCAAACAATAAAAACTTTTTGCACCTACTATGTGGCTGCTTTTATGTTAAGCTCTGAGTCATTAGCATCTGTTTAAACAGTCCTGATTTTTAAGGAGTTACCTTCAGTACACTTTTGTACCTCTGTTAGGAAGTTATTAATTCTCTTTTCATATTTTTTATTATTTGCATTTTGTTTCTCATTTTATCCTCATTTTTTCATAATTTTTTGTTTTTTCTTTATTTACTTCTTTCTTTAATCCTTCTAGGAATTCTTGTTGGCCATGCACACAATCTGCATTTTTGGGACTTTACTTATAGATATTTTATTTATTTAGAATATTTTTCCATAGTTATATGATTCATGATTTTCCCCACTTCTCTTCCCTTACCCCTCCTGGAGCTGACTAGCAATTCCATTCAGTTATATATGTACCATTGTTTTACTTTTTGTTACCCCTCCCACTTGCCCCTCATTTCATTTACTTCTCTCTTCCCTTGTTTAATTTCCTCTTCTAATTTTCTATATAGAATTTTCTATATAGGGAAATATAGAATTCTATACCCCAATGAGTACACTTGTTTTTCCCTTTCTGAGCCAGTTATGAGAGTCAAGTTTTAGCATTATCCATCAATACCCTTTTCCTCCCCTCTCTGTAATGATTTTTCAAACCTCTTTATGTTAAATAATTTACCTCATTCTGTATTTCCCTTTTCTTTCCCCTCAGTGGAACCCTCTCTTTCTCCCTAGATATATTTACATATCATTAGTATTCATATATATTATAAATACATATCAGTTCATATCATCATGTTTACATACATATTATCTCATATTATCATACACATCATATCATCATATCATCATAATCAGCTTGCTTCCCCACCTCCTTCCTGGGTAAATTCCTTCTATCTTCTCTACTAATAAGAGTAATTTTTGAGAATTACAGGTATCCTCTTTCCATATAGACATAAAAACATTCTTACCTTAATGACTCCTTTAAATTTTCTCTTTCTTATTTACCTTTTGGGACTTATCTTGTGTCTCGTGTTTCACTTCAATTTGTTGTTGTTGTTGTTGTTGTTTAGGTCTGGCTTATTCCTCAGGAATGCTTGGAAATTTTCTCTCTTATTGAATATTCATGTTTTTCTCTAAAAGAATATATTCAGTTTTGTAATCCCACATCTTTTGCCTTCCTGAATATCATATTCCATGCCTTTCAATCCTTTAAGATAGAAGTCACTAAGTCCTATGTAATCCTGATTGTAGCTCCACGGTATTTGAATGGCTTCTTTCTGCCTGCTTGAAGAATTTTCTCCTTAGCTTGGTGGCTCTTCAATTTAGCTATTACATTCCCAGAAGTTGTCATTTGAGGATTTCTTTCTGAAGGTGATCTGTGAATTTTTTCCATTTAAATTTTATTTATATGGTCTAGGATATCAGGGCAGTTATCTTTGATAATTTCTTGTAGTGTGTTGTCCACAATTTTTTCTTGAATATGGCTTTCAGGTAGTCCAATTATTCTCTGATTGTCTCTCCTAGATATATTTTCTACATCAGTTGTTTTTTTCAATCAGATACTTCATGTTTCCCTGTTGTTTTTTTCTTTCCTTTGATTCTTATTTATTGTTTCTTGATTTCTCATGAAATCATTAGTTTCTAGATAGTCAATTCTGATTTTTAAGGCCTGATTTTCCTCTCTCAGTTTTTGGTTCTTCTTTTTCAATTTGTCCATTTCTTCTTGCATCACTTTCATTTCTCCTTGAATCACTTTCATTTCTCTTTCCCACTTTTCCTCTGCCTCTCTTAATTGGATTTTATAGTCTTTTTTGAGTTCTTCCAGAATCAGTGTCCAATCCATACTTTTCTTTTGGACTTTGCATGTGTTTCCTTTGTTTCCACTGACCCTGTGTTTGTACCTTGCTCTTTATCTCCATAAAAAATTATTTAGAGTTAGATGTTTTTTTGTTTGCTCATTTATCCTATCTAATTATCAGTAGGCTTGGTAATGATTTTATCATCTGAGGGCTGTGAGCTCTGAGAGCTATGAGAGCTCCCTCCTCTTGCTGATTCAATTGACTCTTGAGATACTGATAGCTTAAAGACTTGCCTCAGACTTAGTTGTAAGGTTTAGATCTCACTCTGATCTTGATAAAGTCAAGGGCTAATCAAATTCTAGTCCCAGACTTGGGCTCAAGTTTTTGCTTTCACTGTATACTTGATTCAATGTTCCACCCCTTTGATTGTCCTGTCTTGGAGGTCTGCCCTCAGCTTTAGGCAAAAAGATCAGTACATAGAACTATAAGCCACCCAAAAGTGAACTATGTCCTTATCCCAAGCCCAGATTAGAATCCCCTGGGCCCAGGCTCTGGACTTATCCACAGGTTTGAAATTTTCAAGGGGTATGGATTGGCTTGTACCACTATTTGCCTATGCAGGACCTCATGATTTAGATGTTGGCTTGGGCATAGGTTCCAAACCTAGGACAGCATATTGGGGGTGGGGTGGGGTGGCCTGTTCCTCCCTCCTTGCTAAAGCTTTTTGATGCCTCTTCTCTTCTCTCACCCCAGTGCCCCAGATGTTTCTTGCCCACCTTTCGGGTTTTTCTTTTCTTGAAAGTTGTTTCACTCTGTCTCCTTGTTGGTTCTTTTACTCCTGTATTAATTGTGTGCCTATATTTTAATCTTGTTTGGGGATTATTCTCATTACAGAGATATTCTGGATTACCACTTATAGATATTTTAAAGTAATTGTTTTCATCTGTATTTCTATCTTGAATGTCCCTGTCATTTTATTAGCAATTTAAGATAAGGTTCTTTTTTTCCCTCACTCTTCCAAACTATATCTTGACTTTGGACTTTATGTTAATATTGGACTCTGATCACTTCTGGGAAGTACAATCTTGTGTTTGACCTGAGGATTTGCTGTTTTTATACCCTGACAAGAAGTCTTACAATATTTTAGTGTTTCCAGACTAGTGTGATATGTGAATCGATCTATTCACTACCCTCCTAGTATTATCTCTTCAAGTTCCTACACAGTATTTGTTCTTTAGGTTTATGTGTAATTGAGTTTAAGAAAACTTTTTTTCTGGAATCCATCTCTGTTATCCCATTGGTAGGATTTACAGGACCAGGGAGTGAATTGTTGGTTCTCCTTTGGTCTTGGTCTCCAGCTCTAGTTTTTCTACTGCATATTTATATATTGGACTAAAGGTTAGAACTAATTCACTGCTCTTCCCCCAGACTCAAAGCCACATAGCTTAGTTTATAGAATTTGTCTTGTACTCAATATACAATTGGGGACCTATGATCTTTTGTGGCCATTCCTCCCTACTCTGGATATGTGACTCTGAACTAGGTAATAGGTGATGGAGTTCCCAGTTGTACATTCAGTTCTACACCCAGAGCCAATATAGATTGTCCCTGGGATCTCTTTCTGCTCCCAAACTTCCTATTTCTGTGCTTTATCTTTGCTCTCTTTCTATTCCTGTGTGCTAAAATTTTCCCAGTCTTCTTCTTTTTTAATTCCTTACCTTCCAAATTAGAATCAATACTGTGTATTGGTTCCAAGGCAGAAGAGTGGTAAGGACTAGGCAATGGGGGTTAAGTTACTTGCCCAGGGTCACACAGCTCAAAAGTGTCTTAGGCCAGATTTGAATCTTGCACCTTCCATCCCTAGGCCTGGCTCTCAATCCACTGAGCCACCTACATGAACTCCCCCTTACCCCCCAGTCTTCTAAAGGCTAATGTGATGGGCTAATACTTTGAACTAGGTCACTACTCTACTCTGAGGCTCGGAGAAACATTTCTGGGTTTATAAGATTTGTTTTCTTCTCAGTACACAGTGAGAACTCTGTATTCCACTATGATATCTCCTCTCTCCCCTAGAAATGTGACCCAGAACTGGGTAATTAGTGGTAGAGCTCCTGAGTGACACCTGTTCTCAATCCCAGCATTAGTTCAAGGGCCCTTGCTCTCTCTTTCTGCAGAAGCTTCCTGACATGGTGCTATATCTTGATTCCCTTTCCATTGTTATTTTATGAAAACTGGAATGTTCCTGGTCCTATTGCTGCTACCATTGTCACTGTGTTGCACTTCTGGCCAGCCCCCATCCTGGTGTCCCTAGACATCTCTGTGTTCCTAAGCAGCTCTTGACTAGGAAATTATCTCACCATGACTTTTACTTGGCTTTCACAATCTTAATTGCTCTGGTATATGTTCCTAGTTTGTAGAGAAGATGTGTTGGGAAAGCAGGCAAAAATACTTCTTATTTTCCCTTCTTCATTATAAAAACAAAAATATTAGCTTTATTAAATCATTTACTCAAATGGCATGATAATAAAAATGGAAGTTGCAAAAATATTACTCCCATAAGCCTCATGCATAATCTCTCACACATACATAGTGTAGGCCCTGGAATCAGGAAGAACAGAATTCCAACATAGTCTCAGATACTTGCTAGCTATGCTACCCCAGGGAAGTCATTAACTCTTTCCACCTTAGTTTCTTCAACTATAACATGAGAATAATAATAGCACCTACATAGAAGGCTTGCTGAAAGGATCAAATGAGAGTATATTTATACAGTGCTCAGTATAATACCTGTCACACAGGATGTGCTTAATCAATGCTCATTCTCTTCCTCTTATTATTAATATTAGCAATATTCAGTCTGTAGTCCACTTTCACTTTCCTTGAGTGACTTACCATAGGTCCATGTTGGTGAACCTATGACACACATGCCAGATGGGGCTGCTCTCCTCCCCTTCTTCATGCCCACCTGAGGAAATTTCTCATATCACCCACCCCTCTGCCCAGCAGCCCCATGGGAATGCTTCTTCCCTCCCCTGTCTCAGGTAAGGGGGAAGCTCACATGGGGTGTGAGGGTTGCAGTTAGTCACTCAGTCTCTAAAAGGTCTGCCATGACTTCCATAAGATGTAAGGGAAAATATGGTGGATATATGGGTATAATTACTTTGCTAGTCCATAATTATTTCTTTGAAAACCCATTCCTCAGAAAACAACTTATGATGCTAGGGATTGATCTGATCTAAATTGACTGGAGATAGACTTCCTGGAGTGCATAGATGATCTGGACTTTGAATAGCCTCATGGAAAGAAGGAGGAGGACACCAGGAAGCCACTACAAAATATAGACAAAGAGCTATGGAATTGGAGCTGTGCTGAGGCATTTTGGCCTCCTCTTTTTTTTCCCATAAACCTCCTTGAACTCCATCACCTGGCACTCTGGGTGATCTGTCCTTTGCCAAGTCCAGCACTTCCGCTCTCTTCTCCTCTTCCTCCAAGACACATTGAAAGTCTAAGTGCTTTCTTGTGAGTCTAGCAAGGTGATCAAGGGAATTTCTAGCTTGCTTTCCTACATACCACCTCTTTTGAACATACAGTATTTTCCTTCACAAATTCTTCTCCAGGGTACCGTGATCTCTTTTCCATCTCTTATGGTTGAAAGAACTTCAGTCTCCTTTATGGGTCAAAATGTGTCTTAATTTAATTTGTATTTCATAGTTTAAAACTTGAAAATGCTTAATCATATATATGTGTATATGTATATATATATATAATCTAAGTACTATTATTTGTACTTTTATTCATTAAAATGAATTTATTTTAGAAATATTAATTTCTAGGTTATAGAGATATAAAAAACAAATATAATACAAGCCCTGTGTTAGAGGAGCTTCCATCGTCCTGGGTGCAAACAACATATGCACAAATAACTCATTAAAATATGTAAGGAATAAATACAGTTATTTTCAGGCATTGATGAAAGGAATAGTATTACTAATAAACTGATATTAAAGAAAAGACTCTAAAGAAGATGGCAGTTGAGTTACTCTGTTCAGGCTACTAGTTGTGAAGCCCTAATACATTAAGGACATCCCCACCCTAGGGTGGAGCAAGGGACCAAGGCCAAATTTTGCAGCAGAGCAGAAATTAAAGAGATGAAGTTTGATGTGCAACAGCAATAAATAAAACTCTCAGAAGCCTGGCTTCCCTTTCTCTTAAGCGGATCTTCTTTTTCTGCTTTTATTTTAAAAGATCATAAAGAATCAAAGTTCAGAATCATTTCTAAAGTGGGAGCAATAGCTGTGAGCTACTGAGATTACGCATGAAGATTATCTTGGAAATCAAATGTGATCATTAAAGAGTCACAGCAAAAGACTAACTAGGGGGGAAAAAAAGAAGAAGAAACCCTCTGCTCCTTCTGGACACTAAAAATCAGCCCTTAAGGAGGTGATCATATTTTTTTTCCTCCTGGAAAGAAAAAAAATTAAACTAAATTTTAGAGATGTTATCTCTGCAAACTCTTATTAGAACACACTCTAGCACCTTTTCAATTCTCCAGTCATATTTTCAAATGTCCAGGGTCAGTTAACCAGTGAGCATCAAATGCAAGATTATACTCCAGGATTTTATTTTTTAATTTTTTTTTCATTTTTGTAAGTGAATAATCTTTTTTTCCTTGTTTACACCTGGTTTATTCTTTGATTTAATTGATTAACTTAATGCAGAGTCCAGGTTAGCTTCCCTCATACATAAATGAGGAAACTGAGTCCAGGAAAAGAGAAGGCTTTCTTTTTATTCCCAAAGGACATGTATTGGCACTCAAGCCTAGAGTTTAGGTCTTTGGGCTTTCATTAAATACTCTGCATAGTATGCTATTAGGTTAGACCACCTAGCAAAAATCTTTCCTGGGCCAGGAAAAGATGGATAGTTAGATGTTGGTGGTGATGATGATGATGATGATGTTGACAATGATGATGATGATGTTATTGATGATGTTGATAAAGATGATAATGATTGAATTTGGAGTTGGAGGTTTATTCTCATGAAAATCCTAGCAGGTAACTGCTATTATTATTTTTTTTTCATATGGAGAAACTGAAGCTGGGTGAGGTTAAGAGACTTGCCCAAGGTAATTTAGAATATATTATAGGGGAAGGACTTGAACTTATTTCTATCTGACTCCACTCTACCCACTTCACTTTCTAGCCTTGTCTTGTAAATTAGAACAAATGTTGGGGGCTAACGATATAAAGGATGAATTGAAAATAGGAGCAACTGGCTGGCCATATCTGTTGGGGGGGGCTTTTACAACTGTCAGTGTAGGTTGGGGGAACATCAGTGATGATTTAGTATACAGTATATTAAATCTCAAGGGATAGTGAGGTTATTTATTCAGTTGGAGATATGTAACAGCAAATTAGAGAAGTAGGACTAGAGTTCTAAGGAGAGATTAAAACTAGATATATTGCGGGGGAGAAATGGTCTTGGAAATATTGGAAATAGATGAGAAGAGCAAGAGAGATTAGAGAGAGAGAAGCAAAAAGAGTTAAGAACAGAGCCTCGAGGCTGCATTTCAGTTAAGGAGATAAAAGGAAGACAATGAATTAGCATCAAATTAGAAAGGATATCAAGAAGAGATAGTCAGAGAGGCTGAAGAAGAATCAGAAGTGAGGTATTTTATAGAAACACAAAAGGACATGGTGTCTAGGAGGGAAGGGATAAAGGCACTAGTGGTAAACATTGATAAATATCCCAGAAATATCAAAGAAAATGCTGAGAAAAGGGTATTGGATTGAGCAATTACGTCATTGATGGCTTTTGAGAGCTATATTGCCTTCTAATTTGTCATGTAACAGAGGTAAAGTTTATGAAATTAATTTTTGGTAAGGAACTGGAGAAATCAGCCTTCTGTTATACTGGACTTGGGGAAAACCATGATTTAATGAAATGTGTCCAGGAACATCATGGAAATTTACATGATCAATGAGAAAATGATTAATATTCTTTGTCCCAGTCATCTCAGTGTAAGGTCCAATTCTTATCACGATCTCTTTGTTAGATTGCTTTTCTTAATGGTTACTAAATTTAAAAGGCAGTGAGGTGCCTCAGTAGATAGAACAGTGGTCTTAGAGCAGGGGTCCCCAAACTAGAGCCTGTTGACCACATGTGGGCCCCAAGGCCATATATCTGGCCCCCACCACACTTCTGGAAGGGGCACCTCTTTCACTGGTGGTCAATGAGAGGAGCACAGGGTGCATCCACATCCTGTGCTCTTGGAGTACTGTATGTGGTGGCGCTGCAAAGCATGGCATCGCTCACGTACAGTACTACTTCCAGTGACCTAATCCTTTGCGTGGCGGCTTGTTCTGAGAGTAACTGAAGGAGAACACAGTCACTGAATCTCTGAATTTGGTGTTACCTCTACAAAAATGGGTGTGATGATTTGTTTTCAACACGTTCTGAAAGGCAGACAAGTGAATGTGGCCAGAGGTATCTAGGCATCAGTTCTCAGAGTTTCCATTCAAGGTAATGTCCTGAGAGTTTAAAAAATTGTTAAATGTGATAGTAGAAATCAATAGCAAGCTGTTGGGTATCTTTAGTTAGAGTTGAGAGATAAACAGTGTCCTGGCTCAAACAAGATGGTACTCAGATATTGCCTTCTTTCCCCAAAACATATTTTTTGGACTCTTCTAATAGGTGTATTTTGATTCCCAAATCCAGATTTCATCATACTGATTTAAAACAGAAAAGGAGGGAACATCAACATTTGTGAACTTGGAGGATGTCCCATTATTTTTCTGCTTTGTACCGATGTGGAAGTGTCATTATGTGCTCTTACTATTTTTAATTGACTTTCCAGTTTTTCACAATACAAAAACATCAGCAGGGGGAGGGAACCTGATGGAAAGAAGACTTTCTTCAGGCACTTGCTCTATTTAATTCAACTCGGCAACCATTTACTGAGTGCTTACACTTTTTGAAAGCTGTATTAGAGGTTTGGGGTGCAAAATAAAGAACCAAAAAGCCCTTGCCTTTAAAGAGTAAGGGGGAAAGAGGTATGGATAAATAAGTACCAATTATAGACAATGGGAAACCAAACACTGAGCAGAGAGTTGGTGCAGTGGATAGAACGGGGGTCTAGAATCAAGAAAACCCAAGTTCAAAATTGGCCTCAGGCACCTTTTATCTCTGTGTTCCTGGACAAGTCACTTAACCCTATTTGTTTCAGTTGTCTCATCTGTGAAATGGACTGCAAAAGGAAATGGCAAGCTACCCCCACCTCTTTGCCAAGAAAACCCTAAATGGGGTCAGAAAGAGGTGGACACGTCTGCAAGCAGTGAACAACAGAACCCAAACACCAGGGAAAGGAAGAGAGATCTAAGAAGACGGATGACTTCCTGTAGAGGGGACATACTTGGTTGGGCACTGGGGAGGCAGAGATGACTATGTGGAAGCTTTTACCTTAAGGCAGGCAGAAGATGGATAGATGTCTGCCTATTTGATTTTTCCTCTTTACAAAAGCTCAACTAGGAGGATTATATCTTCCATCGCATGTTTGTCACCTATAACTCGGGAAGGAAGGGAATTCATCTGTGATGGACTCCTCTGGCCGCACCCCACAGGAATCCAAATGGGAGTCATTTCCGCGTGCCTCATGGCAGGTTGTACACATGATAAAATTATCAATGGACCTCCCTAATTTGATCCTAAAGTGAAGGGATGTGGCCCAATGAATCATTGATGTTTGTGGGAGGCTACGTTGTAGCTAATAGGGCTACAATGAGACCCAGATGTTTTCTGGAAAGTTGGTCACATTGTACGAGTGCGCATGACCTAACATGTAGGCAACCATATGGAAGCAAAGCTTGGAAACATCCCATTACAAGTCATATATCACTGGGCTGACAGCAAGGGGGTGCAGCTTGTTTTTATTTAAATCATGAAAGCAGCTGCTCGGCTGTCTTGCTGCATTAGAGTTAACCCCCCTTCCCTGGCAATTGAGTTGGGTAATTTATGCAATTTTGATTGGATCACAGCATAAATATCATTTGGAGAGCTCTCCCTTATTTCTTTGGCCTTTACATTCTCTTCCAGGGCAGTGATTGGCTCATTCTTCTCCGAAATCAGAATACTCCCAGATAATGCACCTGGCTAAATCTATTAAGACAATGCCCTGAGGAATGCTGCAATTTCAGTTGGGCCAAATGATTGCAATGGCTAATAATGCCAAATAGGTCTCATTTTAAATGTTTTCCTCTATCTTTCCTACCTCTTCATATCCTTCCCTATTTTTCTGTTAACTTTTTTTTCCAATTCTCTTCATTCTCATCTTGTAACTGTCTTTCCTCTCCTCTCACTGCATTGGGTCTCTATGACCCAGTGATAACTTTCCCATCACCTCTTCCCTGTTTCTCTTTCTTTTGTAGTAGCCCCTGGCCATTCATGGTTACTTTTCCCCTACTTTCTTCCACATTTTTAGCCTTCTTTTCAACCATTTTATCCTTCTATTTCCTGCTTTTCTTTAGCCTTCCTCCTCCCTCTACCTTTTAAATGGGTCTTTTTTGCAGGTTTATAACATGGTGACACCATTAAAAATAACACTTTGCTTTTGCTAAATCAAGATTTCAGTCCATTTTGCCTCCTGTATTCCCCCCACCTTTAGAGAACCCTTTCATCAGACTTTGACCATATGTGCCTCAAGCTACCTGTTAATTTAAGTGATATTTTAGCACTTGCTCACCAAAGAAAGGACTCACACTCTTACCTGTCAAGGAAATAGAGACTTTAATTTCCTGTGAGGAAAACTATGGAAAGCAAGTGCAGTTGTTTCCAAAACAATATGAGGAAGTTTTGGCAGAATCAGAATTGAGGAACTCTGGGGAGCCCATTGAAGGGAGATGTACAGCATTCCCTTAGACTTTGGGGTCACATCATATTTTCATCTTGTCTTTGGGTTTTGTCTTTGGTGGAAAAACAATATTATAATGGAAGGTTTGATTGGGGTTATTGGGTGGGGGTGACTTGCCTGATGGTTACTTTAATGGTCCTTACCTGGATGAGTTTCCTCAGCAATGGAACTAATCATGATATGAGTGAATTATCTCAAAGAAGTTAAACCCCCATGACTGCATACATTCAAATAGCAGAGTGTCATACATTTCATTCTAGAAGAGGCCTTGGAATATATCAGCTAATCTGATCATTCTATAGAGGAAGATTTGAGCCTGAAGATGTTCACAACTTTCCCAGACAGCTAGCAGGGTTAGCTTTGGTTTTGTTCAGTTTGGCTTTTTTCTAGGTAGTCTCACGAAAATTCTGCCCCCTTTTTCTTCCAGTCACTGCTTGTATTTATTAGGGGGTTACATACCACCTTTTTGAGGAGGAAAGGCATTCTTATTTATTTGAAGTTCAATAACTTTCATTCCAATTGGTGCTTTTGAAAAGGTCCTCATTTTCCCAGAAACTACCCTGAAACAGAACTTAATTCCAGGTTCAGGGTCTAGATACTGCTGAAAATGTATGTGGGAAGTTCCTAGGGTAAAACTGAACCCAAATTTTCCACGTGTAAGATCGTACAAGTTCAATATGACAGAAGTTGAATTTATGGGCCACAGTTACTTGAAATGAGCCATCTAGCAAGTTTACATACATCACCCATATTAAAATATTCTAGAGGTACTATTCTATGATAGATCATGCCCAGAAATATAGCACTGCCATATAAATATATCCCAGTTGTAGAACCTAAAGAAACATTGAGCTGAGTCATCCATTTCAAAATCTAGTTCCTTTACTTCATTAAAAAATTCTGAACTTCCACACCAAGAAAAAAGTTAAATATATATGCATATATAGACATATATCATTATACGGTCATATATTTACATATTTTTTCATATTGTTCAATTGTTTTAATCATTCTTTGTGACCCTATTTGGGGATTTCTTGGCAAAGATGCTGGAGAGATATGCAATTTCCTTCTATGATTCATTTTACAGATGAGGAAACTGTTGCAAAAAGGGATAAAAATTTTATCCAGAAGCACACAGCTAGTGGTGTCTGAGGTCATATTTGAACTCATGAATATGAGTCTCCCTCATTCCTAGCCTAGTGATCTATCCACTGCACCACCTTATACCCCCTTGATATTTTTTAAGTAGCGACGAAATTTTACACATTACTTTCAAAATTGTCCTGCTTGTATGTTTCCCTTTGAACTTCTTTCTATTTTCTTCTATGCTTAGAAAAGAAATGTTATACTGGATATCCTTTTATGAATCACTCTTTTTAATCTCCCACTTCCCAAGTTAAAAACAAAAAGAAAGAAAAAAAGAAACCAAAACCACCTTGGAAGCATTAAGCAAAGTCAAATGAAATGAATCTCAATGGTGGCTATGTTAAAAAATGCTTCTCTTAGCATTCTTCGTGCTAGTTCTCCTTTGTGAAGAGATTGGTAATATATCTGCTAGATGTTTTATTGTTTGGAGATCTGAAATCTTTTTAACATTATTATTCTTTATACTATTGCTGTCCTTGATATCTTTGTTTAAGTTGTTCTCTTCGTTCTGCTCAGTGTTTCATACTACCCAGGAATCTATGAAATTGTCTTTTTTTAATAATTTATATTATGTTTAATTAATTTAATTATTCATGCCTAATATAATTAATAATTTATATTAAAAATAATGGTATTTTCATTCTTCTTTGTTTTTAAATATCTTCCCCCTTTTAATACCACTTAGGGAACAGTCTATTTGTTTTGCTTGCAAGTATTCCATCCCTAATATTATCTCCACTTTTAAGTCCATCTTGATTTGTTCATATGTTGAATCTGATATATTTCTAAGATAGAGTATATATGTGTACAGGTGTGCATATTCAATCTACTTTTTTTCTATTTCAAATAAGAATGATGTCCTTTTGATGCCCTCTTCTCCACACTTTCCTCCACTTTTGTATGTTTTTATTTTTCATGTATCTCACTTGTAAGAAATTGTAAAAAGTTTATAATTTCTTACATTGATTTACCTTCGTATGTTCCTTTGGACTCATATTTGTATTTCCCAGTTTCTACCCATCTATGACATTTTCATCAACCATATTTCGATATAGCCCACTCCATTAAAGATCCACTTTCCCTTTGTAGGACCTTAGCATTATACTGAGATTTTAAGGCTAGGTTATTCTTGGTTACAAGTTTGCCTCTTTCACCTTTTACATATTATATTCCAAGATCTCTTCTTGTTTTTGGTAGAAGTTGTTGGGTCTTGTGTGATCCTAATTGTAGTTTCTTGGTACTTGAAATGTTGCTTTCTGGAGGTGTGCAGTACATTTTCTTTGATTTGGGAGCTCTACTTTGGCTATGACATTCTTTAGGCTCTTCCTTTTAAGAAGTGATCAGCTGATTCTTTGATCTAAACTTTACCCTTTGGTTCATATATCTAGGCAGTTTCTATTTATGTTTTGTTAAAAGACACTACTGTAAGCTTCATTATTTTAATCAAGTTGTCTAAGAAATCTTAAGTATTTTTAACGTGTTTTCCAGTTTACTTCTTTTTATATCAGGAATCTGAAATTTTCTTCTTTTCTCACTCTTTTAATTTTATTCTAAGACTTATTACTGTTTCATGTAATCATAACTTTCTGAGTATCCTATTTGTTTTAAGGGCATCTATTTAGTGGCTAACTTTACACTTCTTTTAAATTCAGCATTTTAAAAATTCCTTTTCCCAAAATTTTTTTTTATTTCATTGTTGTCTCTTATTCCATTTTTATAGGTAGTCATATAGACTTTATGGAGATTCCAATTTTTTTCCCCTCTGAGTTACTGCTTGGAGCTATTATGGACTTACTCACCCTGGTTTTGATTGTTAGGGAGCTCTCTATAGTTGTAATAACTTTGATTCCAATTGGTGTTTCCTTTGATTTTTTCATGTCTACAGGAACTATCCTGAAATGGTATTTACTTCTAGGTCCATGATCCACTCGGTGCTGAAATATTATGTGGGGAGTTCTTACTTTGTCTTGTTCTGGCACTGACCTCACTTCCCCAACTCAGGGAATTTAGTTTTAGTGTGTTTGAGACCCTAGAATAACTGGGTCTTCACTGTCCTGAGAATTTCCACTACTGTTCAAATAGTTGCCATTCCCATTGCCAATCCCAGGGCTTCCAAGGTCCCCATACTGGAACTTTCTAACCATCTTAAGTCTTTCTTATAGTTTTATTTTTTTGCTGCCTCATGAGACAGAGACTTGTAGCCTATATTAGTGCAGTCTACACACACACACACACACACACACACACACACACACACACACACACTGGCACTTGCTTTGTTGAAGGATCCTTGTTTCTGATTGTCAATCTGGTTGACTTTTTGTAGAATTTTATTAAGGAAGAAGAAGATTTCTTCTTTGCCATTTCATCTTGTACAAGTAAAAAAAATTAATTTTGCTGTTGGTATGAGAGAGCTGATTTTTTTCTCCTATTGAGTAATTCATCTTAGCAGGAAATTTTGACTCACCAAATTATATTACACATGAGGAAACTGAGACATATTCAAGGGAAGTAATTACTGAAGATCACATAATTAATAAGTGGCAGAGTCTGTATTCAAACCTATGTCTTCTCAGTCTAAATTGCTATTCAACAAGATATTCCCGTGCTGGGATTCCAATTCATTTGCAATGTTGCATATCTGAGAAAGCACCAAATGGTATGTTTTCCAATGTTAGATTAACCAACCATTTGTTAAAGTTGGATTTGATGTGTTTGGATTGAACACAGTGGGCAGAAATGGATGAAGGCTACAAACACCGATGGAGACTTTAAAGAAATACTTCCTCACTTTGCTGTTGTTAGTTGGAGGCAGAGATCCTGGACTCAATTCCTAGCTCAGCGACTTTTAATTAAGAGCAAGACACAACATCTGTGTGTCTCACTTTCCACACTGGCCAAATGAAGGGGATCTTTAATGATCACTTCCATCTCCTTCACTTCAATCACTTATCAATGATCCAAAATATTTGAGCTATCCCAAAGAGCAACGGGCTAACTCAGGAGGTTGTAGCTTCTGTCTCCCTGGATGTCTTCAAATAAATGCTAGATGGCAGTCTCTTGGTATTAATTTATTCCACAAGGGGTTTAACACCCCCCCACAATGGCGCTGGTTATAAAATCAAAATGGAAAGAGCACCTATCCTTAAGGTGATTATTATATTCTGATGGGAAAAACAGCAATTATACCCATAGGAAATAGAAGATAAAAGGTGTGTCAAAGGTATTAAAGCTTAAGTGTGTCCCAAAAGTCTGAGTGCACTTTAAAACTCTCCTATATTTTGACACTGTAAATATAGTTTTGGTGGGGTGGGGAGGGGAAGGGAAGTACTAGCCACTAAGAAGCCCAGGAAGGGCATCTTTTCAGATATAGGAAGTGGACTGAATCTTGGAGGAAGTTAGCTATCCCAACACTGAGAGGTGGTGACAGAGAATGTTCCAAGCCTGAGGGAAAGCCTGTACTGAAGTGTAGAGGTAGGAGATTGAACACTTTCTGTGAAGAACAAATGATAGTGTGGTCTGGCTGGAACTGAGTGTGTATGAGAGTCAGTGTTGAAGAAATATTCTTAGGCCAAGATGTGTTCATCTTAAAAACCAATTTGATGTCCTTCCAGCTTGGATATTTGATGATTCTGTGATGCCATAACATGACCCATAGCTCCCTCCCCGAGGTTCTAATCCAAAAAGAAACTGAAAATCCTTTCTAGATAAGAAGGCCATATTTAAACATCCACCACTGTGTTGACCTGAGGATTTAGTCACTTTTGCTCCAAAGAACCTATTTCCATTTAATAAAAAAGCAGTGTGAGTCACTGTGAGTTAATGACATCTTTTTAAGATCATAGTGAGCACTGAAATCAGCATAGTTCATTTGCCAAAGAACTTGGCTTAATATGGTGGATACAGTATTGGACTGGGATCTAAGAAGACTTGAATTCAAATCCTACTTCAGATACTTGCAAACAAAATTAAGTCAAGTTGCTTAATCTTAATTTTCCTCACCTAGGAAATGGGAAGGCTGGACCCCAAAATCCCTTAGAGCTTCCAATCTATAGCCCCATATTTTTCCCAACTTGAGGGAACCTGAGTACCAAGGGTCTCCTTTCTGGGAATGATCTTGTTTCTGTCAAGCATGTGTAATACTTTTATTATCAGCAGCATCGTTTTCTTGAGAAAATTCAGGAAAGGTGAGGGAAGGAAAGTTGGATTGCATGTGGTAGAAGGAAACGGCCATCATGAAGTGGAAGGAAGGAGATAGAAAGCAGAGGAGGTGGGAGAGAGAGAGGGAAGGCGTGACACAAATAAGACCTCTATATGACTACCTAAACATTTCTTTATGAGTGGCAACACATACCCACATGCATGTGCACATATGAACATGCCCAAATACAAAAAGGAAAAGAGCTAGAATTTTTTATTTCTAGATCTGCTGCTTATTCTGCTTACCAGATAGCTTCCAGTAGGCACTCTGCATTAACTGAATTCCCAGTGGGAGCTTAAATTCATTTTGTTGGGAATGAGTGTAATATTGGTATGCCTCAATGTAAATACATGTTAAGGATCAAAGAATCACCAGAGCAGCCTTCCAAAATGTACATATTTTAGGAAAGTTTCCATTAAAAGTTCAGAAAACAATTGGGTCATTTACAATACACACACGGCTGTTTACAGTGTGATGTTTGCCACATTTCCCCATAACGATAATTGTGGAGTTTACACAATTGCAGTTTCTTTTGCCCATCAACAGAAAGTACTTAACCAACCATATAGATGAATATCATTCCAACTCTATAACCATGGTGCTACTCTATAAGGGAATGTACAAATCATTAGAACTTAAACAAAACAAAGGCTTTTTAAAAGGATGAATGAAATGAGGCTCCCCAATTTTAATTAGAGGGGAGATTTTGAAGCTGCCAAAATGAAATCACCAAATTTGAAATCCTTTAAAAATTTCCATGTGAAAATGGTCTCTAAAAACAATAGGAGGCAGCTAGGAGGTTCAGTGAGTAGAGAGATGGGAGGTCCTAGGTTTAAAACTGGCTTCAGATACTTGCTGGTTGCATGACCCTGCACAAGTCATTTAACTCTCATTGCCTCGCCCTTACCACTCTTCTGCCATGGAACCCGATATATAGCATTGATTCAAGAAGGAAGATAAGGATTTAAATTTAAAAAAATAAATTTAATACCATCACCAATGGCAGCATTCTGACCAAAGGGCTAATGTGTACTCAGTCTCTGTCCTATTCATCATATTGTCGATACTCAAATGAAGAATGTATAAGGCTTTTCTGTCGTGTTTGTGGAACACACGAAGTTAAAAGAGCCTCAGCTAATTTCCTGATAAAACGGAATTTCAGAATTCTGGTAGCCAATTGAAATGAGAGTCCAACATGTTGAACCCTTAGGGCTACTAGGTGGGACAGCACATAAAGAGCTAGCAGGGAGTCAGGGAATCTCAGACATTCACTAGTTATATGTTCTGCACCAGCCACAACCACTATCTGCCTTAGTTTCTATGGAGCAAAATGGGGATAACAAATAGCCCATATATCTAGAGTTGTTGTGAAAATAAAGAAAGAGAATATTTAAAACATACTTTTTAAACCTTAAATGATAGCAGCAGTGTTTGCAACAGATGATGTAGATTTTATTCATTTTCCAATTAGCCCTAAGAAATTAGCACTGAAGGGGAAGAATATTCTTTGAAGGAAACTGTAAACTCTGAGATGTCTACCTCTCTAACCTGCACTCAGGTTGACAGTTCTAGACTATCGGAGAAGGGCACTAATGAAGCAGTTACTGTCCAGATCTTTCAAAGTTCTAAGAGTAACCTTATTGTGTTTTTTTTTTATTTCTTACAATTCCTGCCTTTGAGCCAACATTACTGCTTCCATTTATACACAATTATCCCCTCATAATAAAGGTGCTTTTAGATCTTAACCCTAACTATTTATTTTATAGTAAAACAAACTGTGTAATAATATCCCAAGTACTCATACATTAAAGAAAATGCCAGAATAAAATCTCCCTCCCTCCTTTCTCCTCTACATCCACTGTACAATTTGCCCTACTTAGTGTATGACTAGTAATGAAAACTATCTTCTTTCTAAACTAAAATATATTTGTTATTGATATTATTCCAGTATATTGGAGATTGTAACATTGTTAAAAAAGCATTGAGTCAGAGTAATTTTCTTGTAGTATGCTGAGCACTTAACTCAGCCATATATTGTTCCATGGACTAGAACAATAGCATCAAGGAATAATATCCCACTAAAAAGAAACAAAAATGTCCCCAAACAAAAGCACAAAATCCATCAATATAAAGAAAAAAGTAAAATTATCATTAGAAGCTTCATCCAAGAGACAGCCCACCCCCATTGTTCTTTAGATGTCTTCCAGCTAGACAAATTAAATCCCTGGCTCTTTAGCAGGAAAGTAGACTATTATATAGGGTACCTGCTCTGAAAAAAATCAAGGTTGTACCCTTTGAATTTCCTTGTGGCATATCCACAGCTGTCTCTTGTTGTCCTCTGACATAGAGTAGAGAGTTGCAAAAGATTAACAAATAAAGAGGACGAATTTTTGTTGGTGAAGGTAGTGTTGTTATTTTTGCTGAATGCAAATATTCTTTCCCCAAAAAACGAAACAACTCTAAACAGTCACCCACATTTTTCTAGGTTGATTGATGGAACCCAGGGGGTCGTTTCTGAATGAAGGTTCTGACAGCTTGATTTTAGTGAGCTAATAATGACTGCCAAAAACTTCCAGAGATCATCTTCTGACTTCATGATGGCCTATGTTGTTGTTATTTAATTATTTTAGTGATTTCTGACTCTTTATGACACTATTTGAGGTTTTCTTGATAAAGAAAGTGGAGTGTTTTGCCATTCCCTTCTCCAGTTCATTTTACAGAGAAAGAAACTGAGGCAAGACTAAGTGATTTGCCTAGGGCCATACAGCTAATCTGAGGCCAGAATGAAATTCATGAAAAAAAAATCCCATTTGATTCCAGGCCCAGAACTCTATCCACTGAGCCCCATAGCCACCCAATGGCCTCTGTAGGTCTTGCCAAGTGTCCATCAATTGATAACCCCAACTTCTTAGCTGAATAAATAAGAAATAGGTTCAGTTGACTTAGCATATTTCTTACCTAATTTACTTGTATTTCATTTACATCTCCTTTTTATGTGTTAAAGAGGATGAAGAACAAAATAGGCTAATGGTATAGAGAGAAATGGTGCCCACTGAATGTTTTTCAGGGCATCAAGTTTCCTTCCCCCATTGTTTTTAATTTATTGAACAATTTTAGAAGTCACGATAGAATTTTCCAATATTTAATATTCTCTAAGACAGTGATGGTGAGCCTTTTAGAGTGCTGGGCTCTGTCTCCACCCCACGTCCCAGACCAAGTGCTGTGCTCCCCCCGCCCAAATGCATGTCATGCCCCTCATTACCACCACATTCTGGGTATGCCCCACCCCAGCCCATATCCCACACAGAGGAGGGAGAAGCACTTCTATTGTGCTGCTGGAAAGAGCGGTGGGTGAAGTGAGGAATGTCCTCAGTGAGTGTAGAGGGGGGAGGAGAGTCACCTGAGTGCTTTGCTCCTCTCCAGCTCTACCATCTGTGAGCTGCCCACCTTACCTGCTGTATGCTCCCATTGGGCTGCTGAGTAGAGAAGTGGATGATGTAAAAATAAATGTCATCAGGCATGGTGAAGAGGGGGAAGGGAGCAGCTCTACCCAGTCCCTCTGCCTTTCTAGTAGCAAACTCTGGGGGATGGAGGGGAGGAGTGGCTGAGTGCTGATAGAGAGTGCTCTGTATGCCATCTTTGGCACCCATGCCACAGGTTCTCAATCACTCTTCTCAGACCTCTGTAAGATTTAAATCAATATCCAATAACTTCAAGTATTACATTTTATAAAATTTATTAACTCCAACCCACAAAACTTTATCTCCAAAATGTAAGGCCCTACCATGAGAAGGAAAGAGGGATGCTGGAATTTAGAGTCCTGGGGAGCAGATTGTAATTATACTCCTCACAATGGGTAGTTGCATCATCATCTTCAGATTAGTGGCTGGGTATATGCATAAGACTGAAAATGATGAATAAACAATTGAAAAATAAGATAACTGCTTAGCTATTGATATGGCAGCTTGTGAATATATAATTAACCAGATATAGACAACAGAACAGACATAGATATTTTACAAAACAATTTGCAGCTATAAGTCAGTCAGTTGGTCTGTAGGGCACGCTGACTCTGTCCATCTCTCATTTTTCTTCATATTTCATCCCTCATAGACCTCATCATTTTTGTGGTTTTAGTTTTATTCCCCCACTGTACTTCCAGTTGATCTCAAAACATTTTACAGCTGGTAGCTTCCTGAATGGCTATGGTTTTGATGTCCATTCCCTCGAATCCTTTTTTGTTTTTTGTAACCTGTTGCCAGACTAAATTTAATGATTTCCTATTTCCTGTGCCATAAATATATGTCCTTCTGCCTAGCTCTTTTTCCATAATCTTGTCCCATGTTATCTATTTGCAGCTATTCTTCAACACCCACCATTGGTTCTGGTCATCTCATCCTTATTGCTTCACATGTATACTTTAGCCATTCTTGCCTCCAGGCTCTCAATTCTTTTGTTCCCAGGGAAAGTTGCCTCTTCCTCCTCTCTCACCACATATCTACTCCCTTCCCTATTCTGTGAAGCCTCCCCCAACTATTATAGCCTCTCTGGTTTTCTTATGATATTCATTCTCTGTAACTTTTAACGGAGATAAACATAAAGTATTGTGCTTTGGTTCCTTTCCTGAACCCTCTTCAGTTCTATTTCCTTCCTTCTGTTGATGATGTCCAATTTACTCTTGTTTACATATAATGTTTTTGTTTTCATTTTGTCTCCCTGATTCAATTATGGGCCCTTTGAGAGCAATAACTATTTTAACCCTATTTTTGTGTCTCTGAGATGAAGGAAATTAACTGGAATATAATAGGTGCTTAATAAATGTTTTTCAGCTAGAAAGAAATAGAAACCTAATGTTAAAAATAGGTAAGATGATCATTCCACTTTACCCTATCTGTGTCAGAATACCATTCTAGTATCGGGTTCAGATATGAGCAGAAGCTTATAAAGTCTCTAATAAGTTGGAAAATGTTTAGAGGATGTTTCAAGGAGATCTTGCCATCTGGCCACAGGAGAACTTGAAGGAATTTAGAGTGTGTAGCCTAATGGAAGAAGGCATGACTGCTCTTTGGAATGGCCTAGTCTCTAGAAGAGGGATGCAACTTGTTTTGTTTGGCTGCAGAGGATAAAAGGTGAGGCAATGGGTTAATACTTGCAAAAATGCAAAGTCGGGTTAATATCATGAAAATGTGCTATTTTGAGTTATCCAAAAGCAGAATGGGTGCCATCAGGAGATGGTAGGTTCCGTCTCATTGGAGTGACCATTTTGTCAATATTACACCCAGAATGGTCCATTCCTCTGGATCTTGGCATGCCCTCCAGAATCTCACCATCCTGCAAGAGCCTGTGAATCTTGAAGCTGAAATGTCTTTGATACTCACTGACTCTAGGACTGCTCCCTCTTTAATTAGAGAGGGTACATGACAGACAGTATAGAACTTTTCTCTCATTATTAATTTAAGGAGAACGCCTGGCCAACCATCTCATCATTCTCAGCATTCCAACAGCTATTATCTTCTGAATTTCATCATGTCTCTATACTTGGTCCTCCACCCTCATCAGTTTCTCTTTATGTGTTATTAGATTGTGAATTCTTTGAAGAGTAGATTCCCATTAATTGAGGCATCGCTCAACAAATGATGGTACATGAAAATAATGGAACAATGTTGGGCTATAAGAAAAGGGATGGCTTTGAAAGAAACTTTGGAAGATCTGTAGGATCAGAGTACAATGCAGAAAACTCAAAGAACAATCTATCTAACACTTTAAAAAATTGAAGTACCTTTCAAAGAGGTCTGATCAACACAAAGAATAACCATAATTCCAGTGGATAGATGGTGAGGTCTGTTATTCACTTTCTGACAGATGTGATGAACTTTGGGTTCAGAATGAAACATATCCCTTTTTAGACTTTACTAAATTCAGGGGGGTTTTGATTATTCAATTTCTTTTAGTGGGTTAAGACTATCCAATAATTTATGTCCCAGGTATAGAATCTTCAAGGATTCCATGAAAATGCCTAAAATCCAATATTGCTTTTGAAAGAGCCCTTAGTTACACCTCAGATTTGAATGAACTCAGCTGAAGCATAGTATCATTATAGTGGCCCAACAAGTCCACCAAGTTCCCTTCTCTAATGGCATTAGACAGTTACATTTTTTAAGTTAAATTTTAGCTCACATGATCAAGAAGATGGAGGATAAGACATATTCTCTGATCCTCACAACCTCTAAAATTTTTCAAAATAGTAATTAAATTAAAGTGGTAAAGTATTTCAGCTGTCCTCAAAGTCCAGGATACCAAAAAACGCAGGGAAGTGACAATCCAATGGACTAACAAGGTTGGTTAAGTTTCATAGCACCCCACCTATGGGTCAATCGGTGTTTTTGTGCCTCTAAATTACTGAATAGTAGAACAAGATAAAAAGGGCAAATGGAAGAATATAGACAGGGATATTGGATATACTGAAGGTGTCAGACTTGTGTCTAGGGTGTGGAAGGAATAAGATTGAAACATATTTAGGAAATATTTAACAAACTGGATTAGAAAATTCAATACAATATAGATGATGTTAATCTGTGGTTTCTAAATCATTATGAGACCAGTATCCATTTGTGTGTTAGTTTGATATCACTGGCACTAATCAGGTCAGAGGCAAACAAGTAGAGAAAAGTAACTCCTCTAGTTTTTCAGGAGGATAAATCCCATAGGAGAATAAGAGAGGAAGCAAACAGAGGGATTAAGAAAGAAGAAAAAAGGAGATCATGATTTATGGTGGGGGGGGGGAACCACTTATGTATACTCTTGTGGAAAAAGAGAGAGATTTTAAAAATCATGATGAATACCTTTCAACCAGGATAATATGCATGAATTTGTCACATAGGCCACTCATCCTACTTCAGGAGAAGAGGAATTAAGACTTTTGAAACAAAATGACACCCAGAAGAGTGTGAAAGCATAAGCCCAGGTAGACATTTCAAGGAAAGTGGGGAAAGTAACTTTGGGGAGGGCAAAGATTAATACTGACAAGACTAATAAGAAGCATAGGAAAATGTCTTCTAAAAGTAATCCTACCTGTAGGAATTTGCATTTCTGAGGGAGACATATTGGAAATATGAGTTCAGGAACAAAATTTGCAAGGTAATAACATAGAAACTATTTAGCAAAGCAGCCCAAAATAATTACCTTAGAATTTTTAATTCTTTGAGGAATTCAGAGAGTAAAAGAAGTCTAAATATTTATAAGAGACATGAATCATAGAAGTCTAAAATAAACAGAAATGGGAGAAAAGTAATGAGAAGAATTAAGAGGAAAATTCTGAATTCAACCACAATCACTCTGAGCCCCCACTGAGGAAGATTCCTAACATTTATATAGAGGTCGTATGCCTGTCCTTAGTTTGCATTTATATCTATCTCTAATTAACTTGTGGCCTCTTTGTAGTTGAGGGAAATTTCAGAGTAGCATAAATGTTTAGATAACAAAATGGATAATCGTATTATGGTGTCTTTGGATTTATTGTTGTTCAGTTTTTTCAGTCATGTCAAACATTTCATTAGCCTGGTTGAGGTTATCTTGGCAAAGATATTGAATGCTTTGCCCATTCTCTTCTGCAGCTTATTTTACAGATGAGAAACTGAGGCAAACAAAGTTAAGTGACTTGTCCAGAGTTACAGAGGTAGTAAGTGTCTGGAGCCACATTTGAACTTGGGAAGATGAGTCTTCCTGATTCTAGTCCTGATCACACGACAACTGTGCCATTTAGCTGTCCTATCTTTGGATAGACAGGAAATAACTGGGGGAGGAGGGTAGATGGGAAAGGAAGTTATTTATTGAGGCTTCCCTCCTTCTTTGAGTAGATAGGGACACCAGTGATAACAGCTTTATGCAAATACTTATAGGGTTTTTTTATAGAAATCCCTTTGAGTATGGCCAATTCTGAATGTGACTAATTCAAGGAAGAGTATGAGTATGTCTAGATTCCATTTGGATTACTGAATTCAATAATGAATTAATATCACTTAACAAAGTTAGTTGCTTTTAAGTAGGGTGGGTCATCAGTGGATTTCCACAGGTGAAGTTTAGTTTATCATGTTGACACCCATTATGCCCCTCACCATTATCTCTTTTTGATACTTATTTCCTGTTTTTCTGATATGATCATTTTGGTGTTCCCTAACTCTTAGTCACAAAATGTAAGTCAAATATTGACACTAAAATGATTATCCTGTATTTCTAGGAGACATTTGAGTTTATTGAAAAGTGTTTTATAATTTTAAAAAAATAGCCTCCTTTTTCTTTATGCCTTATGCCTATCTAGTCTGTTTTTAACTATTTGAAAAGTCTGTCCCTGGTACATACCATGTAACACCATACATATATTTTTATGCTTTTGTATGTATCTGTATACCTATATATCAACGTCAGCATACATATATCAATTTGGATATGTAAGGGGAAATTTTAGGGTTGTGACTTAATCTAAATTTAATTGGTCACCAAAGAAAACCCCAAATAAAATATTCAAGTCAGGTTGGAAATTTTATGGTGATTTAATTAATATAGAGGGAAGGAATTAAGAAGAAGAGAGAGGGAAAGGATATAAGATTTCTCCCACCTAGCCTGTGCCAGGGGGAGTTCAAAGACCTCCACAATGAGGTCTTTTCAGAAGATTAGAGGTTTTCCTAAGAGGATAGTGTTTGGGAAGGTAAAGGAGAAAAGAATCAGCCTAAACTCTGAGAGAGCTCAGAGAAGACGCTTCACCTGAACTAGGTTACTAAGATTCCCCCAGTAGTGTATCAAGGACACTCACCACCAAACCCAGACAATAGCTGCTGCCATATCAAGATACCAAGATACTCAGCATGCTGCTGCCAGTCACCTCTCTGCAAAAAGAGTCCAAGAGAGGAAGTGACGTGAAATATATAGATAGTTTTTACATCACTTTCCTGCATCTCCCATGTACCAATGGTAGCTTAAGCTTGACTTAGGACAGCCCAGGGGGCTGTCAGTTGTTTCTGATTTATCATTTGCTAGCACATGTCTATCATAGGCCATCCTTCTCAATACTTAATCCTTAAGTAGGGGTGTAGACATTCCTGTTTTGTTAGACTAAGCAGGGTGGAGTAAATCTAACATTCACAATCCCCCCTGATGATGATTGGGAGACTAGTCTCCCCAATCGATCTCTAAACATAATCATCCTGCACCTCCAGATTTTCTAACTGCAGGTGCATACATAATTTCACCTTCTAAGAGGAAACTACAATAGGTAGATAGAAGAGAGAAATAGCAGAAAGATAGACAGCAAAACCGATGTTTGCTGGATGCATTGACAAAAACCAATTAGGGGGCAGTCCCCTTTTGGCATAAGAGTATACATTCAAATAAATGTTCAAACTTCAGTTCAATCAACCAAACTCAAAGTTCATTCTGGATCTTCTTGATGTAGTGTAGGTTTTCTGGCATCTTTCTGCAACAGTTCATTCTCGGGATTTAGGAGTTAGCAAGCTTCATTCCTTGAAGATCTTTCTCGAACAAAAATGTTAAAATTGTGGATTTTTATTAAAATACAATCCCCACCCCCTGAGGTAGGTGTTAAGAAATATCCAGTTCAGCTCAGGATGCATGGTTGAGTTATGGGGGTGTATGAATCAATTATCAAAAGAAGATTAAAAAAAAACATAAAGAAAAAAATGGAAGAAAGTTAAACTTTTGGGAGAAAGAAAAAAAATCAAAATCAGAATCAAAATACCAAAATCTATGTATATAAAATGTTGAGTAACTAAGAACAAATTCATAATAGGCTCTTGTATTAGGGTTTAATAAATTTCTAACAATAGAGAGGAAGTTATACAGCATGACTATTTAGGATATACATATATCTTCCACAAATTCTCCAGAGGAAAAAATGATAGGTATCATTATGAGTTTCAATTAAGCCCACATCCTTGGATTTGGATAGATAGGAAGAGGGTAGGACATAAAGAAATCCATATACATTATAGTGTTTTCCAAGGAGAGCTGGAGGAAGAATGGGACTCATTTCATGCTGTCATTACCAGCAATGTTTTGTTTGACTTGCCTATGAACTCTTTAAGTCAAAGAACAAGATTGCCCCCATTTGTCATTTCCTCCTTACTGCAGGATTTCCCAGAGATCTTATTTTGGGCACTTTCTTGTGTAGAACACAAATTGCTTTCTAGATACTCTGCAAAGAGTGAGGGCTCTGGAATCCAATGTGATCTAATTTTTCCCTCCCATTGGTGCTAACACTCCAAAGCTCACCTGAAAATAATAAATGTAAAAGTGAGAGGAGACAAATTTCCATGGCCTTGAGTAGAAGGACAGCTAGAATGCAAAGTTGTGATATCCCATTTTTATTATGTTTTTGCCCCCAGGCTCTCTGGACATTCCACTGCCCTAGTAAGATTGTCTCCAAATTCTCTCAGAAACACTGTAGTGTGATAGGCTTTATGCTGACCTGGATTTAGATTTGAAATCAATATGATTTTTTTCCAGAAAAATATGGTAACTGAGTTTCTTGGAGGACAACCCTTTTTGACGAACTGCCTGGCTCACCTCTGCATAGTGTTCATTTATTCAGCTGTCTAGACTCTCAAATCCAAGCAGGAATCCTAATGAAATGGGGAGTAGGGTTGGAGGAGGGAATGCTCAGTAAAATAAATCTTCTGGAGTAGATCAGGGTCTTTTGATATTCATCTCCATGATGTAATATGGCATGACTATTTAGTATTTGCATATACCTTCCACAAATTCTCCAGAGGAAAAGTGATGGTCATCATCGTGTGTTTCAATTAAGCCCACATCCTCAGCATTCCATGTTCCAAATTCCTAAAACCCTCGAGCTAATGGGTTCCATGTTGCTGGACTAATTTACATATTGGAGTTGGGCTCTTGCTATATGGCTTCCAGGCTGGGTAGCTTTGATTCTCCCCCCAGGGTGACAGGGAAACAGAAAAAATGCATTTTCAGGAAAACAAATTATGATCATGAGCAAGAATTAACTTAGCACCATGATCTCTTGTGTCAGGACACTACCCAGGCCCCTGTTCTCCTGAAATTCATTCATGGGCCCTATGAAACACAGGTGTTCTTTGGGTATTCTAAATGTTAAAAGGCAGTTAGAATATACTCCTGACTAGCTCAGATATTAATGCATTTCCAACCCCCTTCACACACACATACCTGGCAGAAATGCCCCTCCATGTGCCCAGTTGTGTTGAGTTTCTAGGTGAGTAAAGCATCATTATCAACACATCAACAGGCTTTCTTCTGGCAATGCTCCAAACATGGTCAATACTAAGCAAGGCAGGGATCTAGAATGAAAAGTGTTATGCATAGAGGGTCAGGAGAGACCTGGGTTCAAATCTTATTTCTTTCACTTAATAAGAACTGATATTTCTAATGTGATTTCATGTTTGCCTAGGACTTCATATAAGCTATCTCATTGGAGTCCCATATTTTGTCTTCTTAAACTAATTCCATGTTAGGATATACCCATGAGGGTACATCCCTTACTAATGAAGATTAATAGCTTCTCTGACTCTATAACTTTTTATTTTGTATTTTATATTCTTAGACATTCAATTACTTACCCAAGATCACACAGCTCATATGTGTTAGAGGCAGAACTGGAATTCACATCTTCTTCCCTCCAAATCCATGGGGTTTTTTTTGTTTGTTTTGTTTTGTTTTGTTTTGGGGGGGGATTTCACACATTTTATTATAGTGTTGGAAGCAAGTGATGCTCACAGAATAGTTGTCTTGGAATCTCTTTTGGGGTACTGGAGAGTCCACAGGACTAGTGGTGGTCCACTTGCCCACCCTCCCCAGTTGCCCACAATGCTATCCATTGGGATGCAATGCATTACTCTGACCATGGACAGAGGTCACTGCATCTATGGCAGCATCATTTTCCTGATTTGTAAAATGGGTATAATAAATTGGTGCCTATCTCACAATTTGAATTTCATAGATTATAAATTCCCTGAAGGCAGAGATTATTTCACTTCTATATCAGTATCCATAGGACCTAGCACTGCATTTGAGAATTATATTTAAAATATGTTGATTAATTGGTGATCAGTGAATTCATGCTTTAAATCTAAGGGTTCTGCAGACTCAGCTACTATTTCTATTCATAAGAGCTCAGCAATGCTCAGGATGAAAGAGGTCTGAGAACAAGAATTGTTTGGATGATTCCTAGGAATTTCTATGAGGTGCTCTGCCTTTACCCTGCCTTTAAAGAGGTAAACTGCTGCTGAACAACACATCCCACTCTCTGGTTTATTCTCCAAGAGGTTTTTAAGGTAAAAGATGTCCAGCTGTAAATCAGCAATGTCCTTGGACTATGCAGAAACATCCCTACTTTTGTTGGCAGTTGTCACCCCATCATGGCCAAGAGCAGGATGCTGTTGATAACCAAAGAGATTATCATCTATTATCTTCAAAGAAGACCATAAGGGAAGAGAAGGTGAGGTGATACCATGACAAGCTGAGGAGCAGTTGGACAAATACATTTTTCCTGGAGCCTTAGTAATGTCACCAGAAAGCAAAAGCCCCAAGATTTCTTGGAATGTCAACAGAAAGTGAGGATAGGCTCCATCTTGCTGGGAGAAGGACCTTTTCTGGCAAAGTCATGGGAGGCCATGAACAGGAACTGTGGAGGATTGACAGCCATAGATGGACTATGATTTGTATCATTGGAGGGAGATTAGAAAATCAATGAACTCATTGATACATTGAGGTATTTCAAATTACAATTAATATTCAGAAGCATATTCAGAAGTTCTTTCAAGAACACATACCAAGCATATACAAATCACAAGTTCTTGTTCCTGATATAACTCTGTAATAGTCATCAAGATGTCATAATTTGATTTTTCTATCAGAGTGATTTGTTAGACCTATTATGTAGCATTCTATTTCCTAATGGATTCTGCTTATAGCTTTTACCCCATCAATTTGAATAACCTAGAACTCTGATTCAAAAGGGAATTCAAGACTTTAGACTAAGAATTCTTCACTTTTTCTCTGCCAGGGTCTCTTTGGTGGGAGTCTGGTCAAGCCTATGGAATTTGATTCAGAATCATGCTTTTAAATGAATAAATTAAAATGGCATTACTACAGAAACCAATTTGTCTGTGTGTATCCATATATGTATATGTGTGTGTATTTAAAATTTCTCAGCACCTTAGGCAAGTTAAACCTAGCCCTAGTTAAATCTCCTCATTTCTGAATATCATAGCAGTTCAGTAATTTGTTTAAGATTGTGAAAGAGATTAGCCCATGTCTAAGACTTTAGAGCCCTGAGAATGGCCAAGCTCCTGGCCCATGGCCTTCAGCCATTATCATGGCTGGGGAGACAGGTTGAAGAATGACTGTCCTTCTGGGGTTGCAGCCACAGATACCGAAGACCTAGGAAAGAAGGTTCTTGTTCAACATCAGAAATTGAAAAAAATAATATCAGTGGGAATGATGTTTAAGATGAGGCCTGACCTTCTGCTTTGATGCTGCATCCTAAGTGTACACCCATGGGACCTTATAATTTGCCCGGCACCTAAATCCTTCCATTTGTGTTTTCTCCCTATTAAAGATAGGAACACCTTGCTTTTTTATTGTTGTGAATTTTAAAACTATTCCACCCTAATCAGACCACTCTTTAGAAGATGTGATTTAGCTATTTCCTAATCAGTAATAATGGAGATAATTGGAATAACAGAATCAGATCTTGGGAAGTCCACATTTCTCCACCCTACTCAGTTTAACAAGGTCAGGATGCCCGCACCATACTCAAGATTAAGTATCTTGGAAAAAAGGCAACAGACATGTGCAGAAAACAGCTGACAGACTCGTGGGCTGTCCTAAATCAAGTTAATCTATGATTGGTACAGATGAGATGCAGAAAGGTGATGTAAAAATGTCTATATAAGGCACTTCACTTCCTGTCTCTTCCTCTTTCCCTGGAGAGGTGACTCTGGCTGGCAGTGTGCTGGGCATTCCAACATCTTGGGAGTGGTGGCAGTTATTTGTCTGGGTTTTGGCGGTGAGTTTTGTCTTTGACCTGATTCAGGTTCAGGCATCTCAGTTGAGCCCCTTTTGGAGTTCAAGTTGATTCCTTCCTCCACATTCCAAAACCTTACTTTCTAAATCTTCTAATCTTCCCACCCAGTACCAGCCAGGCAGGGGGAGAAATCCTTCACCCTCTTGTTCTCCCTTCTCCTTAATCTCCTCCACTATCAATTAAATCACCATAAAAAATTCCAGCTGACTTGGGTATTTTATTATTTGGGATTTCCCCTGGTGACTAATTTAGATTTTTCAGTCTCAACCATAATTTTAACATTTACATTGTCAAGGTTTAAGATAATGCTTTGCACTTAATGAATGTTTAATAAATGTCTTTTTCATTCATCCTTTTTTATTAATGAATTAGACTATGAACTCCCTGATGACAGAACATTAGCTCTCTTCATCATAATGTGTCTCATGGTGTCTATCATTATGAAGTCCTTCCTCTAGCCAGAGCTTAATCAGCATTTATTGAAAGAACAAATCCTCTTTTTGTCTTTCACTCTCCCCCTGACTCTAATCTAATTGAATGATTTCTTCAAGTCTTCACTCAATCCCCATGTTATGAGAGGGGCCTTGACTGGCCTTTTCCATTGGGAAAGACTTTTCTCTGAGTTGATCTCTAATTTACCTTCATGTATTCTGTTGGGACATTATGGTTTGCATGTTGTTTCACCACTTAGAGTGTGAGCTCCTTAAGAGTAAGGACCCTGCTTTCCCCTTTATGTTTTCCTCTAGCACTTAGCCTATGGTAAGTGCTTAATAACTGTTCTGGACTTGACTTGTTGAGATAATTAATTTGTGGCTAAGGCATTTTATCTTCTTAGAAGTCTTTTGCTTTTAGCTCTAGATCATTAAATACCATAAAAGGTAGTTTTAATGTATTCACAAATGGCGTAAACTGCATGTAAATAGCATGTTTTTTCCTAAATACAATTTAGAATGAGAAGAATTAGTGTGACATTTCTTTTCCTCCATCATTATTGACCTTCTCCTATGTCCAGTAATCTCTCACTCAATGAGATCATGTCTAATAAAAGAAAGTCAAGGACTTGTGACAGGGCAATGCATGGGGAAAGGTCCATTCAAATGTCCAGATTCATCTCAAGACCACTGACTCAACTTGCTCCTGACCATCTAGTCTCTTCTTGAACACCCTCTCTATGAAAGGCAGAAGAAAAGCCACCCACTTTGGCATACCTAGAAGAAACAGGTGGGTTTTCCAATTCATCAGCCTGAATTTTCTTTGTGTAATTTGGCAATAATGTCTTCAAACTTCAGAATCATGCCCCAATCCCACTGGACAGCCACTGGGCTAGTTGACCGAGATAAAGCCAGCTCAGCAGCCCCTCCAACCCACAATTCTGGCCCAGACAGCCACATTCTAAGCCATCTAAGTCTTTCCAGATTGCTGACCCCTCACTCCTCCCCCACTTCCATTTCTTTCTTACTGGGAGTCATCTGACTTCTGCTAGCTCACCCCCATACCACCGGCCCAGGAAGGCCTGTGCCCACTCATTTCAGCCCTGTCCCCATGCCATTAACTGTTGTGGTTTTATAAATCCATATAAACATGCATATGTATTCATTCATGTATGTGCATATGTGGGTGTATGTTCATATATACATATCTGAAATCAAATTACTTGTTGGATAATGCATGTCCGTTCCTAGTGATGTAAAGCATGTGTTTCTTACTGTAAAACTGAAGGGCTATAAAATGAGCTTGGTTTCTGTACTTGTGAATTGGTAGCCCTTGGGCAGCCAGGTGACTCAGTGGATAGAGTATTGGATCTAGAGTCCGGAATACTGGATTTCAAATTGGAGGTCAGATGCTTGATGGCCGTGTGACCCTGGACAAATCAGCTCCACCCCAGCCTGAAGAGAACTGGTCAAAGAAGTGGCGACCTATTCCAGGATCTTTGCCAATAAAAGCAAGTGGGCAGTCAGTCCGTGGGGTCAGGAAGAGTCTGACATAGCTGAAGAACAGCCACCATTGATGAGCAATTGTGTGTGTCTATGGGCAAATGTCTCTGTATTTAAAAGCCTTATATTGTGTTCATTCAAGAACTTTATCATTTGTGATATATGGGGACTTCAGAGTTCCACTAGGAGAAGTGCGGGGAGAAAAGAAAAATGGATGCATACAAGCATTTAGAAGATAAGACTTTTCGTGTCATTTACCAAAGAAATCCCATTCAGTTGGAGGTGAGAGCGCCATGGTGGAGGGTCCCCAAACTACTGGAAGTAGCGGTGGAGTAGAGCGTTGGAGAAAACTAAGGAAGTGATGCTTTCATATGATCCTCCTCCTTCCCTGAAAAATCTTTGACCCATGAAAATGAGCATTTTAAAGGGAAAAGACATGGCTCAAGGCAGTATTTCAGCCACAGCAGAGTAGCAAGAGAAGGCTTGTGGTAAATGCTGCAGGATTCCCTCCCTGTGGCTATGGTGGGTATATTGTGGTGATTTACCAGTGCAGGACTTGCCCATCTCAGTACGTCTGCTCATGTTAAGTCTAAATTTACATATTTTAATGGTTTGTTCAACTTCTGACTGATCTGGATTGAAAAAGAGGAAGCTGGGCTCCAACTGCCATTTTTGAATATGTGCCCACATGAGAGATGCCATTCCCATAGCCTGCCCCCCTTCCTTCCATGCAGTTCACAAGTGGCCAACCATGAAGTACCATCATTCTAATCTTTCCCATGAGCCTGCCTCCTCTTAGTTTACAGCTCAGATATAATTATGAAAGGCAGGATCATGGCTGATCTTCCACTCATGAGTGGAGCATCACTAAGGAGGTGACTAACGTGAGAGATGGAAAATATTATCATGGAATCTATTTGGAAGTAAAATAAGAAATACAGAAATTCTCAACTGTCAATTGGATAAAGTCACACTGAATTCCCCCTCCTATTCCTTAGGCTGTGAAAAAACTGACTGTGTCTCTGAGTCTAGTGCCCATTTTGCCTTGACACTTCCATAAAGCATGAGATGCTATACTCAGCCATGTGGAGAATGCAGGTCCTTCTAATCCAGTCTCTTTATAAAGTGTGATCTTTCCCAGTTGGATGTGGTATCTTTTTTTTTTCTGGAAGCATCTCTGCTTTCCTAATTGAGGGCTTTATCCTCATCATTAAATTTCTCCTTGAGAAGAGGCGATGTGGAGTGTTGGTACAGTCTCACACCTTTTTTATAGCCTGAAAGTCAGAGAAAAAATGCTTTTTGAATTTTTTCAGTGTTTATGTAATCAGTACCTGTGTTGCCAAGGCTTATTTAAAACAGCTGGATGCCTGCTGTTTTCCTCCCCCTTTGTTGGAACTCCTTCCAGAACAGGTAGTCAAAAAACGGAAAGTCGGGACAGACCCAGGCATCTGGGCCTCCCTCAGGAAAACAGCTGCGGCGGCCCAGGAAGCCCTCACATTATCCCATCAGCCAAGCCTTGGAGGCCCCATGGGGCCACTTCTGGCATGACTGGTCAAGAAGGATGCAGTTTATGACTTAGAACTTATGAGAGAGCGCATTCAGGCAGTCCCATCCCTGGCAGAACATTGAGAAAACTTCCCCAAGCTGTGAGCCACATGTGGGCCGCTGACCTTCCATTAGTCCACAATGAGAAAGGGTCGCCATTGTGAAGAATCTAAGCAGCTCTTTGATACATAGTGGAAAAACAGGGCAAATGTTCTTCCCAAGTCATAAATCTATACAAAAGTCAGTGTCCAATTTGAAACCAGAGACGAAATTATGAAATATGTGTGTGTCAACTGGATAAATCACAAATGCTGTATGTGGAAACCCCTATTGTGTTATTTAATGGCCTTTCCTTTGTTTTCTAGAGAGTAAAATGGGTCTCAATCCTGTGCAGCCATTTCTAGGCATACTACTGCTTATTAGTTTTCAGAAGTGCCCAGTTCCAAAAGTTTTACCATTCCACGTAGAAAGTGGATATCTGAGAATGGCTTAAACCAATATTTATGAAAGAGAGACATCAACCATCTAGTAGAGAAATGCTAAAAACCAGTGTTTGTTGGGCCCAGATTATCTGACTGGATATTATTCATTATCTTTTTTTCATATTTCGTGTCAACTTAATCAACAATCACAATGATATCACTATACAGAAACAGACTTGGTTAACCATGGGAAACATGCAACTGTGAAATTTCATTGTATGATGTCACTTTTTAGAGTGTTTATTACATTTCATGCAGAAATAAGGACAATACCCTGTTGGATTGTATCCATTTCTAATCTTGTTTTCTTTTCTTTGGGCATTAAATGTTATATATATACTGCCTTCCTTCCTTCCCTCCTACCTTCTTTCCTTTCAATTCCTTCCTTTCTTCTTTCCTTCCTTCCTTTTTGTCCTTCTTGCCTTTCTTTTTCCTTCCTTCTTTCCTTCCTTCCTTCCTTCCTTCCTTCTCTTCTTCCTTCTATCCCTCTATATGATCCATTTTCTAGAGAAATTGATGTAGGGAAGGCTGAACAATATTGTTTAACAAACAAGTTGGTGTATTAAGAACAATTAGTTCTGTATTTTAAAAGGCAAATCCTTTCATCTTTCAGCTCTATTCTGGAGCCAAGCAGGACTCGGTGGCATGATTCAGGCTTAGTGACCTGCTAGACTAGATGCCAAATTTCCTTCTAATCCATCCTCCAGAAGGCCATGAGCATAATCAGCCGCCATTTAGTGGGTCGGAGCTTTGTCAAAATGCTTTGATCTAACAGCTGCAAGGCTTGGGGGAGGGGTGGTGGAGAAGAAAATGGGTAGGACTGGAGCTATTTGGTGCTGGCAAGCTCTGTTCCAGTTTTCAGGAAAAGTGAATGCAAGCCAACCTTGAGTCCCAACTAGGACATAAATGGACAAAGAAGTAGCAGGATGTGAAGGAGATTATGAGTTCATTTATTGTTTAAATCAACTGAGCTTTATCACCCTCTGGAAGAGGTTTGTGTGGAGTTCTCACTGCTCAGGGTTCAGGATAATTCTCAGTTTTATGTTTTCTTTTAAGTGTCATAGCTGGTACAACTCAAATTTAAATGTTAAAAACATGGGGTGCAGAGGATGGAGCTCACACCAAGGGACATAATACCAGTGGCTTGGAACAGGATTTTACTTGCTATATTATAAAAATCCAAATGGACCATTGTATATAATATTTCTTTGTATTACTTCCTCATTTCTTTTTTAAATATGTATTGATATAAAAGTAAATAATGGAGGCTCTACCTCAGTTGTTTGAGTTTGTCACAACATAATTCAGGAGACGTCCATGTCCATCTTAAGGGGAAGTCTTCAAGTAGAACCTATCAGGGAAGTGATGGGCTGGAGACTTTGTAGTGAGGCTCTTATCCAAGAATGGGCTAGGCTAGAACTTTCCAACTTTTCAACTATGAACTGTTGGGATATGCATCCTTGGCGACAGTTGAGGCTTGGGGGTTTCACTTTTCCTGAAGTACCCTGGCATATTAAGTGACTCCAGGATTTGGAGGTCTCCTCTCTTCCCCTGTATAACTTTTTTTTTTGCTTAGAAAAATATATAGCATTTTAGGGAACATAAAAGCATTTTAACAAAACTATAATGGAAATTCACTTTGGGAGGCTCTATATTGGAGAGTTGGCTATATTATGACCATATATTTTCATACAATATTAATTGGCCATTTAGCAAAGTGGTCTAATCAAAGTTGCCCAAGTTCTATTTAGCATCCATGTGCCTATATCATGGATGATTTGATTTGCCTTGTATTCATTTTATATTGTACTTTTCTGCAGAAAAATAATTCTGCATTTTGTAAAGTTGGGGATTTTGATAAATTGAAAAATACAAAATTCATCTACAGTTTATATAAGTTTTATCTTCTCCCTAACATCTTGATGGAAATCATATGTGCAGACTTTTAAAAAATCCATTTTTCCACTATGAAGATCATAGGAGCTCTGAGGATTCCCCTTATATCTTCTTGACAAATTTCAAGTATAAGGTATAATACCCTGGCAAAAGCAACTGTTTGAATGAGAAGAAAGCATGTTTGTTTGCTGTGTGTCTGCTGCAGGAGCCAGAATTTCCAGGAAAGCTTTTTGAACTGCAGATTTCTCATTACATAGGAAGGAATAGTGAGTGGATATTTTGAGAGGAAGCTGGTGCCACATAGAAGGGTTCACTTCATCTGCCTTCATTCCTCTCCCTATAAAGCTCTATCTCAAAGACCTTGTGCACTTGTTCTCATCCATTTGTCTGAGCTGTCATGGCGGAAAGGCCAACCAACGTTGACATTGGAAGAAGTACACAAACATTGTCAGTAGCACCAGATCCAAGAATGGGAACACTGGAGAAAACCCTTAGTGATGTATCATCTGTTTTCATGGAATGTTAATTGTGGTTTCGACAATTCCCACCAGATGGTTTTGCCGGCACAGTAGCTGGCTCATGCCAACTGTCTCGATGCATTTTCTCTGAGCCGGAGGTAGGTTTGTATTTAATAGAACATATGTTCAGAGAGTCTTGAGTGAACCCTCCTCTTCCTACCTCTGTTTATAAGTTTCAAATGTGAGCAAGTGTGACAACTTGAATATGGCCTCTATGAGCATAAGACACATTCCAGTGGTATTGCCGAAAGCCATTCTGGGATGGCCCAAAGTTTCTTGTGTGGTTAAAACTTTTTCAGGGCTAATAAATCATTACAGACAGTGAGAGACATTCAGCTCTGGGGAAGTGAAGAGAGAGCTGCTACTGGAAGATCTGGCTGGCTCTGTATTGTCAAAACTGAGCTCACATCTCCTGGTCTTCATTTGGCCAATACCGTCAACTCATCCTGATGTGCAAAAGAGAAAGGCCAAGGCTCGATCTCTTGTTCCGATTTTCATCATTTCGATGAGAGACTTTAGAACTCCCTTTCTGCTCTCTAGCTTCCAGGATTTTATGATCACCACACAGCCATGTTTGATAGATGAGCCCATTATCTGTTTTTGTTTTAGAATCACTGCATATCTAATCTTCCACAAAGACCTACCTTCAAAATCTCATCTCATCCACATCGTGATTGCGCAAACAGACAAGCCATTTAACCACAACTTTCTGAGACTGCTTATTGGAAGGGATATGAATAGAAATGATATCTGTATGCACATACATCTCTTAAGGCATGCACATGTACACATATATGCCTATATGCAGAAAACACATTCCTTCCAAAGTACAAAGGAGAAGCCATATTAAAGACTTGGATCATATATGAAAATATATATTAATATAATTACATATCTAATATGTTAGATAAGTCTAATTATATATACTATATATCACATTATATGGAGTGGGGGAGTCTTAGCTTCCTTTTTTCTTTATCAGATCTTCTGGTTAGGGTTACATTCAGGTCCGGGTACCATGGTTAAAGAAAGATAGTGGAGAGTGTCAAGAGTAGTCTGACCAGAATGGGGAATGGCCTTGAAGTCATGTCATAGAAAGATTAGTTGAAAGAAATGGGCAGATTTAGTATGGGAAAAGAGAAGGCTAAGAGTGGAGTCAATGACAGCTGGGCAAAAGTTTATTACCTCATTTTAATAAAATGAGATAATTGTAAAGAGCTTAGCACAGTGCCTGGTAAGTACTAGATAAATGTTAGTTGTTATTAAGTATTTAGAGGGTTGTCATGTGGAACAAAGATTAGGCTTGCTCTTATTGGTCCCAAAGGAGAGAGCTAGGACCAATGGAAGGAAGAAGCAAAAAAACAAATTTAGATCTGATGTAGCCAAAAATTTCCTAACAATGTGAGTCGTCCCAGAGTAGATTTCATTTCCTCAAGAGGTAGTGAAGTTTCCCTCCTCACAGGTCTGCAAGCTGACTACTTTTCAGGCATATTATGGCGGGACTTCCTTTGATATATGGGTTTGTGAGAATTTATTTTTCACATACTGGATTAATTCCTACACCAGGGGCCTGAATCACAGAATCACAAAGACTCCAATCCTGTGTATTAGAAAGAATTACTGACTAGAGATCTTGTAACTCAGGAAACATCCAGTGTACATATTTCTGTATTTTCTTTGTTTTTTTTAGGAATCCATAGGAATGTGTTCCTTTCACCAAATCTGGTGGAAAGTAAGATTTTATAATGATTTTGTTCCTGGTCATATGATAAAACATCACATGTCAACATGAGGAAGGACTAAGAGTTTAATGGTGTATCTCTTAATTAGCTATTTACCCATTTGAGATGTCTTAGGATGTTCAAGGGAGGGCCTGAATAAGGAGCTCCTAACACACCTAAGAAAAGATCTTCCTGATGGGTTTCTTTTGACGAGGGTCTTTTGATAATCAAGAGAATCACTTGACCAAAGTCATGTATAAGAAGTACTGCCCCTCAAGAATTTCAGTCATTAAGTAATAAATGTTGGAGGGGATGTAGCAAAGTTGGGACACTAATGCATTGCTGGTGGAGTTGTGAATTGATCCAACCATTCTGGAGGGCATTTTGGAACTATGCCCAAAGGGCATTAAAAGACTGTCTGCCCTTTGATCCAGCCATAGCACTGCTGGGTTTGTACCCCAAAGAGATGATAAGGAAAAAGACTTGTACAAGAATATTCATAGCTGTACTCTTTGTGGTGGCCAAAAATTGGAAAATGAGGGGATGCCCTTCAATTGGGGAATGGCTGAACAGATTGTGGTATATGTTGGTGATGGAATACTATTGTGCTCAAAGGAATAACGAACTGGAGGGATTCCATGTGAAATGGAACGACCTCCAGGAATTGATTCAGAGTGAAAGGAGGAGAACCAGGTGAATGTTGTATACAGAGATTGATATACTGTGGCACAATCCAGTATAATGGACTTCTCTACTAGCACCAATGCAATGATCCAGGACAATTCTGAGGGACTTATGAGAAAGATGCTATCCACATCCAGAGGAAGAACTGTGGGAGTAGAAACACAGAAGAAAGACATTTCCTTGATCGCATGGGTCAATGGGGATATGGCTGAGGATGTAGACTAAGCAATCACTCTAGAGCAAATATCAATAATATGGAAATAGGTCTGGATCAATGACACATGTAAAACCCAGTAGAATTGCATGTTGGCTATAGCAGGTGGGAGGGAGAATGGAAGAAAAGAACGTAAATCATGTAATCATGAAAAAATATTCTAAATCAATTAATTAAATTAAAAAAGAATTTTTAAAAAAGAATTTCAGTCATTACAGGGTGAGCTAGAGAACCACTGACTATTCCTCCACTCCTTGCTTTCTGTGATTCTGTCTAAATGGTCTGGTATATGGCAGGATGGAGGACAGCCTTTATGTTAGCATCCCCATGATGTCAAACAGAACTGAGGAAGTCCCTATCAGATGGAAGGGCTCCTGCAATTGAATTTATGGAGTACACGGAGAAAAACTGCACAGGAATAGCAGGGCTTGAAGGGATAGGTATTTCAACCCATGAAATCCTAGACCTAAAAGAGAATGTGAGCTCAATACAGATATAATTGGTATACACTATCTTTTGTTATATGCCCTTTTCTGTCAAGTGGAATTTTTCATCTTTATTTCAGATAAAATCACAATAATGGTGACATGATTTATGCAGGACTTTACTCAAAAAACAAATGTGCTCTCTGTGACTTGTGTGCTCCTGAGAGGGGTGAGGAAATGGGACTTTTTAATCCTCTTTCGAAAAAGACAAATGAATATATTTTGTAAAAGGGTCAGTATTTCTCTTCCATCTGTCTTGTGTATGCTCTGAAATCCAGTAGGTGCCACACACAAAAGAGTACATGGTCTCTGAAGTCAAAGAAGCCAGGTTCAAATTCTGTCTCTAATTTAATCTTTATCAAGTCACTTAATTTCCTTGGGTCTCTGTTTCCCCTTCTTCAAGATACACGTATTGGACATGATAGCTTGTCTGCTCCTTTTTTATTCTTTAAAAAATATATCCTTAATGGCGGTGTAAAGTCCCTGAACAACTTGCAGGGATCCAGGAGAAAAAAACACTATTCATAAGCAAAGGATAAACTATGGGAGTGGAAACACCGAGGAAAAGCAACTGCCTGAATACAGCAGTTGAGGGGACATGACAGAGGAGAGACTCTAAATGAACACTCTAATGCAAATACTATCAACAAAGCAATGGGTTCAAATCAAGAAAACATCTAATGCCCAGTGGACTTACGTGTCGGCTATGTGGGGTGGGGGGGAGGAAAAGAAAATGATCTACGTCTTTAACGAATAATGCTTAGAAATGATCAAATAAAATATAAAAAATATATATATCCTTACCTTACATCAATAGAATTGATATTAAGTATTGGTTCCAAGAGAGAACAGCACTGAGGGCAAACCAATGTGGGATAAGTAACTTGCCCAGGGCCACACAGTGAAGAATTTCTGAGTACAAATTTGTACCCTGGATTTCCTGTTTCTAGGTCTGGCTTCCCTATCCACTGAACCACCTATCTTCCTCTCCTTTCTAATTTTTTAATTGATTCCCCCTGGCATTATGTGGCTCCTTAAGAATTATTGGAAGAAAAAATAGAGATGAAAAGATAGAAATAAATAGAGGAATATAACAAAATCCATACTTGCTATGCTAAGAAAATTTGAGACATGAATAGGTAGGAAATACAATGTCCCAAAAATGTTAGTGCAGTTCTGAGTTTGCTAGATACCCTATACTCATCAATCTCAGCTATATGATCTATATCTCTATCTGTAACAGAAATATCTGTGATACATACATAGCTAGAGATGTAGATATCTATATCCATATCTTTCTAGAATCAATTCATTGGCAAGGTCTCAATTTTCTTCTAAGTAGCATCAAAGGTTTGACTTGGTGCTTTCAGGATAATTGGAAAATCCCTGCCATGCCCATATGCCTTACAGACTCTTCTTGGGAAATAAACTCTTCAAGCTGTGGTTAGATACTGGATTGTTCTAGTTCTCCTAATGGCTCCTCAATTGCAGTTCTTTTCTCCTTTGGAATATATCAGTTATATAATCAAGAACAGAGAATCTTTCCTTCATTACTTATCTGAATAGCCAGTGTTGTGCCTCTTGCCCTCTGGGCTCTTCTCCCTACCTCCTTTGTCAAACTGTATTTTTTATCTGGAGGAGATCCTTAATCATAGTACTTTGAGAGGACTTGATCTTTAGCCATGGAAATGATTGTGTCTGTGAGTTGGAAAAAACCCAGAGGCAAAGAATGACTGATATTATCTGATCTCAAACTCATCTGATGGAAATGTCAATATTCTGACACCTTTAATAAGGCTAAGTGACAAATGGGATGTATTCTCTAACTTTCTTTCATCCCTCTGAAGAATTTTTTGATGAATTAATCTCAAATTTTGTCATCTTGGAAATGTTGCTAATGTCACAGAACTTGGTATGAGGTGTGCGTTCTTGGTTTCTCCTTTTTTATTCTTAATAGGAAAATGTAAGGTCATCCTGCCAATCATTCAATGTTAGGGTTAGAGAGAAAATGGCTTTTCCCCCAGCTATTTTGAATGTGATTAGAATTCAGATTTCCCTTAAAATGCTCTTCATACTCAAAGTCCTTTTTTCCTTTGATGAGAAGAAGAGGTGATGTTCCCTGGAGAGAGAATAAGCATGGCATAATGGAAACCATAGGAGGCTGAGTCAAGAGATCCAGCTTCAAGTCCTGGCTTTACCAGTTAATAACCTTGAGTGGTTGTGGCCATGCAACAAATAAAGACAATGATCACATTTTAGAATCACAGACTCCCAGAGATTCAGGGACTTTAATGGCCATCACCTAAGACCCTCTGATTTTAAAGTCACAAAATCTTAGTCCCATCAACATGAATTGAGTTGCCCAAGGCCACATAGATGGTGTTATAAATCATGTTTGAACCTCATCCTCTGGAGTCTTCTCATATTTCAGTGCTTTCAATGTGACATGGTATGTCATTTGCTTTCATGTGCCACATTCTTAGTTTTTTCAGCTACTCTGATTGTCTTCATGTACTTCTTCAGCTCAAATCCCATTCCTGCCTCTTGCTACCCATGTGACCTTATGCATGCCCCTGGTACTACTTGATCTCAGCTTGATAATCTATAAAGTAAAGGCATTGGCCTAGAGAACCTCTAATATGCATTCATGGGGTGACTCTATGATGGGAAAAGACCCTAAAACTTGGTACCAGAAAAAAACAGGCATCTCTAAATCTGATTCACATTGTCCAAGCCTGCATAGGATTGGTAAGAAATGGCTTGTGCCCTTAGGCTCATTATCTGTTTTAAGGAGATATAGCATCCATATTTTAAACAAAGAAATAACCAAACTGGGAGACAAATACAAAACAAAGGAGTCTATGATACAAAAGTACCACCACCAAAAGTTATACTCCTGGGTATAAACTCATTTTACAAATAAAGAAACTGAGTCAAGGCTTTAAGTAAAGCTAGGTCTGATTCCTAAATCAATATTCTTTATTACCCTACTGTGTATTTGAAATAAGCTCCTTAAAAGGATGATGACTGAAGCTACAGTAATGGATTGGCATTTAACTGGTAAAGTTGGAAAATCCATTGACTTTTTCTCTGGATACCCCATGAAATGAACAGAAAGAGAAATTCTGTCCAAAATTAAGTGTAGAAGGCATGAAATACTTGGAAATCCTTCTACCATGACATATAAAGGAATTCTATGAAAATTATATGAAATAATATTTATCGATATAAAAATAGACCTAAATAATTGGAGAAACCATTGCAGTTAACTCATGCTAATATAATGACTACAACAACTACTGCTGCTGCTGTTGCTACCACTACTACTACTACTACTACTACTACTACTACTACTATAAAGACAGACTCAGACAAGCAAAAGACAGATAAAGAAATAGCTTTCTGATTTAAGTGAATACTTTTAGAAAACAAGCCGTAGGTAATAGACTAACACCCTCCTCTCCCCTCTCCTACTTTCCCCTTCCCTATCTTGTTGTATTCTCCCCTGTTACTTAACATGTAACTCTTTGCTATTCCATTCACAAAGGTTAGCCCTTTGGGTAATATATTTTGAACAGGATGGGGAAGTACTTTCCTTGGCATCAGTTAAACAAAGAAAATCCTTTACACCATCACTTGGGAATCACATTCATAGAAAAGAAAATGAAAACCAAAGTTTTGGAAGCATTATTATTCCTTTTTCCTACATGGATATCACCAGAGACATTTTATGTTATGCTTATTTGACTCCTGGTTCAACATTACTGTTGAAGTCCTTCTAGTAATTTTTCATATTGTATGTATTATAAACTGGAAAGAATGTCAGGAATTGAATGAAGCAATCAGACGGGTTAATGTTTGGTATATTAGTTCTCTAGAATAGCCCAGAAGGATCATTTGAAACTAAACCACCCACACATAAAATCCAAATGGCAAAGTTTGGAAGTTATTACTTCCCCCATCTCCACCAATTTTCCCTCCTATTAGAGCTCGAAGCCCTTCAGTATAGGTCTCTTCCTGTAGATTAATGACTGGCCTTGGGTAATGGCCCTTGGCTCTGCCTCAGGACATTGGCATCTCCTCAAAAATGATCTTGTCTATCCATCCTTATTACTTAAATGTGCTTCCTCTGTAAATAGGTTTTTATAGATCTTCCAGGAATAGTGACATTCTTCCTGGGCATGAGGGATGGGAGTGGTTTAGTAGCCAAGAAAGGAAGTTGGAACAATACAAGAAATTAAGTGAGCTTCATGTGCACCCTGCTGACTCCACTGCCATCACTGTCCATCATGCTCCTACCATCCCTCATGATGCACACAGAAGTTGGGAAAGAATTGTGATAGTCTAACATTTTTTGGATAGATGGGGAAAAGGACAAAAGAAGATGAAGTTAGATCTAAATTGCTTTTAAAGAAATCAAAAGGCTTGTGGGATATGCTGATGTCCTACTCAAAGTTTCTTTTGGGGCGTGAGGGATTTGGAGATCTAGAAAAAAATTTCAGCTAGCTTACTGCTAGAAAGCTAGATATGCCCCTTCTCTTGGAACCAGGCTTTGAAATGGGGGCAGTAGGTGAGAAAAGGGAGATGGGATGCTCATCAGGCTCACATCCTCTCATATGTAATTTCCTCATATTCCATTTCATATGTCATTTTTGAAGCTACATGAAGCAAGAGGTGGAACAGGAAAGGTAGTATATGGACTTAGGTTTCCATCTCTTGCAGAATATGACCTTTTCAGATATAAATATCACCTTACCTCTGAGAAAGCCAAGGTACTATGATTTGAGTGTCTGTGGATCAGAACAGCCTCTTGATGTGTTCTCCTTGACTCCAGATTCACTCCTATCCAATTAATTTACTTTCTTCTCAGCCCTCTCCCTCTCTCTGCTGCCTCCCTCTCTATCTCTCCTTCTCTCTCTCTCTTCCCCCCTCCCTCTCTCTCTGTCACACATACATACACACACACACACACACACACATACTCACAAACATATGTTCCCTATATCAGTGAAATGCCAGGTCTCATCTCCCACTCTATCTATTGATCTCTCCATCTACATACCTACCTAAAAATCTATCTATACTGAGTTTACGCTTCTGTGTATCTTTAGTTTCCTTCAATTGATAATATTCTCTGTGAGGAGAGCAGAGAGAGTTGTATACAGTGTTGAATGGGGAAGCTAAAGTTTCAAATCCTGCCTTAGCCTTTATTATTTACGTGTTTCATTCTGGGCAAAGATTTCTCTCTGTGGCACATTTTAGTTTCCTCTTGTAAAATAAGAATTTTGAAATTGATGGCCACCTCTTCATCCCCTTATCTCTAATTGTTGAGTTAAGAGAATGGTTTGCTTTTGTCTTTATATAGCCAGTGTCTAGCATAGTGCATGGTATATTATTGGTGCTTAATAAATGTTTGCTGAATGTCTGAACCAAGAAATGATTGAATGAATGAATGATATTGGTCATTTTGAGAATCAGGAGTAATATGTTTGGAACACAGCCCATGTCATCTGTGTCTTTGAAGTTCTTGGTCTTCTAGAACAGAGTCTTCAAGAGATGGCAGCAGTTTTTAAAAATCATTTTCCCTTCTTTTCTGAAGACTTCTTGGTCTATAAAAACAATGAGATCATCTACTACAGTTCATAAAACTCGCAGTATGCCCAACAGCCAGGAGAGAGCTCCTTCTGTTCACTACCTAACATTTAGAACTCCATCTGCGGCAGCAACTGGGTGTATCAAAGCTGCCTAGTCATAGGACCAAAACTATTTTTCTCCTCAAACATGGGCCTCCCGAAGACATGTTTAACTTGGGTTTGTTAAGCCATATCAAAGTCCATGCTGCCAGATCCAATCTACATAATGTAACTCCAACTAGAATGCCTGGGCTCATTTCCCTTGGGCAGAATTTATCTTTGCCAGTTGAACATGAATATTAAATATTGGTTGAAGCACAGAACTAATACTTTTTATTCAACATATGCTTTATATATGTTTTTTTTTCTTTCAGATTTTATTCTCTATCTGCATCATTTACTGGGGAATAAGAAGCGTGAGACAGCTTGCCTCAGGCCATTCAAAGCAGCTCTGAGATGGGATGTCTAGGACCTTCTGTATCTCCCAGAAGGAGGGTTACATTGAAGGGTTGACTGTTACCCAAGAACAGATGCCAAGGTTCTAATGCAAAGGAAGTAATTCTGTTATTAACTCTTGAAAATACCTTTTTCATGAAACTTCTTCCAATGGTCTTACTTTTTTGATTGTTCTCTCTTTTAATTAGAATCTGATGGAGCTTTTTACAAATCAAGTTCAAGTTCAATACTGTGTGAAAATCCTCTTTAAATGTCTCTGCTGTTGTCATTTAACAATTAGACCAGGAATGGGAGTACAACTCTACACTTCAACTTTAACATTTTCTTCTTGACAGCTTAATAATATATCCTAAACTTTTCCTTAAGAATTTACTGCAATACTGATTTTTTTGCACTTTCTATTCTTTTAACTTTTTTCAATTACATGTAGAAACAATTTTAAATAATTGTTTTGTAATCTTATGCAATGCAAAATCTCTTCCTCCCTCCTATTGTATTATGATTAAAATACTTAACAGAATCCATACATGTGTTATTACAGCAGGATTTACAGGCACATGATGAGACGTTTGGGAAGAGTCATGATTGACATGGAGATCAGAAAGTCATCAACTTGGAACTACCAGGGAGCTGAGAGTCTTCTAGTTAAACCCTTTCATTACTGGTCTAGTATCCGGTATGTAGTTGGCATCAAGTCAATACCCCCCGTATTTGCTTGCTTGATTTTGAAGATGGAGAAACTTCGACTCTGAGTTGAAGTGATTTGCCCAAGGTCACATACATAGTAAACAAGAGAGATAGGTCTGGAAACCAGACCCACTGATTCTGAAACCACTGGCTATCATTTCCCTATACCAAGCAGCCCAAGAGATATCAGGGCAACAAGGTAATATTGATAATAATTCTCAGCAGCAGCAGCAGCAGCAGCAGCATTTATGTAGATCTTTAAGCTTTACAAAGAGATATGTGCATATAGTTTTATTTATGTATTTTATCTGCTTATCTGAGAACAGCAAGTTCTACCCCAGACACATACTGTATAACCCTGTGAAAGTCACATTACCCTCACCCTTCCAGTCAACATCTGACTAAGACTTATCTTATATACCAAATTCTGATCTGTATCGGATAGGGGAAGACATTTTCACAGGAAAATTCTTCATATCAATGAAAATACAGGTCAGAGTCAAAAAGCAAAGTAACAAATAAACACATAGGCAAACAACTGAACAAATGAATGAATAAAAGAAGTAAACTGATAAATAGGTATATGATTGAATAAGTATTGGATTAAATGATCGAATGAATAAATGAATGGATAATTAAATAAACCAACAAACAAACAAGTAGGCAAAAAATAAATAAATATTGAAATAGATAATTTAGTAATTTTTGCAAATGAATATGGACAGTTTGTTGGCTTACCCACCAGGGATCCTCCTTGTCATCTCATGTTGTTGTAAATTATGAAAATAAAGTGAATTGTTACAATAGACATACTCCAAGTCTTTGTGTCTAGTATAACAATGAATGGATAGGAAGTGAGAGGGTACTGCTTAAGAGGCTAACTTACAGAAAGACAGACTTGGACTCTTTTCTTCTTTTCTCATATTTTATTTTTGTTTTTCTTTGTTTCTTTATAAAAGCAAGGAGCACAGGGGAGATGTCATAGTGGCAGAGAAAAAATAGGAACTGACATGAGCTCTCCCAAATTTCCCTCCAAATAACTTTCAAATAATGCCTCAAAACCACATGTGAAGTGGCAGAATCAACAAAAGGAAAGGGTGAAATAATTTTTTTAGCCCAAGATAACTTAGATGATTAGTAGAGAAAATCTGTCTTACTGGGTTTAAAGGGCCAGTGGTAGTTGCCAGCACTTTCAGTACACAGATAGTAATGGAGTAGGACCACTAATCAAAAGGATATTAGAAGGTACCATGTCCTATCACTGACTGTGGAATTCTGTTGAATTGTCCAGACATAGTACCAAGATGGTGTCCCACAGTGAGAGATAGCACCAGCACACTATAGTGTGTGACCACAGAGGAGTGAAAGCCCTGGTCATGGTTCTATGACAGGAGGGAATGCTTGTGGTCATTAACAGAAATACACTGTATAGGAGAACAATGACCACACCAAGCCTTAGGTCATACCACCTTGGAAAGTTGGAAAATTTAAAAATCCCCAAAAGTGGCTCTGAAAACAGCAAAACCAAAATCTAAACCTTGGGATAGTGCCCCCTCCAACCTAGGAGAAGAGCCCAATTTTAGCATAAAGTTAAAAGTCAAGAAATAGGCTGAGAACCTGATAATAGAAAGTTGCTATAATGACAGGGAATGTAAAAACTGAAATGTCAGAGAAAACAACAAAGTTAAAACAGTTATATCCAAAATCTCAAAGAAAAATGTGATTTGGTCTCAGGACCCAAAAGAATTGCTAAAATATTTCAAACAAGGTTTAAAAAAATACAAATGAGCAAGGTAAAGGACCTTTTGGGAAAAATAAAAGTGATGCAAGATAATAAGGATGAAAGGGAAAGGATGCCCAAAAGTTATTGAAGAAAATAATATTTTAAAAAACAGAATTGAACGAAAGAGACACAAAAATCAATTAAAAAGAGGAACATCTTAAAAAGCATAACTGAACAAATGGTAAAGGAGGTACACAAACTCACTAAAGAAAATATTTCTCCCCAAACTAGAATTGGACAAGTGGAACTAATGACTCCATGAGATATCAAAAACAATAAAACAAATGCCAATACATGAAAAAAATTAAATGTCTCATTGGAAAAAAACAAACAAACAAACAAATTGGAAAATAGATTTAGGAAAGGTAATTGAAGAGTTTTTGAACTACTTGAAAGCCTCAATCAGAAAAAGAGCTTAGATGTCATCTTTTTAAAGAAATTATCAAACTGTCTTGTTCTGTTAAAATGAGAGGTTAACCAAAGAGATAATAAGGAAAAAGACATGTACAAAAATATTTATAGTTGTGCTCTTTGTGGTGGCCAAAAATTGGAAAATAAGGGGATGCCCTTCAATTGGGGAATGGCTGAACAAATTGTGGTATATGTTGGTGATGGAATACTATTGTGCTAAAAGGAATAATAAAGTGGAGGAATTCCATGGAGACTGGAACAACCTCCAGGAAGTGATGCAGAGCGAGAGGAGTAGAACCAGGAGAACATTGTACACAGAGACTGATACACTGTGGTACAATCAAATGTAATAGACTTCTCCACTAGTAGCAATGCAATGACCCTGAACAACTTGCAGGAAACTACAAGGAAAACCACTATCCACATCCAGAGGAAACACAGCGGGAGTAAAAACACTGAAGAAAAACAACTGCTTGAATACATTGGTAGAGGGGATATGGTTGGGGATGTAGACTCTAAATGAACTCCTAGTGCAAACAACATGGAAATAGGTTCTGATTGAGGACACAAGTAATACCCAATGAAATTGCACATTGGCTGTGGAAAGGGTGGGTGGAAGGGAGGGAGGGAAACAATGTGATTATTGTAACCAAGAAATAATGTTCTAAATTGACTAAATAAACTAATTCAAATGGAAAAAAAGAAATCACAAGCTAATACTAAGCATCTACCATGTGCAAAGAAGGTGGAGTGCAATAAAATATTAAAATTTGCATAAAAAAATAAAACGAGAGGGTAAAATAGAAATGGAAAAACTCTACTAATCACCTCCTGAAAGAGATCCCAAAATGAAAGCTCCCAGGAATATTTGAGTCAAATTCTAGAACTCCTAGCTGAAAAGGAAAAAATCCAAGCAGCTAGAAAGAAACAATTCAAATATCTTAGAACTACCATCAAGATAAGATTAATATTTAACAGCTCTTACTTTGAAAGACTAGAGGGCTTAGAATGTCATATTCTAGATGTCAAAAGGGCAATGATTATAACTGAGAATAACCTACCAAGCTGAATGGCGTATAATTCTTGGGGGAAAGTTGGATTTTTTAATAAAATATAGACCTTTCAAGAATTCCTGATGTAAAGGCCAGAGCTGAATATCAAATTTGACTTTAAAATACAAGAGAGACATAAAAATTTAATAAAAAAACAGCAATCACAAGGGATTCAAAAAAGTTAAACTGTTTATATTCCTATCTGGGAAGATGATAGTTAAAACTCCTAAGAACTTTGTCATTATTAAAGCAGTCAGGAGTATAGATAGCATGCATGTTAGTTAACTATGATTGGATAATATTTTTTAAATGGGTGAAGAATATATGGGATGTATTTGAAGAAGGGAGTTGGAAAAGGTAGAATGAGGTAAATTACTTCACATAAAAGATGCCAAAGAACTTTTAAGAAGAAAGGAAGATGTGGGGTGATGGGCAATGATTTTACTTACTTTTTTGCAGAATTAGTTCAAAGAGAGAATAACATTACACACTCAATTGGACATAAAAAAATCTAGATTATTCTTTGCAGAATTAGTTCAAAGAGAGAATAACATTACACACTCAATTGGACATAAAAAAATTTAGATTATTCTATGTGGAAGAGGGGAGGGGGATAAGATGACAGTAGGACTGATAGAAGTGAGATTGGATAGGAGGAGATGATGGACAGAAGGAAAAACTGTTCTTTGAGGGACAGGTGAAGGGACATAAAGAGAAAGAGGGAGAACTAGGATGGAGAGAATCACATAATTAGTATTCATGACTGTGAAAAAATATAGCAAGTTTCTCTGATAATGATTTTATTTCTCAAATATGTAGAGAACTCAGCCAAACATGTAAAAAATACAATTAATTCTCCAATTCAGAAATGATCAAATGATATTAACAGGCAGTTTTCAGATAAAGAAATCAAAGTTGTCAATAGTGATATAAAAATGCTCTAACCACTTTTGAATAAAGAAATGTCAATTAAAACAACTCTGGGGTACCACCTCTCACGTATGAGATTGGTTAACATAACAGGAAAGGAAAATTGAAAATGTTGGAGAGGAAGTAGATAAATTGAGACCCTAAAGTACTGTTGTGGAGTTTGGGAACTGATCCAATTGTTCTGGAGAGAGATTTGGATCTATGCCAAAAAGAGCTTAAGACTGTGAATACCTTTTAGCCCATCAATACAATAACTATGTCCATACTCCAAAAATATTTTTAAAGGATAAAGTAGAGTATATGTACGCAAATATTTATAGCAGGTCTTTTGTGGGGGGCAGAAGATTAGAAAGCAAAGGGATCTCTATCATTCAGACAATGGTTGAACAACTTATGAAATATGATTGCAATGGAATACTATCATGCCCTGAGAAACAGGCAAGATGCTTCTGAAAACCCGGAAAGACATAGGAACTGATACAAAATGAAGTGACCAGATTCAGAATAGTGTACATACTCACAGCAATATTCTGTGATGAATAATAGTGAATGATTTTAGCTATTCTTAAAAATACAGACATTCAAGATAATTCTGAAAACCTTTGATGAAAAATATTATCCAACCAGAAAAAAGAACTGATGGAGTCTGAATGGAGATTGAAGCATATTTTTAGAACTTTCTTTATTTTTCTTCTTTTTCTTTTAATAGTCTCTGTTTCCTTCCACAATATGACTAATGGGGAAATATGTTTTCCATGACTGGATGTGTATAACCTATATCAAATTGCTTGCCTGAGTGAGGAAGACAGTGAAGGAGAAAGATAATTTGAGACTCAATATTTTAGAAAAAATATTTAAATTGTTTTACATGCAAATGTAAAAATACAAAATATTAAAGAACGAGGACCATTTGATGTACCTTAAAATATAGCCCAAGTGATGCCCTTTGATTGAGAGTAGATTTTCTCTATTTATATCTCATGGCAAAAACAGAGCAAGTCTCTGCTCCTATAGCCTGAACTTTTGGCCCATGCACATCTCTGTAACTGAAGTCAGAAATTTAAAAAAATGAAAAAGAAAAAGAATGGAACTGGGAAGGAGTTAGACTGCAGGTGTCTCTTTGGAGCACACACCATCTCCAGAACTGGAAAGCATTTATTTTCCAAACTGGAACAGAAGCAACAGATTAAATGTTGCATTTCTGGAAAAATTAACAGACTTTCTCAAGTGTCAGAAGTGTGGGTCATTGGGTTTGGTTTTTCATTTATCTTTTCATAGTTCTTAATTTAATACAGAACTAGAGAGAGCATTTATAGACATAAATGCATACTGGGCTCTGCTTTTGTCCTTTAGCAGCATTCTCTGGACTTTCCATGCCAGGATGTGAAAGCATGGCATAGAATTATCAAGGGTGCCCATGCTCTCCAGTGTGAAAATTCTCAAAAGCCCCAAGCCAGATTTTCCATTCTTTGTATCCCCAAGTTACAACACCCAGAGGGAGGTAAAGAAAATACCCTTTTCAGAAAAATTAAAGACATTTTTAGTCCTCCAGGGAAATGACTCTGAAGATTTAGGCAGCTTACCTGGGGGGAATTCTATCTCTTAATCTGTAAAGGTCCTCACAGAGTGCCTTGCCCATAATCTCATTCTATCAACTAGAAAACTCTAGAATGGAAGCAGGTAGATTTATCCAAATTCACATAATTAGTGTCTAACGTAGAATTTGAGTTCAGGTTTTCTGATCCCTGAATTGATGTTATCTGTGATATATTATCTTCTGCTGTGAATCCAAGATCCAAAATCTAGACATTGTTCTCCTGAAGCATTTTGACCAGGGTAGGTTATGAATGCTTCAAGAACTGGCATTGGGTTTACCAACAAGAAAAGTAGAAGCTTTTATATAGAATGTATAGGTTTGTGATGAAGTTCAGTGTTGCCTAGGTTCATTCTTAACTTTCAAATCTGTTCTCTGTATATGATGAAATAAAACACCCTCCATGCTGCCTTCATCCTCCCTTCCCTCTCCATCTCTCCAGGGAAACGGGGATCTGGAATATTTTTCTTTAAGACAAGTGTGGAACTATACTTTTAAGGTTCCTGGCAATGGATTCACAGATATTCTAGCAGGAAAAGAAGGATGGAATCCAGACAGGTAGCGTGCCCAAAGCAGTGCCTTTGAGCCAGGGCACAGAACTCTGAACCTTCTATCTGCTAATTTTCCAATTTAGCTTTTCTTTGGAAAATGCTAATGCATGATGACATATCATATAACTTTTTTTGCATGAGAAATTGAACTTGAATAATTGTGTGTAATTTATGCTCAGTCATGACTGGAAGAAATTTGATCCCATCTCCCCAAGGGCCAAGTGCTAATCACAAGGCCAAGCAATTATCGAGAGCTGTTCGGGGAAAGATTCCATAAGACTTTGCAAATAATTAAAAACTAGCCTAATTTTGCTTACTTATAGCTAGCAGGAGACAGACAGACAGACAGTCAGAGACAGAGACGGGGAGAGACAGAGACAGAGAGAGAGAGACAGAGAGACAGAGACAGAGACAGAGACAGGCAGACAGACATCCAGACAGACAGAGAGAAGGAGAGACAGACAGACAGACAGAGAGAATGGGAGCAATAGGCCAAATCTTTAAGGTAGTATGGGCCAAAGCAGAGGCAACAGAAAAGACACTGTACAGAGACAGAAAGATTGGAAATAGTTTTCAATTCATGAAAGACGCCTGGACCTATGGAGTGGGGAAGGAACTAAGAAGCAAATCTTTGCCATGGGCCCAAGAGAAATGTTTTCCAGGCTTTCTCTATGGTTCATTGGCATGAGCTGGACCCAAGTTTATCGGTAAGTTTTTCTTTAGTAAAGTTCTCTCTTTCTCTGTTTCCTGCCTAAGGAATGACTCTTTTACTCTTGTATTTTTCCATTTGGTTCAAGTTTGAGATGGGAGCTCTTGGAAGAAAGAGAGAAATGTGTATATAGAAAGAACCCTGGAAAAGGAGTCAGGAGAGATTAGATCAAGTCCTACTGCTAACACCAGAACTAGGCACAAGAGGAGCAGCTAGATATGAAGTGCCTGTTGTTTGCTAGGTGCTACGAAGTAGTTGATAGAGGGTCAGACTTGGGTTCAGGGAGACATGAGTTCAATCTCTGGTTCAGATAGCTGCATCAGCTGTGTGAACCTTTGTAAGTCACTTTCTCTGTTTCCATGTCCATAATAGAGCTAATCCTCGTGCCTCCCTCCCAGGACTGATGGTGAAGATAAACTGAGACGAGAGACATAAAGTCCTTTCCAAACCTCATAGATCTATAGAGCTGATAGGGATTGCTCTTGTGACTTTTAGAGTCCTTATTACGGTGGTGTTGTGGTTGATGGTGTTATTTTTGTAATCACAGAAAACTGAGCTTCTTTGATCTTCCATCTATTAATGGGAGATAATATTATAAAAGCTACCACTTCTATAGAATGTAAGTTCCTAGAAGGATAGTATTACTTTTGGTCCTATAGCCCCAGGGTCTAATGGGGGGGGGGAGAAAGAGACAGACAGAAATACAGATGGACAAAGAGACAGAGGGAGAGACACAGAAACCAAGACACAGAGCCAGAGAGCCTTATTAGTCATTTACTATAGGCCAGGGTCTCACGGTGGTATAGTATCTTGACAGACTTTATATAAAATGAATGAAATTACGAGATTACTCAAAGCACATTTCTCCACAGAATCACTAGCCATTTTTAGCATATTTGAATATTACGAATAGAATCCAAATCCTAACAAATCATTGGTTCATATTTGGCCAATGTGCACCATTGGTGATGTGTTCATGGAGTTACCTTATGTGTGGATTTCACCAGGATATTCCCCAATTTGCTTATTGACAGAATCATTTTGACACTTAAAAGATAATTTTTGACATTACATGATAGCATAAGACTTGGCTAGCCATGCCATTGCTTCAGGCCGGGGAAATTAAAGAGAACTTTCTACTGTATACACTATTCCGATATGGGCAGATTCTTGCTATCGGAGTCCACCACATTCAGGAAATGTACATTCATTTATGCCTACGTATTAGTTCAAACACACCAGCCCCTGTTTAGCTCGCAATCTGAAAAATATAAGGTGCAGAAAGCAAAGGGCCACATGTAGCAAGTGGAAGATTCAAAAAGGCTTCCTTATCCCTTGTTTATTTATTTGCTCTTGAGTCAAAAAATGGCAGCAGTTGAGAGTCAAAATATCTGTAAACTGTAGATGAAGTTTTAATTCAGTCAGAATAAAGATATTTCAGGCTTTACAACTTGTTTGATGGGAAAACAATGAAGGGTCCTCTGAGTAGATGCACTGAAGTACAGTTGAAGATGATTTCTTTTTGTCCATTGAAATCTCTCTCTCTCTCTTTTTCTCTTTCTCTCTTCCCCCTACCTCTCTCCCTTTTTCTCTCTGTCTCTCTGTGTGTCTCTCTCTGTCTCTCTCTTTCTCTCTGTTGCTGTCTCCCTCTCTCTCTCTCTCTCTCTCTCTCTCTCTCTCCCTCTCTCTCTCTCTCTCTCTCTCTCTCTCTCTCCCTCCCTTCCTCTCTCTCTCTCTTTCTTTCTCTCTCTCCTCTCTTTCAAGGACACAGACCACATCTAAACCAATTAAGTGTAACTCTTCCTCACTTTCCCTCACAACTGTTCCACAAATGGAGCATGCTGTGAGCAGGGAGAAGGGGCATTTCTCTAGTTCTCTTCCTACTGTATGATTAGCAGTGGATATCATAGACTGCCCCCCATCTACGCTCTACTCTTAATTTGTGACCTGTCCATTCCTAGTTCTAGATATAGGATATTCGTACTACATAATAGAACCACCACAACGTCTTGGAATGGGTGGTACTTAGTCCTAACCTGGGCAGAACATTGCTTTGGAGCACTCTAGGAAGAAATGGCTTCACGAAAGAGAGAACAAGTAAATTTAGACCTGTCTTAGCTACTTGTCTGTTTATTGTTCCAAAAAATCTAGATAAGTGACATGTTTATTGAGCTAGACTAAAGAGGGTCCCTCTTTGGGGGGAAATAGAATTTAATGCTGAATGTTTTTTTTTTAATATCTCTTCAGTTAAAGTAGTAGAAAGACAGGTTGGGCTAGGAGTCAAAAGACTTGGATTTTGCTCCTAGTTTGCAGTTTTATCTGACCCTGGACAAGTTCCTTCTTTTTTCCAGGACCTCAGTTCGAACATCTAGGACCCCATCTTTAAAATGAAGGAGTAGAACTGTATAATCTCACAGGATTCTTCCCCTAAATTAGACAATTCTAGGTTGTGGATTTTTAAAAATTCTAGTGATAGCATAGACTTGAAGAGAGAAAAAGCTCCTGTTACAGTCATGACAATCACATTTTTTCTTCATCCACATAAAAATCTCAGCAATATTTGCGGTTACTTTTCAGAGTGGCCACCATCTTTTTTTCTCTTGGCTCTCTATTCCTCCCTTCATCTGGTACAGTTAAGAAATCTTCCACAAAGTTTTACTCATTCCCCCTCTCTTTGCTTCACAGCCACATTGGGTTACCTTCCTTCTTACTGTCTGAAAGGTAATGGGAATTCAGGGGCATCCAAGTGCAAATTTGCTTTATAATAAAAAAGCTTCTCCCATTCCTCCCCACCCCCCATAAGTAGCACTTAAGAGACATGAGTAGGTGGACTTAAAAGTCACAGGAAATTCAGCTCATTTTACATCCCTGGGCATGAAGAACATTGTGGGGGTGGGGGCTGGGAAGAGGAAATTGCTTTACTATAAGGCTCAGGAAGAGTTTCAAGTTTTCCCAATTGTCTCATCAAGTGGAGATCGTAAACAACTTTTATTTTTCAGGAGCTGGGCAAAGATCCCTCCTCACAAAAGTTGCTCCACCAACTTGAATGATGCAGAAAACTGACTTTCCCCATTATTGGCGCTGCTATTTCATTCCACATGGGGCCATGAACATTAACAAACCATCATTGGCATCTTTGGGCACCACTGTTTATTCATGCCATGGTCCCCATTAGACATCAGATGGAATAATTTGGCAAGGAAAGAGCTGGGAAAGTGCTTTGAATGTGGCTCCTAAAGATAATGTGGAGAATTAATGTGGAATTATCTGGTTCAAATTCAGCCAATGGTGGCAAAAGTCAAAGAGCTGAGATCCTAACCTTGGAAGGTCCTAGAAGGGATCTCCATTTCCCAAATGTCCCTGGAAATAGAAAACCTCCCCAACTCTTGGACTCTTGGACCCATATCCACAGTATAGATGAGGTGCTGCCCTTTCGTCATCTGCAGGAGGGCTTCACCCTTCTCATTATCCAGTGAATCAAGAAATTCCCAAAGAGTTTATAACATTGTGTCCTGGAGAGACAGAAGCTCCAGGAGGAAAGACCTAAAAGGACAGAGAAAGGACCCTGTCTCCAACTGAAGCAAACCCTGAGTAGCCTAAGCAATCCAAATCAAACCAATATTGAGCCATCTATATGTGAGGCACTGAGGGTATAAAACAGAAATAAAAATACTCCCCCTCCCTCCCCAGGGAGCTTCAATTCTATGATATGCTCTCAGAAAATCCAAAATGCCCAATGAAATTTCATAAGCGTTCATTGAGTACATCTTCTAAGCCAGACACTACTAGAAGAAAAAGAAATCCAAGGACGAAAATCCAGCTGCTGCTGTCTTGAAGGTTCTAGTCTAGCATAGCATTGGAGGTGGAAGACGGGGTTAAGATTCTGCCTCAAACACTTATTGTCTGTATAACTATGATCAAGCACTCAACATCTATCTTACTGCCACCTCTTTATGCCAAAGGGGTCAGTCAGGCTCTATAGTCTCTGAGGTTCCTTCCAGCTTGAAATCTGGGATCCTTTGGTACTCCGAGGTATTGGGTGGGGAACAGCATTGATGTGAATAAATAGCTGCATCCTGTATACAAAATAAATAAAGAGAATACAAGCACACACACATAGATTACATATGGAGGTTTCTAAAATGAAGTGACTGCTGGAAGGCTTATATTTGTTCTATTTGAGGCCAGGAACAATGTGGGGGATGATGCCAAGGGGCCAATTGAGGCTAGATGTGGAGGAAATAAACCTGCCTGCAAGGAGAGCTATTCCAAAGTGAACCAGGCTGCTTTGTGGGCTGATAAGGTCACCCTCATTAGAGGCTGGATGACTACCTGTTGTCAGGACCGACCGTTATCAGGGAGTTTCCTTTGGGATATGGGCTTAATGAGATGGCCACCAAGATCCCTTCTGCCTCTTGTTTTCCGTAATGCAGAGCTATCGGCAGAAGTCTTTGGGGTGATGTAGAAAGAGAGGGCCTTTGTCCCCCATTTTTGTGTTTCTTATGAAATGGCCTGGATGACCAGTTCTCAATGCTTAATGGATCGTGTCATGGGAAAGGTGAGAGCTCTGGCCTGGAACATTTGGCCTCTCCAGATTTAAAGCTTTTGAAAAAGACAAAAGGAAAGTTTTGAAATTTCCATCCTTGTTCTTTTTCTCTTTTCCCATATGAGGGAAGCCTGGAAGTGCACAGAGACTTGAGGGAATGTTTCCATTGTGTGGGAGAAACATCTGCTGAGAGTGCAGCAGACCACCAGAGGCGCAGGGAAAAAGGAGCCAGGGGAGGGTGGAGGAGGTGGACAACAACAGGGAAGTAGGGAGGAAGTCAGGACTCGCTACCCCACTGCCTAGCTCTAGTCTTCACTTGAAATGAAGGACGTTGAAAGCAAGAGCATGACATATGGAAAGTCATCACGAGGATGCCCAGAGAGCTGTGCTGAGGTGTTCCAGTTCATATCCAGTCCTCAGCTTTCTGATAAATCTAAAATAACAAACTTTTCTTAACTGTCTCCCATGTACAAGCCACTGTGCGGTACTGGAATCCAAAAATAAAAGAAAAAGCCAGTAAGCAAGCAAACAAACAAATAGCCCCTGCCCTCAAAGAGCTTCCATTTCCTTGCACTAGTGAGGGAATGTGAAGGATCTGGAGTCATTGCCACCATTATGGTTCTGCCCTATGTGAGAGGAAAATTAATGCTGAATTGTAATAATTTCTAGATGAAATTTTTCTTAAACCTCAGGGTTTCAAGGTCAGCCAGCTTCCAATCTAAAGTAATCTATTCCCAGACCTCAAGGCATTGGCTTTTGTTAGAGACAGGGGAAAGACTTGCTTCTTATTTATTTTTAAACAAGAACTGGTTCAGGTAAGGGAAGGAATCAAGCTCCACCTATTGAGTGGAACAGCCATGTCGAACTCACTTAAAATCCCATCATCCAGCCATATGGCAGAATGTGCTGGCATCTTCCATCAAAGACATGCTCCTCTCGTAATGAGGTAATTAGGGGAGAGTTGAGGTCTCGAAGTCCACCTCCTCCATGGTTATTTACCAGTAAGAAATGTCTTGGGATGTCTAGGAAAGGGACCGAGTGGTGAGCTCACAGGTGCTATACAGAGACTGAGTCTGAGCAGTAAAGTCTTTTATTTGTGAGAAGGGGGCATGGTGGAGACAGACAAATGGGCAGATTGAGATATATTGACTGACCAATTACTAAATTTATTTAAAATGAAGAAATATTATCTCTTGAGAATTTCAGTCATCATGGGTTGAGGATGATGGCTTTCTGTGCATGGAAGTCATGGCTTTCTTGACTACCTGGCCTTAGGTGAAAAAATGGCAGCACAGGAACGTGTATCACAGATGGTCCTTGCAAAGCACACTGGATCCAAAGGTACGTGGCAAAGGCTGATTTATTATGAGAAAGATCTGGCTATTTCCTACTAAAGACATTTTTGCTAGAGCTTAGAATTCAGAAAGACAAGTCCTAATGAGCTTTCCATCAAATTTGAGTAAGAAGCCTGGCCTTAGTCACTAGGAATGCCTGTGGCCTCTGGCACACATGGCACAAGCTATTCCAATGTGACCTGTATCCAGCAGTTTGTGAAAGAAAGAATGGCCACCTTCAGAAGCTTCCTCTACCTACCTCCCAACAGCCACCTGGGTCACTGTGTTTCCATATACATCAAACAGACTCCTTGCCCATTAAATGACATGTGAGAACAATTGCACTTCTTAGGTTTCAAAGATCTCTGTTACACAAAAAATTATGCTTCAAATTACCTGATATTTTGTGAGATATCCTGTTCTCCTCATAACATCCCTGAATGAATGAATGAACCAATGAATGAATGAATAAAAAAAAGCATTAGACACTTACTATATGCAATACACTGTGCTAAATTCTGAGGATTAAAAAAAAAAAACTAAAAAATTAAGACAGTCCCTGCTCTCCAAGAGCTCACGTTGTAACAGGCAGATAAAACATTGAAAAGGTTTCAAATCCATATTAGATGGAAATATCTCATCGAGCTTAATTAAAGTTACCATGACAACAGATTCATGGTCATTTTGCTTCATTAATGTTTTATACAGTGATAAAACCCAATTACTTCCTGATGTGGATCCACTGGATAAGGTTAGGGACTTTGATGACATGAACTCTCAATTCTGGGTCTACGTCAGCTGTGACTGCAGCCCTATAGTCCATCCTCTCAAGTGGTGATTCTGATGGGTGTCCATGCCCTTGAAGCCAAGACCCTAAAATGGCATGGTAGTTCCAGAAATCAATGGTACCCACATGCTATCACAGAGGATATAGGATTCAAGGATTCAGAAAGACGCAAAGGAGGGAAATTCAAGTGGAAAGGTGATCGTTATTCTAAATGAACTGGTTTGGACCTTGTAGACATTCTTCTGCTTTTATAGAGGCATGTTTCTGAGCAGGAGCAGGCTCAGGGCAGGAGTATGCAGGAGTAGAGGGAGGCTGGAAGTGGGATCAGGGTAGGAACCTATAGAAGCAACAAGATCTGCCAAGCGGATGAGCTTCCTGGAATCTAAGTTGCCCAGACATAGTCCTAGGACCAATCTCACTAAGTTTACAGGTGGCTGCTGGGTGACGATTTACTCTGACCTCACCAAGTCATTACGACTGTTGTCTAAGAATTCATGGGAAGGAGACTTTCCTCTTGAAGTCCTGAGTAATTTATTGCACATTTTTTATCATTTTTCTCTCCATCAACAACAAGCATTTATTAAACTATACTGTGTTCCAGACACTTTTAAGTTCTGGAGAAATACAAAAAGCAAAGCAAAATTTAAAAAATGGCCCCTGCTTTCAAGGAGCTCACATTCTACTAAGTTATGCACATACACACACATAGATGTAGTTACGAGGACATGCAATAGAAGATTGCATTGGAGATGAAATTCCTCTGCCTCCTAGCCTGAGAAATATATTCTTCTTCCTTCACTGAAGGGATTTAAAAGAAATGAACAAGAAGAGACAAACTAACCATGTTTCATTTTCCCCTTTGTTCAGCAAATGGCTGAGTTCATATCCACTGCTAGATTAGTATTTCCTTTCACATGGTATTCCTGCTAACATCAGAAGAGGCTCCATGTGTAAAGATGCAAAAGAGTTAGTCCAATTACTTTTAAGTAAAGGGCAAGCTGCAAAGAGTACCACAAGCACACAACATGAGTGTTTTTTCCAGAAAATCTCCTGCTTTGAACTTGAAATAAATTCAGGGTTGAAATTGAGAAGAAAAAATGGAAGAAGAGGTTTGGGTTGGGTATGGAGAAGGGCAAAGGGAAAAGAAGCTGGGATGGATAGAAGATAAGAAAGCCAGTGTTTACTAAAAGAAAGGAAATTCGCTGAGCCAGAAACAATCCTGTGCCTTCCTTCCAATTTCTTCTCTCCCAAACTCAATCATATTGACCTCCAGTTGGAATTTCATATTTCCCCAAATCAGCACAGTGCCAATTCTTTTTGGGAAAGAATTGCGGAGACTCATTCTAGACCTTGTCTAGACCATTGGCAGCCTTACAGAAGGGGCCAGAGGTCTATTCCTCTTGGCCTTCAGGACTGCGAAATTGGAAACTCAAGTAGCTCTTTCCTACTTTGATGCTGCCATCTATTGGAGGACCAAAGAAGAGTTTGTTTTGGGTTTGGGGTTTTTTTTAATAGAGTATTTGAGGTTTGTGGGTTTGTTTGTTTTTAGATTGAGACAAATGACTTCATGGAGTGTAGAATGCTAACATGAAAGGAAAAGAAATAATTAAATCCATTATACCATCAGGCATTAAAGAAAGTGGACTTCATCAGAGGTCATAAATGGTCAACCCCTTCCTTATTCTCAGATAACACATCTCCTGTGTTTCAATGCTGACATTTTAGATTTTAAAAAATGTGTTGTCAGTGACTGTTTTTGAAAACCTAACTCCAGAACTTGTTGAAGCCTTCTGTACCTTAGAAGAGAAAATACTGCCCCTTGTAATCCAAGCTGACAATTCAAATGAGATGAAAGATAAAGGAAAGGAAGGAAGGAAGGAAGGAAGGAAGGAAGGAAGGAAGGAAGGAAGGAAGGAAGGAAGGAAGGAAGGAAGGAAGGAAGGAAGGAAGGAAGGAAGGAAGGAAGGAAGGAGGGAGGGAGGGAGGGAGGGAGGGAGAGAGAAAGAGAGAGAGAGAAAGAGAGAGAGAAAGAAAGAAAGAAAGAAAGAAAGAAAGAAAGAAAGAAAGAAAGAAAGAAAGAAAGAAAGAAAGAAACAAAGAAAGAAAGAAAGAAAGAAACAAAGAAAGAAAGAAAGAAAGAAAGAAAGAAAGAAAGAAAGAAAGAAAGGAAGGAAGGAAGGAAGGAAGAAAGAAAGAAAGAAAGAAAGAAAGAGAGAGAGAGAGAGAGAGAGAGAAAGAAAGAGAGAGAGAAAGAAGAAAGAAGAAGGTTTCAAGTCTTTTCCTTTTCAAAAGCAACTTTCAGAAGTCTCTCAGAGTGATTTTCTTACTCAAGTTTGGATTTTATGACAAAGTGGAGTGGAAAATTTAAAAAAATGCGGTGGAGACTATCTGTGAAGACATTTCCTAATTTTCCCTCTATTATTTTTCTGGTTTGATATAGTCTCTTAACATGTCTAGGGGAGTAAAAGTGTCTGACATAGCAGGCATGAATTCCTGGCTGGCCAATGTTGCATTATCTATTCTTTGTCTTTGATTGCCATTAGAAATAAAATATAAGATTTGAAATAAGGAAGTCTTGAGTTCAAAATCTGTCTCAGTAATTACTAGCTATGTGACCCTGGGCACCTAACCTTTGTCAGCTTGAGTTTCCTCATTTAGAAAATGGGGATAATATAATTAGAATATGAAATACATAGACACATATTAAGAAACAGATGAGATAATATATCTAAGACACTTTCCACACTTAAAAACTCCCCAGGAATGCTAGCAATGATTATTGTATTCATATTTGAGAGAGCAATTCAGATTTCTGTGTGCTTTGTGCCCATCTATAATAATCATGACTTGGCACAATATATCTAGACATCCCTGGGTAACTGACCATGCCAAACACACATATGCTTCATGGGAATTCACATAAAGTGATCCTTGGTGTATGGAAGGAGACATAAGGAAATGGAAAGTATCCATCCTAAATCCATGAACATTTCATAATACCAGGTCAGATTTATCTGACCAAAACGGTTTACATTTCTACAAATATAGATAGGAATAGAAGAAAGACTTTAAAACAGAATGACTCTAAGTTGGAAGTCTAGATATTGTACGGTCATTCTCACCATTTAAAAAGATCAGTTCAATTCAATAAATAAAGAGAGAATTAAGCCTGTTCCATTTCAGTTCTTCTGCAATCCCTATTCTGGTGAGGATACTTTGCCAGCTGGTCCCATCTCTGGCCGGTGCCATCCATCTGGAGATATTTTGAGGGCTACTCTATGTCTGATCAGCCTTACTGTAATCTGTGAAGGCCACCCCTAGAGTGGGTTGAATTGTTTGGACTCTGGAACTCAGAAATACCAAGGTTTTAAGGGTTTTTAAATTTATTTTTAAATTTACATTTAATTTAATTCCTTATTTTTTTACTCTGCTTTATTTTGTCACTTACACTTTTATTCTATTAATCATCACCCTCCAAGAGTGCCATCATGTATATATATATATATATATACATATATATATATGCTAATATATGCCATCCTATCTATGTTTTCTTTTTTTAATTTGTCCTTCTTACTGTCTTCCACTGGAAAAAAATAAACATCAACAACAAAAAGACAAAGTCCTCACCGTAGAGCAAAACATCTCTCCATATGGGCCGTGTCTGGAAAATTGCATCTTTGTTCATTTCAAGTGTTTTCTCTCTTTAACAGGAAGAAAGTAGCATCCTTCATCTTCACACTCTCCAACTTGGACCAGGGACCAACTTGGAATGTGTCTCTGCATCTGGTCAAGGAGGGCCCCATCAATGGCATCCCAGATTCTGAAACTGAAGCCCAGTGTGACTGAGGGTACTGAGCTAAGGGCTGGGGCAGGAAGATTAGGGAAGAATAGCAATGCTTTCATGGAAATGATCCCTACCTTCCCTGAGTGTTTAGACCAGTAGACTCACCACAATGGGAGAGTGTATAAGAATAATTATAATAATAGCAATAATCAATTGTTGTTCAATCGTTTCAGTCATACCTGACTCTTCATATCCCCATTTTGAGGGTTTTCTTGGCAAAGGTAAAACAAGTGGTTTGCTATCTCCTACTCCTGTTCATTTTACAGAAGAGGAAACTGAGGTAAACAGGGTTCAGTGACTTGTCCAGGGACTGAAAACAGTTTTGAATTTGGGCCTTCCTGACTGGAGGTCTGACACTCTATCCACTGTGCCACCTAGTGGCCACAATAAAAACATTACCTAACGTTTTTTATACTTCAAGGTTTGCAAAGAACTTTACATGCATCTGGAAGTAGGCTCAATACTACGCATTTGAACTCCGTCTCCTCTCTTAGGAAAACTTGGCACTCTGTGTTCTTGGCTTTATTTCTTCTTGTTCATAAAACAAGAAGTGAGAAAGGCGATTTCTTCATGAGATTGCAAAAATGCAACAGGACTTGGGGAGTCCATAAAGCCAGTACCGGGAATGGCCACCAGATGGAGGAGCAACTCCATGAAAGTCAAAGATGCGCCCCTGAGATTCTGTAGTCCTCTATTCTGAGGCCTCTCAGGTGGGAGGTTTCAGAATGGCTCTTCTTAGGAAAGCCCAGATGAGGCATTCAACCTCCTGCATATGGACTCAGAGATTTCCAGGAACACCTGCCTCTGCTGTCAGGTTTTAGGGTCAGAGTGACATCACTTTTTGTATTACATCCTGACAACATTTAAGCATCCTCAACATAGCAAAAGGTATCTGTCTCTCTCTCTCTCTCTGTCTCTGTCTCTGTCTCTCTGTCTCTCTGTCTCTGTCTCTCTCTCTCTCTCTCTCTCTCTCTCTCTCTCTCTCTCTCTGTCTCTGTCTCTGTCTCTCCCTCTGTCTGTCTGTCTTCCCCCTCTCCCTCCATCTCTCTCTCTCCCTCTCTCTCTCTCTCTCTCTCTCTCTCTCTCTCTCTCTCTCTGTCTCTGTCTCTGTCTCTCTCTGTCTCTCTGTCTCTCTCTCTCTCTCTGTATGTCTGTATGTCTCTGTCTTTGTCTCTGTCTCTCTGTCTCTCCCTCTGTCTGTCTGTCTTCCCCCTCTCCCTCCATATCTCTCTCTCTCTCTCTCTCTCTCTCTCTCTCTCTCTCTCTCTCTCTCTCTCCCTCTCTCTGTCTCTGTCTCTGTCTTTCTCTTCCCCCCTCTCCCTCTATCCCAATTTCTCTCTCTCTCCTCTTTCTCTTCCTCCTTCTCTCCTTTTCTCCCTCTCTCTCATATGTGTTAAATACACACACACACATACATATAGTCAGGCACATATATTTTTACTTCTCTCTCTCTGTCTCCTTTTCTCCCATGTATGTGTACCATCCATATGCCCATATATTCCTACACATGGACTGTATCACTTCTTGCATCTCTGCTCCCACTCCCAGCCACACCCACATATGTAAAACAATTGGCATCCAAGCATCTCCTCTTATTTTAGAGAGGGAATGATGTAGAGGAGGAACTGCTTCCTTCCGGACAGCAGAGAGCTGCTTCAGGATCCCACCCTGGGGGTCTCGCCATTGTTTGACCAGGGACAAATCACTGCAAATCTTGGAGCTTGAGGCGGAATTTGGAAAATGAAGGCTGTAGTCAGGCTTCCCTGCCATGACTTATTACAGGTCTCAAATGACATCATTAACAGTAAGGGAGCGTTTATAGACTACTTTAAGGTTTTCTAAGCTCTTTGCATGCTTGACCTCTTTTGAATGGTAGGTATAAAGCCTTTGAAAGTCTCAAAGTTCAAGAGAAACCTCAGTTCTTCTTGCGTAGACTCAAGAGCAGGCTGTTTGTCCCGGGCTTCCTTCCCAGATTATTACCATTTTATCTTTATGAATCTGACCTGCAATAATCTGGGTAATAACATCTGCTTACAATATGGTTTTGCTGTGTTTGGGTGGTTTTCCTTCAATAAGATAAAAATATATAACCTGGAATATGACTTGAATTAATTCAAAGTCTGTCCTCATCCTTTATAATTTAGCAGCCAGTGGATGTATACCAAGAAGGCACCTATGTCACACAGTGGATAGAACGCTGACCCTGGAGTTAGGAAGACCTGAGTTCAAATTTGATCTCACATACTTACTAGCTGTGTGAACCAGGGCAAGTCACTTAATCTCTGTCTGCCTCAGTTTCCTTCTCTATAAAATGAGTCAGACCAACCACTCCAGTACCTTTGCCAAGAAAACCCCAAATGGGATCATGAAGCCTTGGACACTATTGAAAAATGACAAAACAACAAGAAGATAAATACCAAAATTGGACAGGTTAGAACAGTGTAGGTAATGCAAACGAGCACCAAAGAATGGGACAAGAAGCCAACTGCAAAATGGCTGTGAGCAGGTATGTAGTTCACTGAGCTTTTATTTTTATTATGCTTTCCAATTAAAACCAACAAAACCTTCTGTCCAGTAAAGCAGGAATGAAGATGGAAACCCAGCTTCTTTCCAGATGGAATAGCCAGTGACCTCGGGTTCTAGTCCTCAACCTTTCCTTTTCCATTAAAGACAGTCGTGAACATGTCTAGTTCTGATGAGGCATCGCTTTATCATTGCCCTCCGTTCCCACCTGCTGAGAGCTCTGAGGTCGTGGCTATGATCCAGGACTCCCCGGCTGCCCAGGAACATTCTCTCATCCTGCCTCCCGACTTTAGCACGGAGACCAGAGATTTAGGAGCTTGTCCGGAGGCAGACAGTGAGGCAGCATGAGAAACAGATCTCAGGAACCAGGAGCTTAAGCCGGATACAGTCACGATGGGTCTGTCCATCTGCCCTTCAGTCATCTGCCCTTCTGCCTCCTCCCTCAGCTTGTCAAAGATGGAGCCCCAAATAATGACCCCCCAAAAAATGTAACCAGGCTGGCAATACCATTGGCTCCTATGAAGGCTGGAACTGAACCAGTGTCAGTCCCCCTGACGTTGCTGTTCAGTCTTTCCAACATTTTGTGATCCCCTTTGGGGTTTTTTCCCCAAAGATACTAGAGTATGTTGCTATTTCCTTCCACAGCTCCTTTTATGGATGAGGAAACTGAGGCAAATCAGGTTAAATGACTTGCACAGGGTCCTAGAGCCAGTAGGTGTCTGAGGCCAGATTTGGAATCTTCTTCATTCCAGGACCAGCACTCTATCCACTGTGTCATTTAGCTGTTCCAAGCATGCACACACACACGCGCACACACACACACACACACACACACACACACACACATCCTTGCGAACACAATTACTAAGGATTGTTTTAAAGACTTACTATGTGGCCTCACATGTTAGGCTTTGTGGATACAAAGATAAAAAAGAAAACAGTCCCTTCCCTCAGTGGGGAGAAAACATGTAAACAAGCAGGTCCATGTATGATACATACAGAGATAGAAAGTAACCTTAGAGGGAAACATCGAGCAGCCGAGGGACCCCACTGGAAAAGGCTTCAAGTAAAAGGTTGGGCTGGAGCTGAGTCTTGAGGGAAGCTAGAGATTCGAAGGAAAAGGAAAACAAAGGGGGAGAGGGGAGGATAAGCATATATGTAGCTCCTCCATGCCAGGCACTGTGTGATCCTCACAATCGTTTTGGGAGGTATCTGTCATCATCATCCCCATTTTATAATTGAGGCCATTGAAGCAGAGCTTAAGTGACTTGCCCAGGGTCACACATCTAGAAAATGTCTGAGGCGGAATTTGAATTCTTGGCTCCAGGTCTAGTGTTCTATGTCCTTCCAAGAGCAGAGGTGCGGAAGGGCTCAGAGTGTTCTAGAATAATGAAGAAAGGCATGGAGGTGAGAGATGGATCCTTACATGTGAAGGCAGCAAGGATGTCAGGATTGCTGGATCTACCATCTTTGCAAGGGAGAAGACTAGAAGAATACTGGAAAGGGACAGTTTGTGAGGACCTTCCAACGTGAAATGAATGAGTTTGTATTGGATCTGAGAAGCAACAAGGTGCCACTGGAGCCAATTGGGGGGCGGGGGGGATTGTCAGATCTACTCATGAAAATCACAGAGGCTGTTGTGTGGATGGTTGATTATAGAGGTACATAGGCTCATTGAGGAGCTATTGTCTCAATGAGAGGTGATGAGGACAGTGCTGTCTACAGGAGTGGAAAAAAGGGGAACAGATCTGAGGCATGTTGAGAGGGAACACTGTGGGCCCCAACGTGTACATGAATGAATGGAAGCAGCAAATGTGTGAGTTACAGTCTTTTAGGAGCAGGAGGCTTGTGTGATTTGGGGTGAAAAAATACATATTCTGCCCAAAGATTAGATGCTGGGCTGCCTCCCAGAGACAGAAAGCTTCAACTAGCCCACATTATCCCACCATTTCTCTTCCCTTTGTACAAATGCTCTAGAGCTGAAAGCAAATGTATTGGTAATTCATGATGATGAAAGAGAGTCCCAGAAGAAAAACAAATAGTGAAGCTAGTTGGGACTTTGGAAAGACTGTCCTGGAATCAGGGGGTGTGAATTTCAACTTTGGCCCCCTCTGTTTTTCTCTTCGTGATCACTGCTTTCTACCTTTAAGCTTACTCTTAAGAATGTCTCAGGCTTTGGGGAGCATATTTTGTACCAAGTCTTCTCGCTAAATTGTCTTAGAGAATACCTACAAGCTGGTCCTACAAGCATTGAAGATGGAGGGGATGTCCATCAATTGGGAAATGACGAAACAACTAGTGCTATCTGAGGCTGATGGAATACTATTGTGCTCTAAGAAAGGATGGCCAGGATGGTGTCAGAAAAAGCTGGAAAGATCTATGTGAACGGATGCAGACCAAAATAAGCAGAACCTGGAGAACACTGGCCACACCAACAGCACTACTGTATTATGATCAACTGTGAAAGACTTAACTACTTTTAGCAGTACAATGATGGAGGACAATCCTAAAAGACTTACGGCAAAGAATGCTGTGCATCTGCAGCAAAAGAACTGTTGGAGTCAGACGCAGATCAAAGTATACTCTTTTTCACATTGCTTATGGTTTTATTGGGAGGTTTTGGTTTTATAGGAGTATTCTCTCCCACAATGACCAATTTGGAAGTATATTTTGCATGCTGAGATACATAAATGTATATATATGCATATATATATATATACACATATAAATAAAACTCAGAGGAAATTGTTTACCATCTCTGGGCTGGGGGAGGGAAGGGATGGAGATAATTTGAATCTTCTGACTTCAAAAAATATATGTTGAAAATTGTTAATGTAGGTTATTGGGAAAATAAAATATCTTTGAATAATGAAAAAAAGTTTAAAGAATCATTTTGCTAGCTATATTATCTAACCAAAGCCTTGGGCAGCTTGTAAAAACTAGTTTACATGTTCATAAAAAAGTCAGAGTGTTTTAAGGTACTCATAAAACTGGCGTTGGGTACATTGGCTACCTCATTTTTATCTCTTCAATCCCTTTGGACATTTTTCTGAAATTGGAATGGAGTCTCTAAGGCTATAGTTAAATCACTGAGGCAGATGGACTGGAAAGGACATATTCTGCAATTTTTGAAACATTTTTTTCCCTAAATTCATGTACTGGAAAGAGTATCCATACCAATTAGATCAGAGACCCATTTCAGCTCATTCAAGCTCCAGAGCCAGGAAAGATAATGGCTGTTGTACTTCCATGATGACAGAAGGGATTCAGACCCAAGGAACTCATTGCCCATATTCTGTCTAGACAGGTTCTTGGAGCCAAATGTTTAGCCTTATATTTAAATAAATACATTAGGAAATGATGAAGGATGAATTATTCAGACATCATTTTCCATGCATGAAACAAAATCTTCTATTTTTCATTCATATTAACATGCAGTTGGAATTATAATATTAAACCCACATGGTAAGCCCATTGGTTTATATCAATTTTTCCCATTTTATTTTTTTAAAATCAACAAACTTTAAACATTAAAAATCAAAACATAGAAGCAAAGCTACATTAAAGTTGGATCCTTAAAACTGTTTTAAAATAGATCTATATGATTTTATAGAATATGGGAATGATCATCACTAAAACCCAAGTTCGAATCTTGCTTCCAACACCAAGTAGTTACAAATCATTCTCTGCAATGCACACTATCTTCATCTGTAAAATGGTAATACGAAACAAATAATATTTGTATTCTTACCTCCCAGGGTTGGAGTAAGATCCCAAAGACATAGTGTCTAAATTGCTTCTTAAGCTATAAAATGACTCTCATAAAAATGACATATTATTGAAGGCAAAATGGGATAACAGTTCTGGGCCTGAATTAAGAAAAACTGGAGTGTTAAACTAGGCTCAGACACTGACTAGCTGTGTTATCCTGGGTAAATCACTTAACCTCTGCTTGTCTCTGGTTCCTCAACTATAAAACGGCAATAGCACCTACTTCCAAAAGTTGTGTGAGGATCAAAGGATATCATACTTATAAAGTGCTTAGTACAGCACCTAGAAAATTGTAGGTACCATATAAACATTAGTTGTTGTTCCTTTTATTTTTTATTATTATTGTTATTGGATGAATAATGGCTTCCAGTTCAGACAATTAAAATTTGAATCCAATCTTTGCCTCTTGCTACAACTGTGACTGGTAAAGTAATTTCTATTTTCTCTGCCTCAGTTCCCTAAATTGTAAAATGAATGGATTGGACTAGATCAAGTCAAAGGTCACATCCAATTCTAATCTTCTGAGATGCAGGTAATACTGGCATTGTTAGGAATGGTAAAATTCTAATTAACTTAAAATTAAAAATAGTAACTAGCATTTACATAGAACCGTAGTCATTTCAAAGTGATTTACTTATATCTTCTTAGATCTCCCCAACATTAAACTTTGCTCATTCTTCATCCACCTCTTCCTCTCCTCTTTCTTCCCCCCAGCAAACAGCGCAGTCAGGTAAATTCCATCAATCTTCGGGATCCTCCTCTAGTTGGTGAGTTTTTCCTTCCATGTGAGGAGTTGTCCAAGCTGGCCATCGATACTCATCTCCCAGCTCTGCTCCTGACCGGGCCCCCAGATGGATTCCTTCTCCCCTCCGTCTATCCACTTAAGTCTCCTTTATGTGTCATTTCCGCCCATGAGAATATGGGCTCATCCACGACAGCCACTGTCTTGATTTCAGTTTGGATTAGTACTTCCACTCCTTAGCACAAGGCCTGTGACAATAAGTACGTAATAAATACTTTCTGACAACTATCTAACAACTGTGGAAGCTCATCGCTATTATTATCCACATTTACTCCTAGAAAGACTTGCCCAGCATCCCAGCTATCTCCTGGGACCATACTCAGACTCAAGTCTTCCTGATTCCAAGTCTTGAACTCTATCCACTGGGCTACCTAATCACCATTTGGAAAAAAAAAATACTTATGGGTGGCAGAATGAAAACTCCCTGAAGGCATGAATTCTCATTTATTTTGTCTTGGGGATTTGTATGTCAGTGATTGACACATGGTTTAACCATTCAATAGATGTTAATTCAATGGATTTGATGTGTTAAACAGAGATGTTAGAGAGGAAGCTCCATAATAGTAAGCAAATATTAACTTTTCCACTAACACTTTATTATAAGGACTTTGGAAGTTTGGTGATTTGCCCTGAAGAATATTTCAATTTGTACAAAGGTTATGCATTGCCAAGGGGCTACAAAATATAAGCAATGAGCTCATCTTCCTCTCTGGCTTCCACAGATGACCTACTGGCTCTCAGATATGCTAGGATGAGCTGCCATGACTTGATTGTCCCTTTTCCTAGAGGTGGCTAAGTCACAAAGTGGCTGAAACCTGAGACTTGAGTCAAGAAGATCTGGGTTCAAAACCAACCTCAGACCCATCACCTGAATGACTTTGAGCAAGTTAGTTCATCTCTATCTGCCTCAGCTTCCACAAATGTAAAAGAAGATAATTACTGCACCAATTTCCCCCAGCTATTGAGATGATCAAATACATTGTTGGTTCATTTCTTCCTTGCATATGTTTCTCCACAAATCTCCATTATAATTGCTTTGCTCACTTCAGTGCTCAGAGATGCCAATAACCATAAGAGTATTTGATACCCCCAAGGTAAGAGGACCGTGCTTGAACTAGGCATTTCTCTTATTGAGATGTAACCAGCCCAATGTATCAAAAAGAAAAAAAAAATCACTGCCAGCTGACCTGCTTTTGTTGTGGGGGTAAAGAGGTGCACCCCTGGGTTCTGGAAGGATACTTTTGCAAGAATGCAAGACTCCAAAACTTGGCTTAAAAGTAATAGAGAAATTTATTAATTTCAAGAGTAATGTTGAGAATGGCCAGGAGGATGGTACAGGTGGAACAGCAAGATGGAAGGCTGCTCCTTGGGAGGACAGCATGGATGGAAAAGCTGTCCCCCCAATGACATCAGTTCTGGGGATTTTATACTCTTGCAATAAATGCTGTGTCATAGTGTGGATGTGACTCTGGAGTGGTAGCCACTCAGGGTGGTCATCTGACTGGAGACATAGGGAAAGCCCCCCATAAAGATTCCTTAGTTTTAGGGGACAGACAGATGTCTGAGATGTAGCCTGATAGGATCGAGGTGTAGCCTGGAGGTGCATCTCTCTGTCCGTCTTAAATCTAAAGGAGGATCAAAGGAGGACGATCATGTCAGGGTCCTATGGGGTCATTAGATGTTTTAGGCTAAGAGTCACAAGGATGTGAGGGAGCAAAGGAATTTCCCAGATAATAGTTTGCCTGAGCTTCTGGGGGTACAGTGCCCATGTCAATTTGACAAAGCAATAGAGGAAGCAGGAGTCAGGCGAGCCAGGCAATGGCTCATTATGTGCCCCTGACTTATACTGTAGCCCTGAGCATATCATTTAACCTCTGTCCAGAGTGTCCTCATTACTTAGAAGGATAAGGATGTTATGTTAGTCTTATACCCAGAGGCTTTAGGTGAAAAACAGAGAATGTAATGTAAGTTCCTCTGAGACTTTGGGGGGAAAGTGAACCTTTGGGAACTATTAAAAGGTCTCTGGGGCAACTAGCCGTTGTAGTGGGTAGAGTGACAAGTCTGAAGTCAGGAAGACTCATCTTTCTGAATTCAAAGCTGATCTCAGACATTTACTAGTTGTGAGACCCTGAGTAACCTTTCTTTAAAACAATTTTTTTTTGCCTTAGTTTCTTCATCTGTAAAATGAGCTGAGAAGGAAATAGCAAACTACTGTGGTATTTTGACCAAAAAGACCCCCAAATGGAGTCACAAAGAGTCAGACACAATTGAAATGATTGAACAACAAGAACAACAACAAAGGGGCTTTGGAATCTTTGGTGGAAAAGAGTTACAGGTTCATTTTCCCACAGGTATAAGCTGCCTTTAACTTCCCACACATGACTCCACTAATCTGCTTGATAATCCTAATAATATGGTTCTTACTTCAAAAAAGAGATATCAGAATGTAGCTTCCTCCTTGCTCAGCAGAGGTGGGCACTATGGAGGATGAAGAGAGGATGTACGCAGAGTCAAGATGGAGGCTTAGGAGCAGCAAAAGCCAAAACCTCTTACTATCCTTCCATACCAATCTTTAAAAAGCACTTCAAAAGCACAGGAATCCAAACCCAACAAGGTGACAGAGTCAAGGGACTCTCCTGCTGAACATAACTTGAAAGGCAGGCAGAGAGAGTGGATGTACAATTATCTGCCAATCCCCCTCACTGTGCTGAGACCTGCAATTAGACATGGGCTGACTTTGGGATTCCTGGGAGGAGGCTGCAACTGAGAAGGAGTGCTTCAGACACCCACTTGAGGTCCTGACCTCTGACAGTGTCTGGCAAGGAGGAATAGGGGCTCTCTGGCTGGTTGCCTTGGCCTCAGTGGCTTCCAACAGTGAAAATTCAGCCCCAGGACATAGCTTAACTGTCCTGATCAAGTATACCAGCAGAGGAGAGAGAAGATTGAAGATTCAGCCTCAGGGCAGAGTAGCTCCAATAAACCAGCAGAGAGACTAGTTTTCAATGGGGGGGGGGGGGGGGAGAAAATGATTAAACAACAGAAAAAAAGAAGGTAATGATCCAAAGTTTCTACAGGGATAAAGAACAAAGAACAGACCAGAGAGGACAGGATCCTAGGAACTTCAAGCAAAACCTCAAACAATCCAGGGAATTAGACTCAGGCTCTGGAAGAGCTCAAAAAGGAATTAACAAATCAAATAAGACAGGTTGAAGAAAAATGAGAACTAGACAACCATATAACCATTTGTTCTGTTTTTGTCCTCAATACCTCTGTTCTGGACTCTTTAAATGGCCTTTCCACTTATCTCCATGACTTTGGAATTTGATCTTTACAAAACTCCCACAATAATAATAATGCTCAAGTCATATCAACTCATTGCTTTGCATAAAATCATTTAATATTGTCTCATTAACCACCAAATAAAGAAGCATTGATATATTTCCTTAGTGCTGTAAGCTTTGCAAAATGATTTTCAAATAATTATCTCATTTTATCCATACAACAACTCCCAAAGTGTGTGCTATTATTATTCCCATTTTACAGAGGAGGAAATTGAGGCAAACAGTGGTTAAGTGACTTGCCCATAGTCACACACACACATATAGACATTAGCAAGTGTTTAAGAAGAGATTTGAACTCAGAGTCTTCTTTACTCTAAGTCTAACACTATCATCTGTAGTTCCTAGCTCACTCAGAAATCACTAGGCATGGCTGGCCATAATATCACTTCATCATACCTTCCCAGCCTCATCTCACACAATTTCCCTTCATGTACTCTAAAATATTGGTAAACCAGTCCATGCACTATCCCCATTCCCCTCCTATAAGGTCTGGTCTAAATCATCCTTTCCCCTGCCCCAATATTGACTTCTCATTCATTCTCCTGTTAAAATGGCTACTTGACCTCAAGGCCCTGCTCACAGTCTGCCCTTTACATCTCCTCTGCTTTCTCCCTCCAAGTAAAAGGAAATTCTCCGTCTCAAATTCTTAGAACAGGGTGCTTCTATCCTGCCCTCATGCTGCTGCCATTATCCCATCATAATTGTCTGAATGCAGATCTCGCTTGCCCTCTCCTGTCCCTGTGTTAGAGTGGAAGCTCCATGAGGACCTTCTTAGCCCGATGACTTTGAATGATGCCTTACCTATAGCAGGTGCTTAATAAATGCCTGTTAAGCTGAGTTACAATGAAGAGAGTTGGCTGAAGGCCACACTCTACCCTCAGTGGTCCCTGCTGGCTAAAGAAGAGAAGATTGTGCTTCTCCCCTGAAATCCAGAGAGCAAACAGCCACCCTACCTGCAAGGGGAAGGTGGTTTTGTAGCGTGGAAATCAGTGCAGATCTGCTATAGAGGTGCCAAGGAAAGAGTCAAGCTGAGAAAGCTGTGAATGCAGAGCCTCCCTCCTCTGCTGGGCCTCCCTACAGTAAAGGGTGGGAAGGAGCAAGGCTTTGGCTTGATGGCGGTAAATGTTGCTGTGGATGCAAGACTGATATTCTTACACGGAGGAAACAATTCTTCAGGTGAGAGGTCTTTGGAGGAAATTTCAAAAATTAATATTCAATACTCCAAGGATTATATTTAATAATATTTATTAATATTCATCTTGAAGCAAAGGGAAAGTAAAAGGCTAGAGAAACCAAGAGAGCTCACCAGGCTCTCGCATGGAACAGAGAATGAAGGGGAGGAGTTACAGCAAACTTAAATACCAACAATGTAAAGACGCATACAAGAAAGGGAAAAGGGAATTTGGGGAATCATAATACAAGGATTCAAGATTCTAATGAACACATTGGGGAGGGGCATCGGCATGTGTGTGTGTGTGTGTGTGTTTGTGTGTGTATGTGTGTATTCCCCTATGTGTTGTGCCCCAGGGGAAGATGGTGAATAGACCATATAGAAATCTCTCCAAGGACTTTGGGGCAAAGACAGTCAAAGAATTTCCTGGCCAATGATCAATCTCTATCAAGAAATCAGTGACAGCTGTGCCCTTGAAGTGATATTGGGCACAGATTATTGTTCATTTTTGTCTTGGCTATCCTCATTGTCTTACACATAAGTGCTTAATATTTATTGGACTCAATAAAGTTTGTTGAATGGAAAACAATTTTTTTTAAACCTAGGGTAGCTCTGTTATGGAACTGGACACTCAACAACCTGAAAAAAGGAATTGGGGAAAATGGAAATGGGTCAAATGGAAAAGTCAGAGAAGATAGACAAAGTGATGCTCTGTTCACACAGTGATTGTTTTCCTATCTCTTCTGGAAAAATGGAAATATTTTAGAAAAGGCCACAGTTGTTGAAATACATTTTCCTGGTAGTCTCATTGTATACTGCTGATGAAGTCAAAGGCTTAAAGAAATGGTCTGTGTAGACCAACTAGTTGGAGAATTTTTAAAGCCCACACTTTGTGCCATGCATGGCGTTAAGCTCTGGTGATACAAAAATGAGCAAGGAAGTCCATGACCTGCAGGAGCTCATATTGTAATAAATAGAAAGAAGGAAGAGCATAAAAGGGGTCTGGGAAGGCACAGGGGTCATAAGTCTAGCATGAAAATAGTGACTGGAAAGACATTCAGTCTCGTTGCCGGCAAATTAAAGAGAAGTTCATTCATCTGAGTCCTGAAAGGTTCCAGGGCAGAATTCAAGGTTCCAGAGAAGGAAGGGAAGAGATTAGGGAAATCATAGAAGTACTGCTTGTGGCTTCCCCCCCAAAAAATAAAAGAGGAAGCCACTGGATACCTATTGTTTGGGAAACAGTGGTATGACTCCAGTCCCTAGAGAAATTCTTAATAAGCTATTGAGAAACATGGGAATGATAGAGAGTTAAGTGTTCAGACATAGAATAAAAATATACTTAATGAATGTGTTGAAGTAATTAAAGCTTACCTCTGGTTAACTTGAGTGATCCATTTGATCCTGAAGCTCTATACTTACTTTCTCCCACTTTTGAAAGAAACATGAGGGTTTTCTGAAGCAATATGCCCTGTAGGCTGCCATATTTGATCCACTTTGCTTAACTGTAGACCATTAATATAGAACTAGAGGTCATCCAACCCAAACCATTCATTTTACAGATGAAGAAACTGAGGCCCAGTAAGGTTAAGAGACTTTCCCAAGGTCATCTAGGTAGTAAGTCAGAAGTATGGTTTAAACCTGTGCCATTTGGTTGCATTGCCAATGCTCTCACTGTACCACAAAGCTTCTCTTTTTAGTAATTCAATCTATATTCAGTGCAATGTACATTGGGAATTGAATCACACACACACACACACACACACACACACAGAAATAAACCATTACAAGCAAGTGTCACAATGAGTACATAAACTAGGGGAAAATGTGTATGTTTTGTGAATGGCTGGCTAGAACTATTGTCTCTGCTTTGCTAGTGACCTGGGGTTTAATGGCTTTCAGAAACTGGAAAGCACACTATAGCCAAATGATGGTTTAAATAAAAGATATCAATTCTTGGGGTGATTTTTTCCATCTCAATAGAGATGACAAACAATAAGTTGTTTTTTTTTTTCAAATTAGAAACATTCCCTTTAAGAGAGGTTTATTCTTCCCCTTTTCTATTTGAAAAAGGAGAGTCTTGGGAATGCTAAGCCCAGCCAAGGGGATGTAAGAAGGACCATAACTAATACTGAACTCAGCCCCAAGTCAAATAAGACCTGAACTAAGGACTACCAGAGACAGAAATAAGAGGTCCCAAGAGTGGGTGTGGCCTTAACCTGGGAATCTGTTGTGGCACTGATGGGAAGAGCTTCACAGCCACTTACTGAGAAAGTTGGCCAAGGAGAGCGGTATCCCATCAGCCCATTCATTACCTTTTGTCAAATACCCTTCAGGCTAGACACTGTGATAAGTACTGAATATAAAACATAGAAATGAGCCATATCTCTCCTCAATGACCTTTGGGGAAGACAACCAAAACATATAGAAGTATATAAAAATACCTATAAAAGGCAACCTTAGAGAGGATGTCTTTGACAACAATGAGGGTGAAGCGAAAGGAAAAAAAATGTTCCATTCAAAAGGAGGTCTCAGTCTTAAAGGAAACTGGCTTTGGAGAGCCACATGTGAGCAAAAAGAACATCCAACACTGTGTGTATAGTGGGAGATGGAGGCCTGCAGAGTATGCAGAGATTAGATTGGTAATGGGTCTGTCCTGAGTGGAGCAGAAGACAAAGGCGATGCGAGAAAGGGCTTCAATGGCAAATGCAGAAATATTTTCTATCTTAGTGTTAATGGGGAACCTTTAGAGCTTGTCAAGGAAGGGGGAAGGGGGGGTATCGGCTAACCTTTGCTTTAATTAAATCACTTTTCAGGCTCTGAGAAGAGAGGATTTGTATGGAGGGAGACTTGAGGCAGGGAGACCAATTAGCAAATAATTATGCTAGATCAGGCAAGATGTAACAACAGCTTGAACTAGGGAGACAGGTAGTTAGGAGGAGAGGAGGGAATAGATAGACATTATATGGAAGCAGAGATAGATAAGGGACAAGCAGCTAGAAATGGCCATATTTGGCCATAAGGGAAAAGCCCTCCTGCTTCCAGGAGATGAGAACCTCAGACAGAAGGGCTGTACTGCAGGACGGTTGGCATCTCTGCAAATGAGAGACTTACTTACGAACCTCGGCAGCTCCAGCAGATGGCTGTGGCTGAGCCAGAGCTAGAGCAAACATGGAAGAACTAGTTGGGAGAATTAGAGAGCCAAACCTGTTGGGGGGGTGAATATGGGGGTGTAGATTCAGTGAATGGGAAATAACCCAGAGAGCTCGGTGGGAATGCAGTTGTGAGCAAGCTCAAGGTTGGGGGAAGAGCTTTGGTTGGTACTGGTGAGCACTAGATGGTTTCATCCAGTGCTTTGACTTTGGATTAAGCAGTTCACCTGGCTGGAAGAAGCATGCCGTAAGGGTGGGAGCTCCAGCTTATTGAACCTTCTGCCCTGTAAGCTCTGGCACATGCATGGCTTCCTTCGGCTCAGTGCTACAAAGACAGAGAGCTTTGCACAAAGACTTGTCCACTTCGAGCCACTACTTAACTGTCACTCTTTATTTTCCATTTTTCCTGTTTATCATATCGAGACCAATTCAGGTTAAGCCCTTTGGTGAGTCACAGCCAGCCTAGGAGAACAGCGTTCCAGGCGTTCACAGCATTCCATTTCACAGAAGTTAATTGCCGTGTTATGGGGATGAATATTGACTAGCTGAAATGTGATTTGGATATTTGAAGCATAATTGAGTTGGATGGGTTTGGGGAATAGAATATGAACCAATTTAGCAAGCTAAACTCAGTGAATGTCTGCCGTGGCTCCTGTGTAGCCAAGACCTCATCTCCTATATGGAAACCACACTGTTCACCTACTTTTACATTTTCATGCGTCTTCTTTTGTTTAAGGACCTACTCAGTGCAAGGCTTGAGGCTGAATATGGGGCACACAAAACCCAACGCGATAATCACTTCTTGTCTTTTGAGCTTGTGTTCTACTGGACAAGATAATGAACATCTTCTCTGTGGAGAAGATGATTTGAGGAGGGGAGACACAATTTGTATCAATGGAGATTTTGAACTCTAGACTTCATTCCCCAGAAGTCTTTGGTATTTCCCAGAATTCCCTATCATCTCTCCTGAGTCTCCACATTGGCGATCATGATTGGTATTTAACTGGCAGTAACGCCTCCCAGACTCTCTTCCTTTGCAATGATGTAGCAAGTATGGTGGTAAGCTAAGGGTGGGGATTTTCAATGGGCTCATCAGCCAAGGGCACGTGGTTTTTATTTGTATCCTCTCTATTCCTTGATTTCTAATGATCCTTAATAAACCTCATGAAATATGATATTTTATTAGTAGAGATATAAGTTAATCTTTACAGTTTCAGACATCAAGACATCCATGGAATGAGCCTCAGTTTTTGCTAAGATTTAAAGGATTTGGAAGGGAAGAGGGTGAGTACTACAGGTAGGAGTTCCAGCCCAGGCAAAGGAAAATCAAGTGGGGATGAAAGGCCAAGAAGCAGCAGCAGCAAGCAGGTCACTTGGGCAGTGATAGAGCATGAATGAAAGGTATGGATTAGCAATGAGTCTGGGAAAATCCATTAGCAACAGAGTGGGATGAGCTTTGAATGCGTGGCTGAGCAGGAGGAAGAGGATGTGTTTTCCATCTGGAAGCCATGGCAGGTTAATGCAGTGAGATCAACTCTATTTCAAGGAGATCACTCTGGGAGCCAGGAACCAAATGGACTGGGGAGGGGGGGGACAGAGGGAACAGGGGACCGTGAGGGTTTAGTAAACAAGTAATGAAGGCCCTTAACTAAAGATGGTATAGTCGGATGGCATAACCAGATACCAATAGAATGCTAATGAGTTTTCTCGAAATTGCCCTGTAAACAGGTAGAGAAACACAGGACTATTGAATTGGGGCAGGAGATCGCATTATGTCGAGGTGGGAAAGGCTTCCTGGAAGAGGAGGCTTTTAGGAAGGCAACCATGGAAGCCAGTAGGCAGAGATGAGGCTGGGAAGCATTCCAAGCCTGGGAGACGATCAGAGAAAGTGCTCACAGCCCAGAGGTAGAGTGTCTTGTTTGTGGAACAGGGAGGTTGCCAGCATCTCTGGATTAAAGAGTACCTGGCAGGGAGACAGTTATAACAGACAGGGAAGGTGTATGGCATGGGTGGGGGAACTCCAAAGAGATGGTTTTATAGTGGATGCCACTAGCAATGCTGGAGTGGTCATAGAGGGCGGCTAGGGTCAGACCAGTGTCTGAATGGAGGGTGGACCAAGGTGGGAAGAGCCTCGAGGCAGGCAGACCCACGTATAGAGGATGGCGAGGTCAGAGCAGATGAGATGGAGGGATCGGGCGGATGCTCCGCAGGCGACATCACGGGGGGCCTTTGAGTTTTTCCTTTGGTTTTTTTTTATGCATGAATTTTGTGTTTTTCTTTGATCAAGTAGACCTCAAAGTGCTAGCATCAAGTCAGTCACCTGGTGGTTTTTGGTTTCATAGTTTAATGCATTGTTTGCTCTAACAAATGTTAGTCAAGAAACACTTATTAATGCTTACTATGTGTTAAGCTACTGGTGTAAAGAAAGGCCCAAATGGTCCCCTCCCTCATGAAGTTCCCATTTTCATGGGAAAGAATATGTGTAAATAACAAGAGCATCATATGCATGAATGATCCAGATGGACCAGGTGCAAGGTCAGTTGATCAACATTAAGTTTCAGATCTGGAAGACACCCTGATGGCCATCTAGTCTGTCCCTGCCCTGAGCACAAATCTTTTGTACTCTGTACACAGTCCAGTCATTCAGACTTTACTTTAAAACCTTTTCAGGGGGCAGCTGGGTAGCTCAGTGGATTAAGATGGGAGGTCCTGGGTTCCAATTTGACCTCAGACATTTCCTAACTGAGTGACCCTGGGCAAGTCACTTTATCCCCCATTGCCTAACCCTTACCACTCTTCTGCCTTGGAACACAATATGATTATAAGATGGAAGGTGAGGGTTTAAAAAAAAAACAAAAACTTTTCATTGGGGAGGGAAGCTTCTACTTCCCTAGATAGCCTAGTGCACTTTTGGACAATGTATGAAGTTTTCCCTTCCATCAAGCCTAAAATGCCTCTTTGTAATTTCTCTCAACTGCTCAGAATTCTTGTCTTAGGGATCAAAGAGAACAAAAGTGCTCAATCTCCCACATGATGTGCTTCAGCTACCCAAGGACCACCCAACTGTCCCCAGGAAGACTTGATCATCAATGAGGTATGTGTTCAGATATTTATTTAGTAAAGCCTTTAGCAGGAGTCCATGTTCAGGTGGGCATTTTGGATACTTGAAATATCAATTTGTTGGAGAGATAAAGATGCATATTTTTAAACTAATTACAATTCTGACAGTTAAATAGGATTTGGGGGCCCAGCTTACCTCGTCACACTCTGTCCAGCTACAACTGGAGACATCCGCCATTTTATTTCTCAAATATATCACCCGGTGCTTGTTCAGGTGTTAGTGTTTCTCAGAGGTTTTAGATTGGAGGATGAATTATGGCCTCATTATCCCTTATTGAAAATGGTTTAATTCTCTCGTGATTAATCTCGTTACAATTAACTAAGACTTTCCTAAATTGTGCTGTGAAGGTTCTTCAACCAAAAGACTGCCCAGGTTTTTGTGGTGGGTGACTGGGTGACCCAACCCCCCTCCTGTAACCAGTGCTGAATTCTGGTCTTATTTGGCTTAATCTTTTTCCTGGGACTGTTCAGTGTTTATATCATCTTCCAATGAGCTTGTGTCTCTCTTTATGGTTGTAATTTATCTGTCTCACAGATGTGTGAAATTATATTTTGGACCCTGGAAGTGGGAGGTTTGATGAATGCATTGCCTCCCAGGCCTCCCATTTTCTTTAGTCCTGGGGCACTCACGCCTATGATTTAGTTTGCTTGGAGAGAGGAGCAGAATCTAATTATATACCTGGTCTTTTAACATTTGCTTAGTCCATTTAGGATGGATGGAACCACTCCACGTTCTGTACCCCATGTCCTTGCCATCCACAAACTGTGAGCAACATGACTTCCTTTTAATTCTAAGATTTCATACCATCCTCTAACATAAAATGCCTCATGAAATTCATCTTTTCCTTTTTCTAAACAAGTCAAGCTCTACTGCCAAATGTTCTGATTTCTGTGAATAGTATCAGTGTCCCTCCATCAACCAGGCATGAACGCATCTTTGACAATTCCTTCCTTTTCATATCCAACCATTTGCTAAGTCCTGGGTTCAACCTAGTTCATCATTTGCACCTCTACTTTTATTCTGGAATGAAAAAAACAGAACCCTTATGCTGAAAGGGGTGCTAGAAGTCATCTTTTCAAATCAAGGACTGAGCAACTATTCACACACACACACACACACAAATATCTTTAACAAGATTTGCCCAATTGCAAATTAGTAAGGGGAACATTCATAGCCTACCAAGAATTCTCCTGCCACCATTGGCTAGCTCTGATTATTGAAAAGTTTCCTTTCATTGAGCTAAAATATGTCTCTGACTTCTAATCACTTTCCTATGAAAGCTGGGTGGTGTCCAGTGTTGGGCTTGGAGTCAGGAAAGGGTCCTTTGTTCAAATCTGGCCTCGTGTTCTAGTACTAGAGTTGTGACTGTGAACAGGCACTTAATCTCTATTGGCTTCAGTTTAGGATAATAAAGGCACCAACTTTATGGTATTTTGAGCATCAAATAAAACAACAGGGAAAGCATTTTGAAAACCTGAAAATGTTATATAAATTACATTATCTATATAAATATTAGCTTGTTAGCTAACAGCTAAATGTTAGGGACTTCCAGGGCCATTACATCCATGCTGACCCTTCTTCCATATGGAGGCCTACATAGTGGGCTTCTTCTGCAGAGTAGAAGAATATTGTCCCATCTCCTAAATCTAGGGGACCCACCTCCCTTAATCTACCCACAGATTCCATGATCTCAAGGTAGGCACCAACCCAGTTATCATACATTGCAAACATTTCTGTTTAGTGAGGACCCTCCAAAAATGTGAGGTCGAGCACTGATCAAAACAGGGTATAGAACAGGCACTCCCTAATCTTAAAGGCTATTCCTCTCTCGAGGTGGCCCCAGGCTCCTTGAGTTTTTGTGATTTCTGTTTCATCCCTTTGATGCATTTTGAGTGACCTACCAAAGCTCCCAGATCTTTGGTTTACCAGATGAATTATTGCCTAGCTACACTCCTCTGCCCTTAAATTTGTGGTAGTGTTGACTCCAAGTCCCACTGCATTCATTCAGACTGACAATTCCATCCATTCATTGTGAATAAAAATGATTCCTAGCCCATATATTCCACGACAACTTCTTAGGCCACCAAAATGCAATGATTTTACCATTCTCCAATTTCAGAGGACTTAATGGTTATATTATACATATGGATATTAAGCATATCTTGCTTTGTGATCCTGTTTATTTGGTGGTCCTGTGCATTCTTCCCCAATTTCTCTCTTTTTTTTTTCTTCCCCTAAATAGATGGCATTCTTCTTTTGCAGATTGGGTCTTACGTCATTTTCTTGAGGTGGAAAAGTAATACATTAATTTGATCAAGCTGTGAGTCTGGAGTCAGTAATGTTGGGGTTCAAATCCAGCTTCTAATACCCCTTGGCTATGGCCTTTTTTGTTTGTTTGTTTCAATATCCTCACCAAAAAAAAAAGGAAATAGTAAGACCACTTCCTTCCGGGACTTCTGTAAATGCAGTATTTGTAAAGAATTTAGCCTGGCATAGAGTAGATGCTTAATCATTGCAGCCTGGCATAGAGGAGATGCTTAATCATTGCTTCTTTCCTTCCCATTAAACCAGTCCTTCATTCAAGCTTCCTCATTTCTGGTTATTTTTGTCTCAACCTTCTCAATCAGCCAGGCTCAAAATCTTCATGTCATTTTAGATGGTTCTTTTGCCTTTATTCCCTGTCCTTCCACCCAGTTGCCTGTCATATATCTCCACAATATCTCTTAAATTTATTCACCCTACCATTACCCAAGTACCAGCCCTCATGAAGCCTTGCCTGGACTATAATAACAGCCTCACAATTGGTTTTCTTCCCTCTGGTTTCTTCTGCATTTTTCAATCTTTCACAGAGCTGCTGAAATATTATTCCTAAAGAAAAGATCTGATTGTGTGAGAGATAATGCAGGGGTGGAGTGAGCTTCTAGGCTGAAGAGATTTCGGTGACACAATAGAAGTCCTATGGAGGTTTGACCCTTTACTCAATCAACTTTAGTGGCTTCCTGTTATCTCTAGATTTAGATAGAAAACCCATTTAAATTTCTTCCCAACCTGGCTCTTTCCTGCTTTCCAATTTTCTTACTCTCTATTTCACTTTACACATTGCACATTCCAGGAACAACAGCCAACTTGCTTTTCCTCACATTCAATCTCTCACCTCTATACTTTTCCTGTAACTATCCTCCAGGACTGGAATGCTCTTTCTTTACCTCCATCTTGGCTCCCTTCAAGACTTGGAGCAGATTCTGTCTTCTACAGGAAGTGTTTTCTGGTCCCCCTGCCTTCCCTCTGAGATTACCTTCCTTTTATAAGATATGTATCTGCTATATACATTTTATCGTCTATATCAAAATGTGAACTCCTTCCCCTAACTTCTTCACACCGTGGGGAATAGAATTGGTTTTCTTTTCCTTTCATACCATAATGAGGTAGATAATTCATCATGTAGACTTTGAAAGAAAATTGAGTTTCCTTTCATTAATTTCAAATGTATTTCCTCCAGTAATATCCATTAGAGCTACTTTCATGAAATTTTTTCTGATTCTTCTGCAAGAAGTTTTCCAGAGTACCTTAGTCTACTCTGGCTACAAATCTCTAGGGAGCCCTCATGACATTTCCATGATAACCTCTAAGATAGGTACATTGCTGGAGGCACATAGTTTTATAAGGATTTGCCCAGATGGAAAAGATGTGCCCATATTTTGAAAGAGTAGAAAGTGACTTGGTTACCTTTGGAAATATTTTACTGTTACATTTCAGTAATGCCATTTTCTTTTCATCAGCCCTTCAGAATGTCAATGTTCCTTTCCACATTCCTACAGTGAACCCTGGGGAAAGGGGGAGGAAGGCAAGGACTGGTTAGATAAGTGGTGTTTTTATTTGACTAATCCACTTGTTTCAGAATGCCTATGGATGAGGATAAGATATTTATCTTTGTTCTAGAGCACACAAGTGGAAATGATCACAAGAAGACTCAAAAAGTTCCCCCTCCCACACTTGAAAGTCTCTTGGTCTCTTTACAGAACTTCTTGAGTATTTCAGGGACCTGTGCTTTTGCTTCTGTGGGAGCTCTCTCCTTCCAGCATAGATCATAGCACCTCCATGACTGTGTTGGCTACCTTCAAGTATTTCGATGGCTAAAATATCCAACCACTGCTGCAACCAGCCTGAAGATGACTCTCTGAACCCCTTGAACATCAAATAACAACTGTGAAACTCATTACCAGGTCTCATTTTGAAGCCTGCCTATTCTGATAGAGGCCAGGAGAGAAAATACATTGACCTGACTAAACCTGGAAGAGCCCAGAGATGCCCTAAAACCATAAGAAAAGGAGGTTCATAAAAAGAAGACTTGAATTGCCCAAACTTTTTTATCAAAGGAGTGAAAGAATGACCCAGCAAGGAAGACAAAAGAGCCAAAGAGAGCAAAAGATGCCACAAACACATCATACTGTTTTTCTACAAGGAACTAGGAAATATAAAACTCATGTCTGTTGTTTGAAATTCTCTATGCTATCCAAAGCTCCACGTTTTATGGAATTTGAGGGATACTCCTTAGTATTCCTTTGCTATTCTTCTACATAGCTCTGTCACCAACCCACCAAACGGCCTAGAATTCTACCATTATAGTTTCTTATGTTTAAAACATTAAAACACAGGATATGGGAGGTCCTGGGTTCAAATCTGGTCTCAGACACTTCCCAGCCTAATCCCTACCATTCTTCTGCCTTGGAACCAATACACAGTATTGATTCCAAGACAGAAGGTGAGGGTTTAACTTTTTTTCTTCTTTGATAGGAAAAAAAAAAACAGACTTTTACCTTATGGACTGAGTATGCTGAATACAACTGTATCATCTTGGAATTTTGGACTTGACAATATACAAACACATATGTGACATGTTCATTTATCTATTCCAGGTCTCTTATTTTGTTGTTCCGGTTGCTCTGTTATCTTGTGTTATCAGAACATTAAGTTAAAAGCTTGGCTGACCTGTTGTTCTTCTCAGAGGCAGAAATGTGCTTAAGTCACTGCTTCTGAGACTACAATGCTCTGCACTGGCCCGAGAACCCCAGGGAAATGTGTGCTCTTTGAAGAGCAGCTAAACAGTAACCAAAAAAGAGACGTAGCATAGACAAAGAAGCACATCAAGCATGTGTTTTTATGTTGTCAAGTCCATAATTCCAAGATAATAAGTTGTGTTCAGCATATTCAACCCACCAGATAAACTTTGTCTCCCCACAGTGATTTCTGCTACTGATTTATTCACGTGTGACCTCACTTAGCTCCTGACTAAGCTGTGAGTGGAGCTGAGAAGATGTGCAGCAATCTGAGGTCAGTCTTAGAATGAAGGATGGCTTTGATGCTAGGGGATCTAGACATATTTCTACATCCCAGCACGGAGCACGTTGCCTGACACATAGACACTTAAATAATATTTCATGGGCATTGAATGACTGATTGTACTGAAAGTTGAAACAGAGTTAGTGAAGTCAAGTTGTCTCTTCCTTTCCTTTTCCCTTTGTCATAAAGAATTGAATTCAGTTCCTTTCTTAGGCACTTATTCCCTTTGTGAACTGGGCAAACCACTTAGCCTATCTTTGCTTTAGTCTGCAGCTCTATATCTATGAACTATTTTTTGTTCCCCCTCTTTGTCTTTCTTGTGAGGGGGTGTTGTATTTGCCATAGAAGAAGGAAGAAGGTGGGAAAGTTGTCCTGTTCATAAAGCCATGTATTAACTTCCTCCATACAAATGTAAAATCATGGTTATGATTATCTATTTTTAAACAACCCTTGTGGTTACTATTGTTGAAATAATCATTTGGGGTTGTGTGCAGGGTATTTGTAAAAATATCTTGTATTTAGAAAAGCCCTCATGGGCTGCTGTTCCTGCTGAGTCAATTTGGTTGCAGATCAGGCTAAAATTCCCTCTTGAGACTCAGGGGAGAAAATAATTCATTAATAATGAAGCAGGATATGAAATTAATAGGAAACTGAGTTGGTGGGTAGTTGTCAAGGGGATACGTCTTCAGCTAGAGATTGAGAAGATGTCATTTGAGGTCCAGTCCAATTTGGAGATTCTGATGCTGAGGGTGAAAGAAACAGGAATAATGATCCAAGCACGTAGGGAGATGTGAAATCTAACAGGTCTCAGTGGTATGTCAACCGAGCCAAAGGATCTCATTCACTTAATGGTGACTAAGTTGCGTTCAAATGGTTCATAGGCGAGTGGAGAGAACATTACCCATGGAATAATATCTGTGACTTGTCTCCTGGGTGGCCTGTGTCTCCTTTTCCCAATGAGTATTATCATTATAGTGTCCACTTTACAAGGAAACTGTCATTACTTCACAGACATTGTGAACTTGAGAGTGATAGAGAAATATGAGGTGATTATGAATATTATCATCACCGTTATCATTGTTATTATCTTTATCATCATATGGCATGGGGTACAGAGAATTCTTCCAAGAGTCAGGAAGAACTGAGTTCAAATACATTGTCAGGTACTCATTAGCTGTGTGACACTAGGCAAATCAGTTAACCTCTGTCTGCCTCTGTTTCCTCAAATATAAAATGGAAAAAAAAATAATACCTTCATCTCTGAGCTGTTGTAAGGAGTAAATGAGAATATTGTTAAAAGGCTTTACAAACCTAAAAGCACTACGGAAATTCTACTTGTTCTTGCCATTATCACCACTATCTTCAATATGTGTATCTTCCACTCAGAACTAAAATGGCTCTATGTCTATAATTTTAGAATGCTGTGAATTATAATGCTACAGGGCAACTGAGTCACAGAATCTTAGTTTATAGGGTCATAACTTAAGCCTGGGAAGATTCCTCATTGGGCATCTAGTCCAAGCCATACTTGAATGAGAAATCTATATCCTACATTGTAAACCTCAAAATTTCTTAGACTTATAAATGTTGGAAATTTCACCATTGGGATATTTCATACTTGGAAAATTTCCTATTGATAGTGGGTCTTGGCTATTGGAATGTGAACCCCATTGGCATGAGAGTTTCCCCCTCCTACCTTCTTAAGATTACTTTAGGACAGAAACCTTTTGCTGAACAATGGAAAGGACTTTGACCTATGCTTAAGCATAGAACAGGAATTTCTTTGAGTCATGATTGATTTTAGAATTGATATAATGGAGATACTTGGAATCAATCTCCACCCTATTCAGTCCTAACAGGATTGAGTAAGGGCTGCAGCCTAGATCAAAATTTAATTATTCCAATCTCTACCCTACTCAGGTTAACAGTATTTAGAAAGGGCTGTAGCAAAGGAGCAAAGATTTAATTAGTTGAAAATATGACCTTCAACAGACATGTGCAAAGCCTCTGGGCGGTCCTGGTTTAAGCTAGAGCCTCCATTGGCACAGGGAAATTGGTAGATGTGAGAACTGAGGGGAGGCAACTTGGATGGTTTCCTTAAGGAGAGGGTGGTTGAAGAAAGGAGGAGGTGGTTGAGGAGTTTGCTGGAGTGGTTGCGGTGTGCTCTGAGAAGCTTGCGCTGAAGGAAGCTGAAGGTGGGGGCCCTGGAGACTGTTTCTCCATTTTGGTCACGTGAGTAATAGGGACTGATCTCCTTTCATTGCCCCAGCTATCTAAGGGCTTGGGCCTTTTGGCCCAGCCTAAACAGAAGGGGTATTTAAGCCCTATTCCCTTCTCTCCCTTTTCTCTCTCTCTATCTCTAATTCCTTTCTTCCTCCTATTGTAATTAAACTCCATAAAAGATTGACTGCTGACTTAAGTTTTCATTTAGGAATTACATAGCTGAATTCCTTGGCGACCTTAAATTAATATATATCAGTCTTTTAAGGTGATTTCCTTGTAACAACATCCATAGATCATGATGCTCTTGAAGACTCCTAGGGACAGTATATTTCCTGCCATTAAAGCACCCAACCCAGACTGACCCATGCCACTTTGGGGCAGCTCCAATCAGAGGAAATCTCCTTATTTTACATCTATTTTTTTTTTTAATTTTCAACCTCCATTTATTCATTTTCCTCTTATTTGGTCCCTTGGGGATAAAGCAGAACAAATTCCTCTTTCAGTGAAAGTTCTTGACATACATAAAAGATAGTCATCATGCCTCCTCCTCAAGTTTTCTCTTATCCAAGCCAAATATCCTTGGTCTCTTCCTGGGACCCCGATACAGTTCTATCTCCCACTTTCCCCCCAACTCTCATTGTCCTACACTGTCATCTGTTCAACTTATAAGGGTATTTCCTTAACTGCAGGGTGTGGAGCTTTATGCAGAACTCTAAATATGGCCAGCTAAATTTAAACAACATTATTAGGATTCTGGATCCCATGGTCCTCTTCTGGTGCCTAAATTCACATTCTCCCTTTCAGTTGCTAGAGCAGGCTATTATTGGAAGTACCCATATCTTTCCCAGACACCTTTCCTCACCAGTCATGCATTCCTCATCTTATATTGATAAAGTAGTTGGGTTTTTCCCCTTTCTTTTATCCCAATTAGAACATTTTATTTTTTTAACTTTCTTTTATTACATTTAAATGATGTAGAACAGTACAGATCCTAGGGCTGATGAAAGATTTAGCCAATGCTAGTCTAGGTATGTCTGCCCTTCTCAAAGATATTACCTTATACATTCTTTAGAAATGAAGTGATATTTTTGCAGTCTATTAAAATAAATTGACTTCTTCTAACCATTCATATACTGCTAGTCATGACTGACTCAGCTCTATCTGGTTGGAAATAGAGGCAGACTGGAAACAAAGATGGTGTTATTGACTTTCTGATAGGAAAAATGGGTTTGAGGACCACCTCTGAAACTAGCTGTGTGACCCTTGGCAAGTCATTTAACTTCTATGTACCTCAAAACAATTTATAGAACTTGTTGACTCATAGCCTGATTGCCAGATGGTGGTCCCATCTAATCACTGATCATTCATGCCCTGGGTTCCAAGGTCATGTTAAATTTACGAGTGAGATTATTTTCTGACCTACTGAAGAAAATACTTTTTGCATTTTTTCTCTCCATGTTGTTTCTCCAATAATACATATAAATATAACTTCCCAAATGATAGTGTAAACATACATGTGTGATCTTCTCATGGTTAACGGGATGTTAGTCATATTATACCTGGGACAATTTCAAGTTTCCTAGTTAGTAGTACAAGAATTTTTCCTTTTTGCTTCTAGAAGTTTGAAGGCTGAATAGGAAACAGAATAAACTGTTGCTCCTTGGTTTCACAAGACTGGATCAGGAAATATGTCAGGCTTTGGGAGGGTGAATCTTTTATTTGCATCTCCCTTGAATGGCTGTCAGCTGGGCATCCCCCAAATGGCTTAGGAGTCAGAAACTCAGTAGTTGGTCACATTAGCATAGGCTAGAGGTATCATTAGGTGAGAGAAAGAAAGATGTCAAAAATCACAGTAACAACCAGTCCAAAGAAGCTCTTAGAAGACATCCAGGCTGACTTTTATAGTCTGGGGTATAGAAAAAAGGGTGTTACCAAGGAGACACCATAGCGACTAATGAGGTAAGTGGCTTTGGTATGAGAGAGGGTCACACAGAAAACTCAGCCAGAAGCTTACAGCATCATGGTCTGACTGAGAACAATACTTTTTATTCTCAACAGTTTCTAATTGAGACACTTGGGTGTAGGGAGTAGGGAGAGGTACTGTGGAATTCAGCTGCCGGGTGGCCATCCTTCTACCTTAGTACCTAATAACACAATCGTTCAGTACAATATCTTCATGGAAACAATAGATGTGGATCTGAGGAAAGTGGGGTTCAAGATATTCAAGTTAATCTATGGAGGTGCTAATTTATGGGACTTTTCCTAGCATTTGGAGATAGGTTTTGACTCTTAATTAAAATAATAGTTATACTTTTTGCTCCCAAAATGTTCACATTGTTATAAAAAATCAGTTTCTTTTGACATACTATCGCTGTAATTTTAGGAGAAAATGTTACACAGACATTTTATAGAAAGGATGTGGGAAAGACTTCTATAACAGTAATTTTTGTTACAGAGACTGGAATATTCATATCCCAAGTATCCATCTTTGATGCATGATATTTCCATCTTTACTTCCTAAAATAATATGCATTGGTGCTTGTTTATTTTTGCATTATTATTATTCCAAATTCCTCTTCCTATTTTCCTTTAAACAAAAAAAAAAGTTAAGTAAAACCAATACTATGACCCCTTTTGTGGGAAAAGGCAAAGTTTCTCAAAAGTATAAATAACACTTTCACATCTTTGAAAGGAAAAATAAATGTTTTAATTTATGCTTGCTATGATGAAATTGATGGACCACTTTTCTTAGAATATGCCAAATTTCTTAGAAATGCCAAAATTTGGAAGGGAATTTTGAGGTAATCTAAACAAATAAGAAAACAAAGATCCACAAAGCACAGATAGAGTCACAATTTACAAGCAGGGCTTCTGACACCAACACTTGTCCTCTTTTTAATAAAGTAATGTATAGGCAATTATATTAACATGATAAATCTCATAAATCCTTTAACCCATCCTCAAATGTGGAATCAGAGTATCCCAAAGAGACATGGTACATTATACCTATTGATTCAACAAGGATTCAAAAAATTCTTGAATCAATAAGATTTTTCAGAATATTAGATCACAAATTATTATGACATTTTACTACCAGTTCATCTGTAATCATCAATTATTCTATCTACTCTTACTAAGTTTTCCATCAACAAGTTCTAGTTCAATTCAGTTACTTCTAACTTATGAAGAATATGTCCAAAATTTCAGCTAAGATGATGAGATTCCATTTCATATCTTCAAGTCTTCCCTCTCAAGTTTTCATTAGTGTCAATGTGTAAATCAGCACAGTGCACATTGATTCACAGATCAGGTTTGTTGAAATATCTGTTTGGTGTGTCAGGAGCATCTATGACAAGAAATGACAATAAATTATTTTTTCAAGATTATGCAACTAATGCCATCCATTGATTTGAAAAGAAATATAATCAAGCTCTAAAATTTTTAATATTTTTTTTCTCTTTCAAGGGCAAAATCATCAGTATAAAAGGAATAGCCCCAATCTGGAAATCAGGACTGTGGTATCTGGACCTGACTTTTTCACTGGATAATCATAAGCCCATGGACAAGTCACTTCAAAGCAACCAATAAACTATTATTAATGCCTTTGTCAGGCACTGTCCCAGGTGCTGATAATACAGAAACAAAAAGGGAAATAGCCTGTGGTCTCAAGGAACTTATATCCTCCAGGAGTTGGAGGAACATTATGTATATCATAGGCTTTTGGCAAAAGTTTATGAAATGGAATTTAATATGAATTCCAATTGAGGATGTCAGCATATCCTGATCCACCCAAAGGAGGTCTAGACACACTGAAAACTAACCAAATGAATGTGCTTCCCTGCATGTTCTTTCCTCCAGGCTGCCCCTGGGCATTTCACAGCTTATTAGCATCTCCATCATAAGAGCAGGTGGGAGGAGAGCAAGCTGATGACATTTGAATTAGTCAATTTGCTGCTTGTTTCTAGGTCTTAGAAAAGGGCAGAGGAAAGAAAGTAAAGTCACATCTGTTCCAAAGGTGAGTTCCTTCAATCAACACAAATAGCAAAAAAGCTGGAGGTAGGCAAATGTTGCCCATTCTTGTATGTGTCACTACCACCAAACTGAGGGGGAAAGTAAGCCTTGGGCTGGAGGCAAAACAAGAGATAAACAAAGGGAGCCCATTATTTCCAGTCCAGATCCCATAATGCCACAGTCTTCATTAATTTCTCAAGGGCAACTGTAAAATATCTTAAAATCCATTGCATTTCCCAGGAGGACTTTGTTGTGGGAAATGAAATTTTGGCAACAAGGAAGAGAGAAGAGACACATATGCCTAAAATCATGCCCCTCTCCTGAGAGGGCCTGCTTTGCAATAACTTTTGGCAAAAGCAGTATTTTTCATGCCAAGAATGAGATTGAGTTCTTCTATTGTTTTCCATCACATAAACTAGGTTTTCTCCTTACAACTACTAACAAGATGGGATGAGTACATCATCATGAATTTCTATAGTCACTTCAAATCAAACTACCTCTTAGAGCCAGCAAATTTATAGCATTGGGGGATGGAAAGAAATGACAGAAAAGTCTGGGAAACTCAAGGCTAAAGTAATATGCTTCATTAAGGGACTTTGTCAATGCCATTCTAATTTTGCTAATTCCCCCATTAATTGACTGGGTCCTACTTCTAGAGATAATTCAAAGTAAATTCTGGTTACTGGAGATCTGAGCTTCATTCTTGGATTTGGGCCTACAAATAATGACAGACAGATTTGCCCAGGGTCTGAAGAGTTAATATGTAAGCTGTATATATCCCAAATGCCAAGAGATTTCTGGGCACAAAAGTCTAGATGCTGATATAGTTTTCCCTCATCCCCCTACCTCTTCCAATGGAAACCAATTAACAAGGCAAGGATGAAGTGCTCATGATTTATAAGTCAAGAGATAGTTTGATTTAATAGTTAAAGGAGTAGATCAAGACAGTCAGTTAGGAATATCTAAACTCAAGTTAAATCTTGAAAAAAAGACTACCTGTCAAAATTTAAGTAAGTCACAACTTCTCAGTGTGCCAGGGAGCTCATACTATAATTAATATCTATTTGCTAATGGCCATTGTAGAGGGGGATGCCATATGAAGAGTTCCCTACATTGCTGAGTCACAGGTTAAGATGCCCTTTAAATGTGTCAGACAATGATGCCAGTGGTAGGGGAATTAAGACAACCTATTCAAACTCAAAGGTGTCAGTGATGTTGAGAAAATGATAGCTTCTGTATATGACAGAAAGATCATAATATGTGACATGATTCCTTCCACACATCACTTGCATAATACTTAATACATAGATTATCAATATATTAAATTTACCATTAAATGGAGAGTTCTTTGGAATTCCTTCCAGTTATGATTATGCTTGGTTTTAAGATGGCTTTTGAATGTCCCCACCTATACATAATCTCTAGAACCATTTAGTAACCCATATTCTAATATGTATTCATGAGATAAACATAATATGCTAAATTATCTCTTTGTTTTACTCAAAATAACAGTGTATTGACATAGATCCATTGGAAACAACTTTAATATAGTTGATACACTTGCCATAAAAAAACATACAAACAAAAAATTGATAGAATGGAAGATCTTTATTTTCTGGGGTCTCATGTGAAATGGATTGGGAAAAGGTAGTCATTCGATTGATTTAAAATAACTGCTGATAAGATGTTCAAAATGATAGAGAAGAGGAACCAAGCTATACCCTCAAGGTTCTGTGGATACACAGATGCCCATTGTTGCCAATTTTGAAAGAGAATTTTTTTACTCTGTCTTGAGTTAACACTAACTTAAGTACCCTTACTTAATACCTCACTAGACTGAAGATAGAATTAACTCTCCTTTTTCTACCTTTTGATTGAACTAACAAAAAGCTTGAACTAGATGGAGGAAGGTGTAAGTCACTTACTAAAATGGGTGACAACTCCAGAAAATTGTAAATCCTTTGATAAGAATTTACATCTTCAGAGGCCTTTGATAACAGTTGACACCTTTAGCACCATAAAAGCAAGTCCCAAACTCCCTCAGAGGAGATAGTCTTTGAGAAGATAGTCTGAAGATAGTGCCTTCTGGAGATAGTCTTTGAAGGAGCTTTGCTGGAAACTTTGACTTGGATTGGGGGCTTGGAGGTCTGCTTCAACTTTGACTCTGACTCTTGGACTACTTTGTGAAGTGAGTGAAAGACTGACTCCTTTCCTAGTTTCTGGAGAGACTAGCTTCCATCTTGGAGGAGGCCATGTAGTTATTCACTACCAGTCCTCCTGGTAGAAAGCTAATTAATTTCTACCTAGATTAAAAGAAACTCTAACTTCTTCATATTTCTCTACTTTATTTTTTCCTCTCCATTTTGTAAATATTTGTAAATAAATTTCTGACTCAAGATATAATAAATATTGAAGACAACATAATTTCATAAAATTATTGTCCAAATGTTAAATTTAACCCTTACATAATTAAACCTTAGTTTTTGATAAAAGCTCTTGGAAATACTCTCTTTCCTATTTTAAAGAAGCCTTGTGGCTGAAACATGCCCTAAGTATGGTATTGGAAAGTTATTGAGAATTATGCAAATTCTAGTGCTCTATAGGAAATGATGAAAATGAATTAAAAATATCTTGGGAAACCTTGTCTTGAGTGATACAAAATGATACGAGAAGAAACAAGAGAACAATTTATACAAAGACTCAGAAATTCTGGCCAACATAATTGCCAAGACAATTCCAAAGTTTACTAATGGAACATGCTATCCATATATGAGGCAACTAGGTATAATTGGTACCATCCTGGCAAAGAGAGAGAGAGGCTAAGGAAGCAGGTTAGATTTTATATGCTTGGTCTGCAAGATCATTGCAGATGCTGACTGCAACCATGAAATTTAAAAGAAAAAAATTTTTTTTTACCTTGGAAGGAAAGCTAGGTTAAATCTGGACAATATACCAAAAAGTAAGAACACCATCTTACCAACAAAGGTCTGAATAGTCAAAGCTGAATTTTTCCAGCAATAATGTATGATGATGAGAGTTGGACTAAATGGAAAGCTGAGTACCACAAAATTAATGCTTTTTGATTATGAAGCTCTCAACATATGAATTTTAAGAGTCCCTTGGACAGCAAGGAGACCAAATCAATTAATACTTAAAGAAATTATTCAGACTATTCACTGTGAGGTCAAATATTGAAGCTGCAGTTGAAAAATCTTAGAGACATAAGAATACAGAACTCAATGGAAAAACCCTAATGTTGAGAAAATTTGAAGACAAAAGGAGAAATTGATGACAGAAGATAACACGGACAGATAGTGTCATGGAAGCAATGAACCTGAGATTGGGAAGACAAAAATAGTGGAAGATGAGAGAGTCTGTCTGGTATTCTAAGGTACATGGGTTCATGAAGTCATGACTGAAAAACAACAATAATAAAATCCGAATACAGATAGAGAGCTGATAGGCCCAATACAATTTGAATTACATTTTCTCTTTTTTCTCAAAAATGATTAATGTGGGATTTTGTTTTATTGGACTACATATTTGTAGCTGGGGAGTATATGTATATAACATTGGGCCTAGAGTCAAGAATACCTGACTATCAATCTGGCCTCAGACACTTACTAGCTGTGTGACCCTATATGTCATTTAACCCTATTTTCTTCGATGACAATGATTATGGAGAAGGAAATTGCAAACCACTCCAGTATCTTTGCCAATAAAGACCCAAATAGGATAACAAAGTCAGACATGAATGAGCAACAACATATATTTTCAATGATTTTTCCCCTTGCTTTCTTAATAGGTGACAGGGCAGGAGGATTTGAGGAAGTGGATTCAAAATTGAAAATAAATTGAGTTGAATTAAAAATGAAAATTAAACATGAGGTTGGAGTACCAAACACTACGTAGGGACCCATATGGACAGACAAGCCAATAGAACCAAATAAAACTTTTAGATGTGTTAAGATATTGGGAGCCTTAGTAGATTTTGCCTCAGAATCTTGAAAATGTGGTGATGGTGAATTTTTTTAAACATAAAGCCATTCTAAAATTCTGAAAAATAGAATTACTCAATAGTCTGACAATTTCAAGAAGTCATGAGTTCTTTAGTCCTAGAGGTGTCCAAGGCAGAACTGTAGGATGATGTACCAGAAGTGTCATAGAGAGCATGTAGCATATTTCACAATCTCCAAGTATTGGTCTGGAGAGCTTCTGAGAATCCTTTTAGTTCTGAGTCAATGATTATAACTACAGCAACTGGAAAATGTAGGATTTATTTTCCCTGAACCAAACTTTTCTCTTTTTTCTCCCACTGTTGTCACCAAGAAGCTTCTGCTACCATACATTTAATCACTGACATTGATCTGAGAAATAATGTTCTATTGAATTTGGCAGCTGCAATTAAAATCCCCTGATCTGAATTAATACAAAGAGACTGCCCCCAGGAAACAGACAGAAATATATCACATCATGAAATTAGACTAACTCTCACCCATAAAGTTATCTGGGAATGTTAGATAAATGACCACTTTAATAAATACATAGCTAAGGGAAAGGAGGGAAATCTTGTTCAACCTAAGAACAGCCATAGACATAGTGAATCTCTTGGGGTGAGGAAGATGAACAGTCTAAGTTGGCTTAAATGCTATCCAAAGGAAACAGAGGGTGAAATGAGAATGGATCTCAATTCTACCATCTTTTCTGCCTTTCAGGTTCTTATGCTCACCATGACCTGGTGAATTAGTCTTTTAGTGTTGTTGTATCCATTCTCTACATGGGCAAAAGTGAATCTCAGAGTGGTGAGGAGATGGCCAAAATGACTATGAAGAAAGGACTGTTGACTCAGAATGAGGTATCCTCATCCTTATCATTGAATCCATCAGAATATCATTGAATCCATCAGAATGAGGATTCAATCAGAATCCTCCCTCTATGTCCAGTGATTTGGGCATTTCAAGATTCTTGTCATATATCAGTTATTTCTTTTTATTTTTTATGATAGAAGGCTATGTTCTCTAATGAACCAATTCAATTCACTGAGGATTATGTACTCAGTGAGGGGATATTAACACAAAAACACTGAAAATATTATATCCACAGAATAATAAATATGAGATCAAAGGAAGGGAAGGGAGAATTCCTTCAAGGGGAGGTGACTGAGTTAAAGATTCTAAGATTCTAATGGATCTAAAGCAGGAGTTATTACAAGTAGGAGTTGCAATGTGGGCAAGAGCAAAAATGTTGGGAAGAGAATACCAGGTTGGGGAAAATGTGAGTTAGGTTAATGAAGAACAAATTAATTCTGGAAATTCAGAGGCTGCAAGGTAATTAATGGATCTAAAGTCAGGAAAAACTAAATTCAAAGTTTGTCTGATGTATTCACTTGCTGTGTGATCCTAGACAAGTCAATTGTCCTCTCTCTGCCTCAATTTCCTCATCTCTAATATGAGGATGTCAGACTCTATGGTCTGGAAGGTAATTTCCAATTCTTTGTGTAGAATTCTCTTAGAAAGGAAACTGAGGAGTCACATTAGGAAATTTTTAATACTTGAAGGACTAGAATTTAAGAATATTTCAAAGAATGAAACTGTATCAATTATCATAGCTCATTTATTTTTATATTATTGTTATTGTTCATTTCATTCATTTCAGTTGTGTCTGAATCTTAATGATCCCTTTTGGGATTTCCTTGGCATAGATACTGTATTGGTTTGTCATTTCTTTTTCCAGCTCATTTTGCACATGCAAATGCATAAGCAAACAAGGTTAAGGGACTTGCCCAGAATCATATATCTAATAAGTATCTGAGGATAGATTTGAACCCAGGTCTTTCTGACTCTAGGCCTGGTACTCTGTTCACTGCACTACCTTAGCTACCTTTTTTTTTTATCCTTAAGGCAAAGCAAATAAAGAAAATGTATTGAGGACTTTATTTCAAAGCAAAATTATAATGTCTGCTCATGCTCATTTGTATTTAAATATATTTGCACAGATAGGAGAAATTATAATAAATTAAAGTAAAATCATTTTAAAATGTATCAGTTGATTCATCTGATGCTTCTAGTGCACCAAGCTAAGTAGTGATATTTTTCCTAGAATCAGTAGGGTCCCACAAATATATATTTCAGCAGGGAAAGGACAGTTGGATATATACTTTAACACAAATATTTTGACAGCTGTTTCTATGACGAATTTGAGAGAAAAGAGATTGGAACTATGAAAATCAATTTCTGAGATTAGCTATGTGTTGGCAGAGAAGGGTTTGGATATCAGAGGGGCTTCAAAAGTAGGATAAGAAGAGATTCACTGATTGATTATTTGATATGAGTGGGAGAAAAAAGATTGAGAATGGCTAAATGAGAAAAATCCCATGTGAATATTTGGAAAAGCCATGTCAATATGAGAGTATTTCCTATAAGAAAAATAAATCCATTTGGCATATGGGTAAGCAGTAATCCAAATGTAATCTATCACAAAATGCATGGATAATTTCTTGTGCTCAATACGCAGTAGAGATTTTTTTAATTATGTCTTTGAAATCTAGGTGTTGGAAATGTAGAGCTCATTTGATGTAAAGTATAGAGACTTTCACAAAAGCAATAGTCTAACTACAATTTGTGAGCAGCTGCCAAAACAACACTTATTAGTGAGGAAAAAAGATTTGTACCAATGTCTGACTTGGCATCTCCAGAGCTTAATGATTTTCTATTAAATTGAGCAAATTAGAATATCTCATCTATAATCTCAGAAATCCCAGGCTTGTGTGGATGGGGCAGAGCTGATAAAAATCCATATTTACTTAGGTCAATCCTATTATTTCATTTCAATTTGCTATTCTGAGATGGACAGTATTCCTAGATTTAAGAATAACTAAGTTCAGGTCTTGCCTCTAACCCATCCTGGATGTTTGGCCCTGACCCATCCATTTAACCTTTAGGCTACTTAAATAACTATAAGTCTCTAAGTTGCAAAATAGGTAGCAAATATTTACTAGAAGTTTGATTCTTACCAAAAGTTGCTTATAACCATGAAATCACATGAATAGATAGATAGATAGATAGATAAATAGATAGATAGATAGATAGATAGATAGATAGATAGATAGATAGATAGATAAATGGATAGATGGATAGATAGATAAATAGATAGATAGATAGATAGATAGATAGATAGATAGATAGATAGATAGATAGATAGATAGATGATAGATAGATAGATAGATAAATGGATAGATGGATAGATAGATAAATAGATAGATAGATAGATAGATAGATAGATAGATAGATGATAGATAGATAGATAGATAGATAGATAGATAGATAGATAGATAGATAGATAGATAAATTGATTGATTGATAATGTTGGAATGGGAATGAGAAGCGTTAAAAGTCTTTGAGTTCAAATCTCAGTTTTATCACATACTATCTGAGTGATGTCGGTCAGTCAATTACATTTTCTTCTAGGCTTCAAATGGATAAAAATAGACACATCTGGCCACTCAAAAAAGGTTATCAGAATTGATATAGATCTATCTATTTAACCCTTTCTAATTTACCCTTGGCCTATACTGATGATTTTATATCAGTGTATAGAATTCCTTCAGCATCTACATGATTTTAAGATATCTTCCACAAATTTATAATTGGACCATCAACTAACAGTTTAGAGAGTTGCTTGTGGACATTAAAAGGTTAAAAGACTTGCCCAGGGTCACACAGCCATCATCTATAAGGAAAAGAATTGAAGGTCAGGTTGTTCTGACTTTCCCCAGGACATTACAATCTCTTTCTAAGGTTAACACTCACAACTCATATTTATTGAAACATTCCTTTACAAAGACTTTTGCACCAGATTCCTGGCTTAATTGTAGCTTTGGAGGTATCTTCTGTAAGCTGACTAACCAGACTTTATTTTCTTGAACAGATCATCTAGACTATTTAACATTATAGACTTTTGGTTTACTTTCTGGCAGCCACTGAAAACCAGCCTCTGGCTAGAAATCAGCTGGAGTTTTAGAAGCTTGACAAGATAAAAAGGATCAAAGAGAGACTTAGAATGCAGTATGTCTTCACTTTTAGACAGTACCAGGTACAGTGGAGAAGATATACATGCAGCTGACATGGAGGTGAACCAAAATCTGGGCTCTTCCTTCCAGGACTGAGAGGACCCTCAGATCTTTTGTTCATTTTTATCTCTGTCTATACTCTCAAGAATTAAACATCCCTGACTTTTCATTTTACCTTTGTCTACTTCTCTTGAGATTTCTGTTTGAATGTCAAATTTTCTATTCAGTTCTTATCTTTTCATTAGGTATAATTCAAAATCTTCTATTTCATTAACTATCCATTTTTCACCTGAGAGATAACACTCAGTTTTGCTTAGTAAATTATTATTCATTGTAATGCTAGCCCCTTGACCTCCTGGAATATCATATTGCAAGTATTGTACTCCCTTAACATGGAAGGTACTACATATATGATCTCAACTTGGGGCCCATGATATTTTAACTATTTCTTTCTCCCTGTTTGCAGTATTTACTCTCTGACCCTGGAAGTTTGGAATTTGGCTATAATATTTCTGGGAATTTTCATTGGGGATTTTTTTCAGGAGGTTATTGATAGATTCTTTCAACTTCTATTTTATCCTTAGTATATAATATAGCAGGACAATTTTCTTGATAATTTCTTGAACTATAATGTTTACACTTTACACCTTGATAATGACTTTCATATAGTATAATAATTTGCCTGTTATTTCCCCTTGAAATATATTTTGGAGCTTAATACTTTTAGATGAGATAGTTCACATTTTCTTCTGTTTTTGAACATTTTTACTTTGTTTTATTATTTCTTTTTTAATAATTTATTTATTTATTAGAATTTATTTATTAGGCTATTTTTCCATGGTTACATGATTTATGATTTTTCCCAGCCCTCTTCTCTCCCCACTCCCAGAACTGATAAGCAATTCCACTGGATTATAAATGTATCATTGTTCAAAACCTATTTACATGTCATTCATATTTGTAATTGAGTGATCTTTTAATGCTATTACCCCAATCATATTCCCATCAAAGTCTGTAATTGATCCTATATTTTCCTTCTGCTTTTCTGTTCCCAAAGTTCTTTCTCTGGATGTGGATAGCATTCTTTCTCATAAATTCCTCTGAATTGTCCTGGATCATTGCATTGCTGCTAGTAGAAAACTCTATTACATCTGATTGTACCAGAATGTATCAGTCTCTGTGTACAATATTCTATTAGTTCTTCTCCTTTCACTCCGCATCAATTCCTGGAGGTCTTTCCAGTTCACTTAGAAATCCTCCAGTTCATTATTCCTTTTGACACAATAATATTCCATCACCATCAGATGCCAAAATTTGTTCAGCCATTCCCCAATCAATGGACACCTCCTTATTTTCTGATTTTTGGCCACCACAAAGAGCATGGCTATAAATATTTTTGTATTATATTTTTTCTTATTATCTCTTTGCGGTACAAACCCAACACTGGTATGGCTGGGTCAAAGGGAAGGCAAATTTTTAAAGCCCTTTGGGCATAATTCCAAATTACCTTCTATAATCTTTGCATTAATTCACAACTCCACCAGCAGTGTATTAGTGTCCCAATTTTGCCCCATCACCTCCAACACTTACCACTTTCCTTTGCTTCCATATTGGCCAATCTGCTAGGTGTAAGGTGGTACCTCAGAGTTGTTTTTATTTGCATTTCTCTAATCAGGAGGGATTTAGAGGACTTTTTCATGTGATTATTGATAATTTTGATTTCTTCATCTTAGAATTACATATTCATGTCACTTGACTATTTTTTGATTAGAGAATAGCTTGATTTTTGGTAAATTTGACATTTTCTTATACATTTGTGAAGTTAATCCTTTGTCAGAGAGTTTTGTTAAAAAAGAGTCCCCCCCCCCCAGATTATTGCTTTCCTTCTAATTTTGGTTATATTGGTTTTGTTTGTACAAATTTTTTTTAATTTAATGTAATCAAAATCATTCATTTTATGTTTTGTAATGTTCTCTATCTCATGCTTTGTCTTAAATCCTTTCCTTTCCCACATATCTGATAGGTATACTATGTTCACTTACTTTATTCAAAATTTAATTCCCTATATTTAAGTCATTTACCCCTTTTGAATATATCTTGGTATAGGGTATGAAATGTTGATCTAAACTTGATTTTTCCCATACTGTTTTCCAATTTTCCTTGCAGATTTTATCAGTGAGTTCTTGTCCCCAAAACTGGGATCTTTGGATTTATCATACACTGTCTTGCTGAAGTCATTAACCCCTAGTCTATTCCATTGATCCAGCCTTCTGTCTCTTAGCCAGTACCATATTGCTTCAATGACCACTGCTTTATATTACAATTTAAGATCTGGTACTGCTAGGACCCCGTCCTTCACATTATTTTCATTAGTTCGCTTGATATTCTTGACCTTTTGGGTTTTTTTTTTTAGATGAAATTTGTTATATTTTTTTCTAATTCAATAAAATAGTTTTTAGGAGTTTGATAGGTATGGAAATGAATAAATTTATTTGGGTAGAATTCTCATGATATTATATTAGCTCATCCTACCCATGAATAATTAATGTTTTGCCAGTTATTTTCATCTAGTTTTAATGATATAATTCCTGTGTTTAACTTGGTAGATAGATTCCTAAATATTTTATATTGTCTAGAGTTATTTTAAATGAATTTTCTCTTTCTAACTCTGCTGCTGAGTTTTGTTGATAATCAAAAGAAATGATTCATGTGGGTTTACCTTGTATCCTGCAACTTTGTTAAAGTTGTTGATGATTTCCATTAGCCTTTTAGTTGGTTTTCTAGCATTTTTTAAGTATACCATCCTATCATCTGAAAAGAATGGTACTTTAGTTTCCTCATTGCCTACTTTAATCCCTTTTCTTCTCTATTTGCTACTGCTAGCTGTAAACCTTGAAATTTCTCAGACTTGTGAATGTTAAAAATTTCCCCATTGGACTGGGAACATTCCCCATTTTGATGAGAAAACTCCTTGCTATGGGAAGGACCTCTACTCCACCCGTACTTAAGACTGCTTTAGGGGAGAAAACTCCTTGCTAAACAAAGAAAGTACTTGGACCCATGCTTATAATAAGGCAAGGAGTTCTTTGAGCCATGCCTGTTTTTTAGAATTGATACAATGAGATGCTAGGTACCTAAAAGGGTCGGGCAAGTTTTCTCTTAATGAGATTAGTTGACTCAGCTGTGTTTTCACTGGTTCAGACTTCCTGAGGAGATTAGCCAACACAGCAGCATTTTTTCTGGTTCAGACTTACTGAGGAGATTTGTTGACTTAGCAAGAATTCAGATGGGCAGTCCATTGGAAAACGTCTACAGTGATTGGTAGATGTAAGGACTTAGGGGAGGTGACATAGGAGAAAAACCTCCTATATAAGAAGCAGAATCTCTTGAGGAAAAAAGATCCTTTTGGAGGATCTCTGATGAGGATCGCTTGGGAAGAATCTCTTGAGAGAGGCTCTGGAGAAGGGAAGCTCTTGGAGGACAATCTCTAAGGAGGTCTCGCTGGAGGTCCTCTGAGGGGACTCTCTCCCTCTGGAGGCTCTGGAGAGAGGCCCTTTGGAACAGTCTCTGGCTGGAAGGCTCTTTAAGGAGGACTCTGGCTGGAACTCTCTCTGGTGAAGTCAGCTGAGATGGAGCTGGCCTGGTTTCACTAGAATCCTTGCTTAGACCTTGTGGTGAGTGTTAAAAGACTGACTGAGTGATCTCTCTCTCTTAAGACTCAGGTCTAGGCCATGTTGGCTTAAGGCCCTTCATACTTTTTTCCTTTTTCTCTCTTTCTCTCTTTTCTTTAATTCCACATTTGTATTAATTAAAATCTCTATAAAACCCAGTTGACTTGGGTATTTGAATAATTGGGAATATTTCCCTGGCGACCACCTTATATTTGATTTAAAAACCAAGACACTGTAGTGAAACATATTTTCTGTAGTCAAATTTACTCACCCTCTCTTATATCTATCATAATTTATATCTTCCACCATTTTAACTCACTACAGTTTACAACATCACTCTTTTAACTGTTACAGTTTAAGGCCTTCAACCATTTTAAATCTAACATAGCATTTCTAGTAAAATATTAAACAAGAGAAGTGATAATGGCATCTTTGCTTCACTCCTCATCTTATTTGGAAGGCTTCTAACTTGTCCCCATTGCAGATAATACTTGCTAATGGTTTTATATATGTAGTTTATTATTGTGAGGAAAGGCCCTTCTATTCCTATACTTTCTAGTGTTTTCAATAAGAATGGGTGTTGTATTTTGTCAAAGGCATTTTGTGCATCTATTGAGATAATCATGTGGTTTTTGTTGGTTTAATTATTGATATGGTCAATTATATGGTTGCTTTTCCTAATGTTAAACCATCCTTATATTCCTGGTATAAATCTTACCTGGTCAGAGTGGATGATCATTGTGATAACTTATTGTAGAGTTGGTTTTTTTTTGCTAGTATTTTATTTAATATTTTTGTATCTTTGTTCATTAAGGAGATTAGGATGAAGTTTTCTTTCTTTTTTTGGTCTACCTGGCTTTTGAATCAGCACCATATTTGTGTCATAAAAAGAATTTGGCAAAGTTCCTTCTTTGCTTATTTTGTCAAATTATTTGAACAATATTTGGATTAATTGTTCTTAAATATTTGATAGAATTCACTTATGAATCCATCCGGCCCTGGGGATTTTTTTCTTAGAAAGTTCTTTGATGACTTGTTCAATTTCTTTTTCTGAGATGGGATTATTTAAGTATTCTATTTCCTGTTTTGTTAATCCAGGCAATTAATATTTTTTGTAAATTTTCACCCATTTCATCTAGATTGTCATACTTATTGCTATATAATTAGATAAAATAGTTCTTAATAATTATCTTTTTTTCCTCTCCATTAGAGGTGATATTACCCGTTTCATTTTTGACACTGCTAATTTGATGCTCTTCTTTCATTTTTCATTAGATTAACCAGTATTTTATCTATTTTTTAAAGTACCAAGTTCTAGTTTCATTTATTATTTCAATAGTACTTTTACTTTAATTTGTATTAATTTCTTCTTTAATTTTTAGGACTCCCAATTTAGTTTTTATTTGGCAATTTTTAATTTCTTCTTTTTTTTATTTTTTAAAGTTGTAAGCCCAATTCATTGATCTCCTTCCTCTCCATTTTGTTGATAAAGGCACTCAGAAGTATAAAATTTCCCCTCAATGCTGATTTCCCTATATTCCTTAGATTTTGATATGTTGTCTCTTCATTGTCATTCTCTTTAATGAAGTTCATATTGTTTCTATGATTTCTGTTTTTACCCAACAGTATTGAAGAATTAGATTAGTTTCCAATTAATTTTAAATTTGCCTTTCCATAAGCCCTTTTTAATTATAATTTTTATTGCATTGTGATCCAAAAAAGTTGCCTTTATTATTTCTGCTTCTCTGCATTTGTTTGCAATATTTCTATGCCCTACTTACTACATGCTTGCTCTCTGTATATGTACCATGTATTGCTGAGAAGAAGGTATATTCCTTTTTATTCCTGAAAGTTGGAAGCAGAGAGAGAGAGAGAGAGAGAGAGAGAGAGAGAGAGAGAGAGAGAGAGAGAGAGAGAGAGAGAGAGAGAGAGAAAGAGAGAATTTATGCTGGAGTCTGCTTCCTAATGCCCAGGTTCTACATCAGCAAAATAAAAGCAAAGATTATTACACTACTCCCTTCCAATCCATTTTAAGCCAAGAGTTAGAACAGATAAAGGGCTTTAAGAAAGTAAGCTATCCCTTGACCTTGTGTGAAGGATCTATTTTCCCTTAGAACTACCATGTGTGTGAGTAAAAAAGGCTGACTCCCTTTCCTGGCTTTCCTGGAGGTACCAGCCTCTGGAGCGGGCCCTCATCTGGGAGGAAGCTTCTTGGCTAAAACCTTTGTTAATTGACCCTTAGGCCCTCTGGTTGGGGCTTCTGGAGCCCTGTGCCCTGGTAAGCAGAGCTCCAGGACTTGAGCAATAGTCTAGCTTGTTAAACTAGATTTCTTACTCTGCCCTCTTCCTCATTTTTCTACTTCCTCACTTTCCCCCCATTTTATAAAAATCATTCAGAATTGATTAAATTCCTGGCGACCAAACTCTTAAATATCCTCGTCCAATCCCTTACATTCTGGCCCTTACACCCCTGGGGTCTTATCTATGTCACCGGACTGCTAGCTTTATGTCACATGAGCGTATGTCACATGAGTGTGCTCCACCATACCTCACAGGAGAGTGACCTAGGCACAGTGACCCAGAAAGGATTACTTTAGGATCCAGGAATAAAGGAGATGAAATTATAGAGGGGGTTCCAGGAAATGGTCTCTCTCTATTCCTTTGGACACATGGGGAGAAGATGGTGGCTGAGATAGATAGCCATGTGGAGAAGCGCCCACATGGCAAGATTAGAATAGGCTTAAATCTTTACCTCTATGCTCTCTATTTCAAGTAAATATTAATACACTCTCTGGAAATTAAGGACCCGAGTTTTAATTTAGCTTTAACACACTGTTAATAGTCTGACTACAAAAATCTGGCCCTGGTGTTGGCTTAGTCTTACTGTGCCCACACCCACTCAGATGCATGATCATGACTAAAGGACTGATTAGAACCTGAAACTGGACTTGGTTGTGTCTGGGTCAGGCTATCCTTCAGTCCTTCCAGAGATGCTGATCTAATCAGGCCTTGGCTTATCTCTCCAGGTTCTCCATTTGGCTTCAGGCAGCCATGACCTGAGCTCTTTCCCAGACTGGCAGTCCTGTCTGCCAGTTTCCCAGCAGCACAGCACTAATGCTAATCAACGTAGCTGACTTTTGGTCTTCATCACAAACAGCCCACATTAAATCCTTCAGGACTGAAGACCATGCCTCCAATTGATGGCTTATTTTGGGCTGTGAATGGTGAACTGTTCCCTCCTGGCCATTTTAGCCCCAGAGAAAGGCCCTTCATCAATGGCAAACAGAATGTTGCTGCAATGCCAGGATTCCTGATTTTATCCAGGGATCAGGATTACTTTGTTTTTGTCTGTTGGAACTTTCCACCACCTCTGAAATCCCCCTTTGTTGATCAGTGAATATGTGATAAAAAGGTGCCAGTAAATTCTAAGTGACTTTGTATTTCATTTGTTACAACCCTCTTTTCCTACGCACATAAAATGATTATCTTTGAGGTACATCCAAGTGTGCTGGTAAATGTCTGACGTGATTTTCTTCTGTATTGTCATACATCTAGACAATGAACAAATAATACATCAAACTGATTTGTAGTATTTGCCAGTTTCTAAGGTATAAATGTTCACACAGAAAATTTAACTAATAGCTCCTGTGAGTCAATAGGAGCTGACTCCAAGATGCTGCTTCAAGTGTCATTCATTCAGGCTCCAGACATCCTCTTTACTTTGTTACTGTACTAAGCCCATAGTAGATTTTGTTGCTGCTAAATAAAGATCAAAGTGACAGAAAAAAACTGGGTAGACACAGGGATCTGGAAGCCCATTGCTGGAAACAATGTTGGAAAGAACCAAGTCAAAGATGTACCCACAACCTCTGTTCTTTGAGTAGCATAATCTTAGGGAAAGAGAGCAGTCTCCCTTCCTCTATTTCCCTAACCTTTCCAACTAAACAAATTTAACTGGGAAGTCATGACTCTTTCTGGAACATTCTTTCTTCATATGTGTCCATCAAGTACTGATTTCTGTCCTGAAGGTTGTTTTTAAAGAGAGTTTATTTTCCAAATTAAATGTAGTAACAATTTTCATTGTACATTTTATGAAATTATAAGATCCAAATTGTCTCCCTTCTTCACTGCCTTCCCCCCTCCAGGAGATGATAAGCAATTCTGGGTTATACATGTATTATCATGCAAAACAGACTGACATATTGATCATTGTTACAAGAGAATACTCATACAAAACCAAAACCCCAAAATGAAACCATAAATAAAATAACATGAAAAGAATATGTTTTGGGATGCATCTGACTCCAGCAGTTCTTTCTCTGAAGGTGGATAACATTCTTTTTTCATTAGCCTTGCAGATTTGTCCTGGATCATTTTACTACTGAGAGAAATAAAATCTTTCCCAGTTGATCACTGAACAATATCACTGTTACTGTGAACAATGTTCTCCTGGTTCTACTTATTTCACTCAGCATCAATTCATGGAGTACCTTCCTAGCTTTTTCTGAGATCACCTTGCTCATTATTTCTTGTAGCATAATAGGATCCCATCAACATTAAATACCACAATTTGTTGAGACATTGCTCAATCAATGGATATCCCCTCAATTTCCAATTCTTTTGTACCACAAAAAGAGCTGCTATAAATATTTTTGTACTAGCACCCCCAACTTTTATCTTATTTATTTGGTATATAGACCTACTAGTCATATTACTGGATCAAAGAATTCACACAGTTTTACAGTCCTATGGGTATAATTACAAATTGTCTTCTAAAATGGTTAGATCAGGTCACAAATCCACCAACAATGCATTAGTGTTCCAATTTTGTTAATCACCTCAAACATTTATCACTTTACTATTATATTGGCCAATCTAAAAGGTGTCAAGTGGTATCTCGGCATTATTTTAATTTGTATTTATCTAATTAAGAGTTATTTAGAACATTTTTATATGATTATTCATAGTTTGGATTTCTTCATCTGAAAAGTGCTTGTTCTTATCTTTTGATCATATTTAAACAGGGAAATTATTTGCATTCTTTTAGATTTGACTTAGTTTTCTAGATATCTGAGAAATGAAGCCTTTATCAGAAAATTTTGTTATAAAATTTCCCCCCATTTTGGTGTTTTCCTTCTACTTTTCTACACTGTTAAAAAATTTTTTAATATATTCAAAATTATTGCATCTCATTTTTTTTTACATCTCATATTGTTCTCTAACTCTTGCTTGATCATAAATTCTTCCCTTATCCATATATCTGACAGGTAAACTATTCTATGTTTTCCTAATTTGCTTATGGTATCACCCTTTGTGTCAAAATCATATATCAATTTTGAACTTATCTTGATATAGGATGTTAGATATTGAACTATACCTAGTTTCTGCCATACTGTTTTCAAGTTCTTCCAATGGTATTTGTCAAATAGTGAGTTCTTATTCCAAAAGTTGTGGTCTTTGAGTTTATCAAATACTAGATTGTCTAAGGCAATTTACCCCTATATATTATATATCTAATACATTAAATTGATCTACTATTCTATTTCTTATCCAGTAACAGATTATTCTGAAGATTACTGATTTAGAGTACAGTTTGAGATCTGGTACTGCCAAGCCACTTTCCTTCACATATTTTTCTACTAATTCTTCTCTTGATTTTCTTGACATTTTATACTTTCAGATGAATTTTGTTATTTTTTCCAGTTACATAAAATAACTATTTGGTAGTTTGATTGGTATGGCACTGGTTGAGTAAATTAATTTAGGTATAATTGTCATTTGTATTTTATTAGCTCAACCTACCCATGAGCAATTCATATTTTCCAGTTGTCTAAACTTGATTTCATTTGTGTGAAGAGTGCTTTGTAATTGTATTCATATAGTTCCTGTGTTTGTCTTGGCAAATAGATTCCCAGATATTTTATACTGTGTAGAGTTATTCTAAATGGAATTTCTCTTTGCATCTCTTGCTGCTGGATTTTGTTGGTAATATATAGAAATGATAATGATTTAGGTGGATTTCTTTTGTATCCTGAAACTTTGCTAAAATTATTAATTATTTCAATTGGTTTTTAGCTGATTGTATAGGAGTCTAAATATGTCATTATATTATCTTCAAAGAGTAATAGTCTAGTTTCCTCATTGACTACTTTAATTCTTTCCATTTCTTTTTCTTCTCATTGCTAAGCCTAATATTTCTAGTACAATATTAAATAATATTGGGGAGAATGTGCATTCTTGTTTCACCATTATTCTTACTGGGAAAGCTTCTAATTTATCCCAATTATACAAAATACTTATTAAAAATTTGTTTTAGCCCAATATTACTAATATTTAAGAAATGGCCTATTTATTCCAATATTCTCTAGTGTTTTTCATTGGAATGGATGTTATAATTCATCTGTTTGTTTTTTCTGCTTCTATTGAGATAATAGTAATTTCAGTTACTTCGGTTATTGATATTATCCATTATGCTGATAGTTTTCCTAATATCTAACCAGTCTTACATTTCTGATATAAATCCCACTTGCTCATAGTGAATTATCCTTTTGATATATTGCTATTTTAGTGTTTTATTTAAAATCCTTGCATCTATCTTCATTAAGAAAATTGATCTATAATTTTCTATCTCTGTTTTGACTCTTCCTGGTTTAGGTGTCAGCACCATATTTGTATCATGAAAAGAACTTAATAGGACTCCTTCTTTGCCTATTTTCCAAAATAGTTTATGTAGTATTGGGATTTATTGTTCTTTAAATATTTGATAGAATTCAATTGTGAATCCACCTGGCCCTGGTTTGGCCAATTTCTTTGTCTGAGATGGGATTGTTTAAGTGTTCTATTGCCTCTTTTGTTAATCTTGGCAATTTATATTTTTGTAAATATTCATCATTTCACTTAGGTTGTCAGTTTTATTGGCATGGTCAATTCTTGTGTGGGTGCCATGTACTGCTGAAAAGAACAAATATGCTTTTCTACTACTTTCAATTTTCTCCAGAGATGTATTAAATATAACTTTTCTAAAATTTCATTCACTTCTTTCACCTCTTTCTTGTTTAATCTTGGTTAGATTTATCTATTTCTGAGATGGAAATGTTGAGATCACCCACTAATAAAGCTTTACTGTCTATTTCCTACTGAAACCCACTTAATATTTCTTTAAAAAATATAAATGCTGGAGAATTTGTTGAACATGTGTTTAGTATTAATATTACTTCATTGTCTATGGTACCAGTTATCAAAATATAATTTCCTTCCTTATCTTTTAATTAGATCTAGTTTTGCTTTAGCATTTTCTGAGATCATGATGTCAAATCCTGCCTTATTTCAACTGAAACACAATAAATTCTGTTCCAGTCCTTTACCTTTATTCTCTGTGTCTCCCTGCCTCAAATATGTTTCTTACAAATAATATATCATAGGATTCCATTTTTAATCCACTATGCTCTCCACTTTCATTTTATGGGAGAGTTCATCTCATTCACATTCATAGTTATGATTACCAACTTTAGATTCCCATCTATTTTATTTTACTCTTTTTAAACTGTTCTTTCTCTCCCCTTTCACTATGTCCCTCCTAACGTGTTTTGCCTTTAATCAACATGCCCCTTAATTTCACCCTCTTTTCTATTGTTCCCCTTTGTCTTATTCCCCTTTTATTTCTTTATAAGGCAATATAGGATTCTATACCCAAATTAGTATGGTTATTATTCCTTCTCTGAGTCAGTTCCAATGAGAGTAAGTTTTAACCATTCTCTGTCACCATTCTCAACCTTCCCTCCATCATACTAATTTTTTCATGACTTTATAGGTGACATAATTTACCCTCTTCTACATCTGCCTTCCCTTTTCTCTCCATGTAGTCCTCATTTTCACCCCTTGAATTTTTTTTTTGCATCTCATGTCATCCTAAACAGCTTTTTCCTTCAACCTCTTTCTATGTATACTCCTTCTAACTGCTCTAATAGTCATAATATTTTTGAGTTATAGATATCTCAAGTTCTAGTTTTATCCTGAAGGCATTTTCTGTTTTTAGGGTAGAGAAGGCACTCTCTTGGATTTCAGTTTTTCATTTCTGCTACCCTTAGTTCTAGTTCTAGTTATGAGTTTCTGCAATTTTTAGTTCTTTGTATGATGGTCTATGAGCTTGTATCTCTAAAAGCAGCTCCCACTGCCAGATTCACTCTTCCTCTAGGGCCTGGTGATTGCTTACTAAGCTCAGAGCACTGTATGCTACCTTGCACTAGGGCTTAGGCTATAACCTCAGGCTTAGGCAGGATCTCAGTGTCGTAAATTTAACCTGTGCCCAAGTTCAGAATCTGGAACAGTAGATGTGTGTGGAGGGAGGGGACTTGCTGTTGGTTTGTTCTGGTTCTTTCTTGCCTCAGTGAAACAGTCCTTCCCTCCCCATCTTCCAAGTTGTTTTCTTTGGGAAAAAATTGCTTCACTTCATTCACTTGTTGGTTCTATCGCTCTAGTATTCATTGTAAAGCATTATTTTAAGGTTAGTTGGAGAGGATTCTAAGAGAAGTTCAAGCTTTCTATGTCTCTATTCTGCCATCTTGGTTCTATCTTAAGGCCATCTGGAAACCTCTTAGAGTTATAGAAGACCTTGGAGCTCTTCTAGGCCTTCCTTTCCCACCTCTACTACTTCTTCCCCAGCTAAGAGAAAAAAGAGATCAAACTAAGGATAATAACTAGTTAGTGGTCACTAGTTAGAAAAATTCAGCTAGTAGGAAAAGTCCATTTAATCTTGATCCACAGCTCATTCTTCTGCCCAGTTGGGTTTTTACATTCCTTTCAGATACAGTGTTAAGCTAAAAATGTAAAAGAGTCCTTAGAGTCACTATTCCTATGGCCCAATTCTTTTGGCTCCTCAGTGTGAAATTTTGAATAAAATCAACAAGCCAATATTGGAGACAGATGTGAAAGCTGGCCATGATTTATGAGCAGCAAATGATAACTTGACAATAATATCAAATTCTTGATGGCAATTCCCTGTGAAATGATGCCTCGCAAAATGACATCATGGTTGTTTTAGAATTAATGTTTCATCACAGAAATGTTTCATCACCCACCAAGGAGCCAAGAAACAGGCATGAGATTTGATCTGATATGAAAAAGTTGAAAATAAAATGTTTAAATATTTACTCAGGAATCTGAGCTCAAAATTCTAAGCTACTCTCCCCTAAGCTTTTGTCAAATGCATGTTTATTAAAAAGCTAAATTCAATTAACCAACAAATAGTTATGGAGCTCCTACTATGTGACGTGCTTTTGTCAAGGTACAAGAAACACAAACAAAATGCAATGAATCTTTACGAAGATTACATTAGTGCACTTGACAAAAATAGGAAAGGTAAGAAGATGGATAGATTTTGAGGAAATTATAATGAGATTAATTCGTGACATTTTGAATTTTTGCATCCTTTTAGAAATGTCCAGCTAGTGCATAGTATTATAGGACTTAAGATAAGGGAAGTGTAAAGATTAAATTTAACTCTCCCCTGATTGTGAAAATGAAATTAATTAACTTTCCCCTGATTGTAAAGATTAAATTAACTCCCCTGCCCACTTTTAGATTTAATTAGCAAAAGTATAAACATGCTACTTACAATTGAATGGGGAGATCTGCCCATTTTTAGATCTAATCACCAAAAGTGTAAACATCCCAATTAATCATTAAGTAGGGAGGTCTGTGACCTACATGTGCAATAGTGGGTGATGAATCAGAATCAAACTGACTGCCCTGTGGGCCATTCTAAGCAAAGCTTCAACTGTGATGGGTAGGCATAAAATTGGGGGAAGAAACAGGAAGTGATGCAGAAGAAAGTGTCTTTAAAAGGGATTTACAACTTCCACAGAGGAGTTCAGCTTGTACTTCATCTTCTTCTGGAGTTCTGAGTTTGATTTGGAGACTGAAGAATATGCTGACTGGACCTGAGACCCTGTTCCTGGTGAGACTGTCCTTACCTCTCTCCCTTTGGACTGACATGAGGTGAGTGAAAAAGCTGACTCCTTTCCTGGATTTTCTGAAGATACTGGCCTCAGGAGAGACCTACCTCTTGAGACAGGCATCCCCAGGTCCTGGACTTTGCCAAGGCTTCTCTAGCTAAGGACTCACTCTCCCTTCCTGGGTTGAGCCAGGGGCTAGGCATAAATTAATTCATGCTTAGACACGATATCTTACCCTGACCTCTCTCTGATTTTCTTACTTTACTCTTTCTATATTCTGTAAATAAATTGTAAATAAATCTCTTTGGAATAAAATTAAATTCCTGGTGACCCTATTCTTAAATAATCCATTCCAACCTTCTTAATAAAATAACCCCATTTTCCCCCTTACAGAAGAAAGGATAGGAATTATTATACTGTATAGAACCCAGAGCCACTGCATAGAGCTAATAATTGAATCCATGAGAGCTGATGAAATCCCTAAATTAGAGAGATCTTGGTGCTGAAAAATACTACAGAGGCCATCTACTCTGAGTCCCCTGTTTTACAGATGAAGAAACTGAGTTCAAATGTTTAGATAGGCTCTGAACTGAGATCCAGAGTCCAGATCTAACACCTTGCTTCTGCACCATATACTCTTAGCTTTAAAATGAAAACTGAAAATTTACCCATGATTAATCATTTAAAGGCCTAAATATTACTAGAGGATGCAGTCTGACAGCAGAGATAATTATCTCCAGAGAGTCTCTGATTGCACAGTACAATTTCAGGTGTCCTAGAATAGATTCAGGGGACTAGATACTCTTAGTCAAGAGACTATTTTTTGCTATTTTGGGGGGCAAACTCCAGGATTCCAGAAGGCTATAGGTCATATGGGGATTTTTCTGAGACATGGATTTGAAAATGAAAAGGAAATGAGGAGGCACCTTTCAGAAAAGAGATGAGAATAAATAATGGGGAAGGAGTAAAAACAGCAAAGACATGGGGTTCTCTCAAGAACATTCCCACAATAGATCATTAATTAGAATCTACTGGGTCAGAGATCGTGAAATAACTTAATTCAGAGAACAGAAATTAGAGATACAGTGAGGCTAGGAGAAACCAGGGTTCTGCCCAGGATACCAATATTTAAAGTGCTGGGAATACTTATACTCTTATAGCATAGAATCCATTTCATATATAATATATTTCTTTGTAGGCTGAAATGTCCATTTTTATAGGTGATTATTAAATGTATTAAATTACTTTAAAGTTATCAACATATATATGCATAAATATATATATTTATAACAAAGGAGGATGATTAGAAAAGGAATTTCTTTTCAAAATAATTACAAAATGTTTTAAATATCTCATAGATTACATATCCTCGTATATACATATGTATATAATGTGCATAATCTCTGTATATATACATAGATGAATATATTTGTATACAATCTATCTGTAGATATATGAATGAAATTACAAAACACTAAAAATTTTAAATGACAAATTATTGGAAGAGTAATTATTGCTCATGTTTGGCCCACCCAAATATGACAAAATATTAATATTATCTAAATTAATTTAGATATTAAATGCTATCAAATTAGACTACTAATAAATTATGTTATAGATAATAAAATTAAAACATAAAGGAACAAATGATCCAGAAATACAACTTGAAAGATATTTGATATGATAATCATATATAAACTTAATTTTAATGTCAATATTTTTATTTGAATAAAGGCTTATAATATTGAGCTCAGTACTGGATCAACACAGTCTTAAGTCTGGTCCAATATTGAATTTATTTTTTGTTTTGATTTGCTCATGCAAATATATGTGGCCAAAAAGATGCAGAGAATATGTAAACTCTCTTGCTAAGATGGAATTTTATGATTTTAAATGTTTAGCTACTTAACACAACAACAAAAATGAGTAGCTAATTTATACATATAAATATGAATTATCTATTACCTATGTGTTAATTTTTTCATTATATTAAATTATGCTAATATAATTTGTTGTTTATTATATTAAAGATGTACTTTAATTTAAGTTGCATAGTTTGCTTCCTTTTAAACAAGAGACACATAAACTAGCCTTTGTAAGGAAATACTCTCTTCCAACACTAAGAGCAACTCTGATGTGGTAGACAAATTGAAAACCAGTTTATTGGGTCTGCCTGACCATCCATTGAGAACTGGTTTGCATTCAAGTGTCAAACACTTGTGGTAGTTTGGAAGCAACTTGAGGATAGTTGGAGAAACTACAAGAACATACACTCATTGAGAAGCATTCAGAGTTTGATATAGTCTCTCAAGAACACTAAAATCATTGTGATCACATGATCAATGTAATTTCAAATGAAGAAAAAGATCTATAATACCTCAAATATCTATCAAATTTCAACAGAGAAAATACAGGCATACATATGCATGTACATATACACATATTTGCATACACTTAAAATATATGTATGTGTATGTAAAACTTCACAATATATAGCTAATAGTGTAACATAATTTGCCAATTATTTACCGCTAAAATATAATTCTATACAATTGTTTTTATACACTTTGTATTTGTATTTTGTTATATATGTGCACATAAAAATGTATACACATATAGAGAAAGATATAGACATATGTTGGTAACAATTTTTATATAGGTCCCTTGGACTATTGACACAAACTATCAAGGATTTAGTATCAAATAACAAGTTAGGCAGCTCTGGGCTAGCTGTCTCTAATATTCTTTGCTGTTCTTAGTCCTATGGTAAGAGTAGAGATTAGAAGCTGAACTCAGGTCTTCCCACTACTTCGTTTCAATACCATTTATCTACTAAAAAAAAACGTTTTGAATGCAGTTTAAACCTTCTCTGCAAAGTTTAACCTTGATTTTGCTACTTTTTATTTCAGTAGATGTAATGGGCAAAGCTGAATAATGGGGTGAACACCCAATCAGTCCATTTCAGCTGCCTTTTATCTCCTTAATCTCCTTTGAAATGGTTTGCTGAAGATGATGCCAGGGAATGCCTAATTCAGACTTGTGGGGAAGGATCACAATTTGGCTTAGAGACTGGATCCTTGCAAACCCTGAATAAATATGTGGTCTGATTAAATGTTTGATGGAGAACATTCATTTCTGAATTACAATGACCCATGGTAGATCTTCCCAATGCCACCCATGAGGGCTGACCCCATCAGATTTCACAAGACAGAGTTAGCATCCTCCTCTCATGCTAATGTGGTTTTAGCTTCTCCTCCCTTCTGTGACCATGGATTCATTTTAAAACAGAAGATAAAGACAGATAATTCCTTCTGTCATATCTTGCAACTTTGGAATGTGGAACAGTATCCCTTTTTAATTCCAAAGTACTGGATAGCAAAAATGAGTTGTAAAGGTTTTCCAGATGTCTGCATCCTTTAAGTAATGGATTCCAGAATAGCTTGTTGAACCTCAGTTTGCATGAAGGCATCAAAAACTCACCAACATTGTCAGCTTCCCAGTATTTCTCACTTACTGATGAGCTCCTCTCTATCCCCTGCCCTCACTTGGAGACAGCATCTCAGCTTCACTCCCCCAGGAATCTCCTCTGGAATGTGGTGTGGGAAGGCTCATCTGAATATTCTAATACCTCTTTCCAGAATATGTGCTTTTCATCTTGTCTTTGATTTCTCCTACTGTGTTTCGGAGCAGCACTTCAGGAGTGAAATCTCCTTTCTTGAAATGGGTAGATGTTCTTTATATCCTGCTCATGCTCAAATGATGCTCTTATGCCTGACTATGCACTATTTCCTGTTGCCAGCCTCCACATCCAGGAGCGAGAAGCTTGAAAATATGGGCTGCCACCTCTGTTCAGATGTGAAACAAGCATGACTTTTGGTGATCTCTGAATCATGACAGAAATGGCCTTTTCATCAGCTCCAAACACAAGCCTGAGAAGTTATTCACAGACTCACAGAATCTTTTTTTTTTTATTTTTATTTGGTCATTTCCAAACATTATTGATTGGAAACAAAGATCATTTTCTTTTCTTCCCTCCCCCCCTCCCACCACCTCTCCCATAGCCCATGCGCAATTCCACTGGGTATCACATGTGTTCTTGGTTTGAACCCATTTCCCTGTTGTTGGTATTTGCATTAGAGTGTTCATTTAGAGTCTCTCCTCAGTTATATCCCCTCAATCCCTGTATTCAAGCAGTTGCTTTTCATCAGTGTTTTTACTCCCACAGTTTATCCTCTGCTTGTGGATAGTGTTTTTTAGATTCCTGCAGATTTTTCAGAGACATTGCATTGCCACTAATGGAGAAATCCATTACCTTCGATTATACCACAGTGTAACAGATTCTGTGTACAATATTCTCCTGGTTCTGCTTCTCTCACTCTGCATCACTTCCTGGAGGTTGTTCCAGTCTCCATGGAATTCCTCCACTTTATTATTCCTTTTAGCACAATAGTATTCCATCACCAACATATACCACAATTTATTCAGCCATTCCCCAATTGACGGGCATCCCCTCGTTTTCCAATTTTTGGCCACCACAAAGAGCCCAGCTATGAATATTCTTGTACAAGTCTTTTTTCTTATTATCTCTTTGGGGTACAAATCCAGTGGTGCTATGGCTGGATCAAAGGGCAGACAGTCTTCTATTGCCCTTTGGGCATAGTTCCAAATTGCCCTCCAAAATGGTTGGATCAATTCACAACTCCAACAGCAATGAATTAATGTCCCCACTTTGCCACATCCCCTCCAGCATTCATTACTTTCCATAGCTGTTATGTTAGCCAATCTGCTAGGTGTGAGGTGATACCTCAGAGTTGTTTTGATTTGCATCTCTCTGATTATAAGAGATGTAGAACACTTTTTTATGTGCTTATTAATAGTTTTGATTTCTTTGGCTGAGAACTGCTTGTTCATGTCCCTTGCCCATTTATCAATTGGACAATGGCTTGATTTTTTGTACAATTGATTTATCTCTTTGTAAATTTGAGTGATTAAACCTTTGTCAGAGGTTTTTATGAAGATTGTTTCCCAATTTGATGCTACCCTTCTGATTTTAGTTACATTGGTTTTGTTTGTACAAAAACTTTTTAATTTGATATAGTCAAAATTATTTATTTTACATTTTGTGACTCTTTCTAAGTCTTGCTTGGTTTTAAAATCTTTCCCTTCCCAAAGGTCTGACATGTATACTATTCTGCAATTCACCTAATTTACTTATAGTTTCCTTCTTTATGTTCAAGTCATTCACCCATTCTGAATTTATCTTGGTGTGGGGTGTGAGGTGTTGATCCAAACCTAATCTCTCCCATACTGTCTTCCAATTTTACCAGCAGTTTTTATCAAATAATGAATTTTTGTCCCAAAAGCTGGGGTCTTTGGGTTTGTCATAAACTGTCTTGCTGAGATCATTTACGCCAAGTCTATTCCACTGATCCTCCTTTCTGTCTCTTAGCCAGTGCCAAATTGTTTTGATAACCACTGCTTTATAGTATAGTTTGAGATCTGGGACTGCAAGTCCTCCTTCCTTTGCATTTTTTTTTTCATTATTTCCCTGGATATCCTTGATATTTTGTTCTTCCAAATGAACTTAGTTATGTTTTTTTCTAATTCAGTAAAAAAGTTTTTTGGTAGTTCAATGGGTATGCCACTAAATAAGTAAATTAATTTGGGTAGGATTGTCATTTTTATTATGTTAGCTCGTCCCACCCATGAGCAATTAATGTTTTTCCAATTGTTTAGATTTAGTTTTAGCTGTGTGGAAAGTGTTTTGTAGTTGAGTTCATATAGTTCCTGTGTTTGTCTCGGCAGATAGATTCTTAAGTATTTTATATTGTCTAGGGTGATTTTGAATGGTATTTCGCTTTCTAATTCTTGCTGCCAAAATGGGTTAGAGATATATAGAAATGCTGATGACTTATGTGGGTTTATTTTGTATCCTGCAACTTTGCTAAAGTTGTTGATTATTTCGAGTAACTTTTTGGTTGATTCTCTAGGATTCCTAAAGTAAACCATCATATCATCTGCAAAGAGTGATAGCTTGGTCTCCTCATTGCCAATTTTGATGCCTTCAATTCCTTTATCTTCTCTAATTGCTACTGCTAGTGTTTCTAGTACAATGTTAAATAATAGAGGTGATAATGGGCATCCTTGTTTTACTCCTGATCTTATTGGAAAGGCTTCTAGTTTATCCCCATTGCAGATGATGTTTGCTGATGGTTTTAGATATATACTGTTTATTATTTTTAGGAAAGGCCCTTCTATTCCTATACTTTCTAGTGTTTTCAATAGGAATGGGTGTTGTATTTTATCAAAGGCTTTTTCTGCATCTATTGAGATAATCATGTGATTTTTGTCAGTTTGCTTATTAATATGGTCAATTATGTGGATGGTTTTCCTAATATTGAACCATCCTTGCATTCCTGGTATAAATCCTGCCTGGTCATAGTGGATGACCCTTCTGATGACTTGCTGGAGTCTTTTTGCTAGTATCCTATTTAAGATTTTTGCATCTATATTCATTAGGGAGATTGGTCTATATATGTTTTTGACCTGCCTGGCTTTGAGATCAGTACCATGTTTGTGTCGTAGAATGAACTTGGTAAAACTCCTTCTTGGCCTATTCTGTCAAATAGTTTGTTTAATATTGGGATTAGTTGTTCTTTGAATGTTTGATAGAATTCATTTGTGAATCCATCTGGACCTGGGGATTTTTTCTTATGGAGTTCTTTGATGGCTTGTTCAATTTCTTTTTCTGAAATGGGGTTGTTAAGGTAATTTAATTCTTACTCTTTTAGTCTAGGCAATTTATATTTTTGTAAGTATTCATCCATATCACCTAGATTGCCGTATTTGTTGCCATATAATTGGGCATAGTAGTTTCTAATGATTGCCTTAATTTCCTCTTCATTAGAGGTGAGGTCTCCTTTTTCATCTTGGATACTGTCAATTTGGTTTATTTCTTTCCTTTTTTTAATTAGATTGACTAGTACTTTGTCTATTTTATTTGTTTTTTCAAAGTACCAGCTTCTAATCTTATTTATTAAATCAATAGTTTTTTGACTTTCAGTTTTATTAATTTCTCCTTTGATTTTTAGGATCTCTAATTTAGTCTTCATCTGAGGATTTTTAATTTGTTCACTTTCAAATTTTTTAATTTGCATGCCCAATTCATTGACCTCTGCCCTTCTTAATTTGTTAATATATGAACTCAAGGATATAAACTTCCCCCTTAGTACTGCTTTGGCTGCATCCCATAGGGTTTGAAAGGATGTCTCATCATTGTCATTTTCTTCAATGATATTATTAATTGTTTCTATGATTTGTTCTTTAACTAACTGGTTTTGGAGAATCGTATTGTTTAATTTCCAATTAATTTTTGATTTACCTCTCCATGTTCCCTTACTAATTATTATTTTCATTGCATTGTAATCTGAGAAAGTTGCATTTATTATTTCTGCTCTTTTGCACTTGTTTGCAATGTTTTTATGCCCTAATACATGGTCAATTTTTGTGAATGTACCATGTGCTGCAGAAAAGAAGGTATATTCCTTTTTGTCCCTATTTATTTTTCTCCACATGTCTACTAACTCTAATTATTCTAAGATTTCATTCACATCTCTTACCTCTTTCTTATTTATTTTTTGGTTTGATTTATCTAGTTCGGATAGAGGAAGGTTCAGGTCTCCCACTAGTATAGTTTTTCTATCTATTTCATCCTTGTGTTCCTCTAGTTTCTCCTTTAGAAATTTGGATGCTATGCCATTTGGTGCATACATGTTGAGTACAGATATTTCCTCATTTTCTATACTGCCTTTTATCAGGATGTAATTAACTTCCCTATCTCTTTTAACTAGATTTATTTTTACTTTAGCTTTGTCGGATATCATGATTGCAACTCCTGCCTTCTTTTTGTCAGTTGATGCCCAATATATTTAGTTCCACCCTCTTACTTTCACCCTATGTGTATCTAACTTTCTCATGTGTGTTTCTTGTAGACAGCATATGGTAGGGTTTTGGACTCTAATCCACTCTGCTATTCACTTGCGTTTTATGGGCGAGTTCATTCCATTCACATTCAGAGTTATGATTACTAGCTATGTATTTCCCAGCATTTTGATTTCTGCTCCTTTACCTGCCTTTTCTTCTTTCACTATTTCCTTCTCTACCAATGTTTGCTTTTGAACAGTCCCCCTTGTTCCCACCCTTATTTTACTTCCCTTTCTACCCACTCTCTATTTATCCCCCCCTTATTTTCTCTGTAGTCTTTCTAAAATTAACCCCCCGCACCCTCCCTCTCTTGTACTGCTTCCTTCCCCACCAGACCGTTTGTTACCCTTCTACTCCCCTATAGGGTGCAAATCTATTCTCTGCCCCCAATGGATTGGATTGTTTTTCCCTCTTTGAGTCACTTTCAAAGCATGTAAAAATTGAGTATTTCCTGTCTCTGACCTCTTTACCCTTCCAGTGTATTGATGTTCTCCCCCTTCCCACCATGAGCTTCTTTATGACATATAAATTTACCCCCATTTGTTTCTTTTTTCATTTCTTTTAATATTAACCTATTTTAAGCTCTAGTTATATATATATATATATATATATATATGCATACTCATGTGTATGTATTTTTGCATGCATATATCTATATAACTATTTATGTCTTTTCCTTTCATCCTATACAGTTTGTTGTTGTTCCCTCTAAGTATACTTCTTTTTGCTGCCCAGGTAATAACAACAGTTTTTAAGAGTTACCAATGACCTCTTTTCTTATAGGTATACATATCATTTTAACTTATTGAGTCTCTTAAAAAATTTTTTTTGTTTTTGTTTTTCTTTTCCCCCCTCTTTTTTAATTACCTTTTGATGATTCTCTTGAGTTTTGTGCTTGGACATCAAATTTTTTGTTCAGGTCTGGTCTTTTCTTTACAAATTCTTGAAATTCTTCTATTTTGTTAAATGACCATACTTTCCCCTGTAAGAATATAGTCAGTTTTGCTGGGTAGTTGATTCTTGGTTGTAGACCTAGTTCCCTTGCTTTCCGGAATATCGTATTCCATTCCTTTCTTTTTTTCAGTGTGGATGCAGCCAGATCCTGAATTATCCTCACTGTGGTTCCTTGCTATCTGAATGACTTCTTCTTGGCAGCTTGTAATATCTTTTCTTTGGTCTGATAGTTCTTGAATTTGGCTATAACATTCCTGGTGTTGTCAGTTGGGTATTAAGTACAGGAGGTGATCTGTGGATTCTATCAATCTCCACTTTTCCCTCTCATTCAAGGATTTCAGGGCAGTTTTCTTTAATAATTTCCTGTAATATAATGTCCAGGCTTTTTCTTTTGTCATGGTCTTCTGGCAGGCCAATAATTCTTAAATTGTCTCTCCTTGAACGATTTTCTAAATCCTCTGTTTTGTGAATGAGATGCTTCATATTTTCCTCAATTTTTTCATTCTTTTGGTTTTGTTTTATAGTGTCCTGCTGCCTTGTGAGATCGCTCGATTCTAGTTGTTGTATTCTGGTTCTTAAAGACTGGATTTCATCCTTAGTTTTTTGGTCATCCTTTTCCTTTTGGTCAGATTTTCTTTGGAGGTCATCTTTCATCTTCTTCACCTCAGCTTTCATCTGCTTTGCCTCATCTTTCATCTCCTTTGCCTCATTTTCCAACTGGTTGATTTTGGCTTTCAAGACACTATTTTCTGTTTCCAGATGACTTATCTTAGTTTTTAAGTTCTTTTCCCAATTGTCTTCAGCCTCTCTTAATTGTGTTTTGAATTGCATTTTGAGTTCTTCCAAAGCCTGTATCCAATTCACTTGGATTTCTGATTTTTCCTTTGCTGGGTCCTCCCCCTCTGTTTCATTTGCTCTTTCCTCATTACCTTGCAGAAGCTATCTATTGTAATTTCTTTCTTCTTTTTCTGTTGTTTGCTCGAGTTTGCCCCTTCTTTGCTCCCCATATTTGGCTGTGCTCTTGCTCCTCTCATTTTGTTTTGATTTTGGGGCTGTCAGTCTCCCCTCTTGGAGCTTTGTCAGATCCTTGGTACAGTCTCTAGGGGAGGAATGTTAGTTTCCCTGTCCTCTGGAGGCTTTTGATTGGATTGAGTTCAACTGGGCTGGGCTGTATGTGGTATGAAGCTCTGAGGCTCTGAAGACTCCTGGAAGGCTGGGCCTCCCAGGCTCTCTCCAGTTCTCTCCAGCTGCTTCTCCGCTGTCCACAAGTGCCTTTGCCCGCCTCCCTAAACTCTGAGGAGTTCTGATGGGATTAGATTTAACTGGATTAGTCTGGATGTGCCCCAAGGCAATGGTGAGACTGGAGCCCAAGGGAGGGACCCAGCCATGGCCTGTTTCTCCCTGGCTTCCTCCCCGCTGTCCAAGTTGGATGCTCCAAGCCCGGCGCCCCGCTGCTCACAAGGTAGACCCTGCAAACCAGCACCTTTGCCCACTCAGAGGTTCCCGCTGCTGCTGGGGGCTCAGCCCTCTGGGTTGTGGGGGAGGGGTCCTGGGACCTACCCTCTGCCTTCCCCTTAGCCCTGAGTATTCTCGGATTCCAGCTTTTGGGGGCCGTACCTTTTGATTTGAGTCCAGAAGAAGGGTTCCCCGCTTCCGTCCTAGACTCACAGAATCTTAAAGTGTAGCTTTAAGATCATTTTGGCCAGGATCTTTGTTTTACAAATGAAAAAATTTGTTGAGAAGTCTACTTGTCAACCAGGTAGTAGCAAACACAGGACAACAGCATGCTTGGGTCTCTTAAGTTCCAGGCCAAGACTGTCTCTGATATAGAAGAGTGATAAAGGCTAGTCAGTGGGGGTTAAGTGACTTGCCCAGGGTCACACAGATGGGAAGTGTCGGAGGCCAAATTTGAACCCAGGACCTCCTGTCTCTAGGCCTGACTCTCAGTCCACTTAGCCACAGAGCTGCCTCTGCAATTGCAGTCTTTTGATGGAAAAAAATTGTTTGTTTGTTTTTTTGTAATGATATTAAAATAATTGGAATTCCTATTTTAAAAAATCCCAAATATCTATTTGCATAGAGATCTTACTGAGCAATTTGTATTGATTTGATTAAATCCATTGAGGCTTCTAATCCATGAGCTTTCTGCTAGGAGACATTGGGAGTTGGGGGCTACATTTTAATTCTAGATGCAAATTTGACTTGGCATACCTGGTTCATATTCTTTGCATATTCATAGATATGAACTTTCTCAGGGAAAGGAAATGAGTAAATAATTATTTATATAGTACCACCTCTGTGCCAGGCAATGAGTTAAGTGCCTATTACAAATATTATCTCATTTGATCTCACAGAAACTCTGAGAAATCAGTACTGTGTAAAATCCCCATTTTATAGGTGAGGAAATTGAGGCATTCAGAGGTTGATCACATTACCAAGTATCACATAGCTAATAAGTGCTTGAGGTAAGATTTAAATTCAAATACTTCTGATTCTAGATTCATCACTGTATTTGCTGTACCACCAGCCATCCCCATAATATTAATCAGGAATTCTATAGCATTTTAAAAAATTTTTAACATTTCAAGGTTGATGATAGACTTTACCAATAATTGTTTCATTTGCTTCTCACACTAACTCTGGTAAGTAGGTAGTTGTTATTTCTAGTCCAATTTTGTAGATAAGGGAACTGAGTTGGAAAAGTTAAATAACTTTCTCAGGGTCACATGGCTAATAAGTATCAGAGTCAGGATTTGAACTCACTTCTTCCTGACTCCAGGTCTAACTGGCACCAGGAACTCTGGCACCCATCAGCTATCTTTGGGTCCCTGGGAAGAATCTACTTACACAGACAATATAAGCACAATACAAAGGGCCCCACACAAGTCTGTTGGCCTATTTAAATGGGGGAATCTTCAGATGACTGAAGAGAAAGGGAGACAAACCATACCACAGATACCTTGAAGGTCACCTTCTGTAGGTCCAGCAGCCTCAGACTGAATCACCCTGCTTCTGGGTGAAGCAGAGGGAACTTAAAGGATTTGGGTTGTAACTTAGGCTTTGCTTCACTTAGAACAGAGTGAAGAAGTAAATTGTATAGATAATTCACTCAAATTCAAATTTATAACTAGTAAAACCTTAGGATGTTCCACATCAGTTTTCGTGTGTGGACAAGACTATGGTTGCCATGGACTCAAGTGAAAGGCCTCTTACCATGGGATAGCATCCATTATGGAATCACTGGAATGGACTTTGGTGAACTGGCCTCAGGTATGAATCTCCCAAATGAAGGGTAATATTTCTCTGGAAAGGGTAAGGTAAATTCTAAACACGTTAAAAATACTTTGTTTTGTTGGGGAAAAGTTTCATAAATTAGGAACTGTGCAGTCAATCTGGGGACAATATTTTTTAAAATTTTGCTTTATTTCATTTTAAACCCTGAGTACTGGCAGTGGCCCAAAATGGCAGTCTGCATACTCACTTATCCCAGCTCCTTATGAATCATGTCTAACAGTCAAGAATAGTGCTCATGGCATGAACCCCATCTCCTCATTTGAAATATGGACCAATGGAAATTGTTTTTTTCTGCTATATGGAGATTTTTTAGTCCAGACTATAAAAACAGAACAGAGATTAAATTTTCACTAGTCCACCAACATGTATTGTCTTAATGTAATAATAAAGTCCCTTTATCTTCCTGAGTTTGCTTTAATTCATTAGAGCCCTGAGGCATAATCTAGATTTTTTTAAAAAACTACCTCTATTATTGTTGGAACTGCTAGAAATGAGGATGTAGAAAGAAAAGAGAGAAAGGTCTGCAATGAACATTGGGAGGTATATTCAGAGGACCCATCCTTCCAAAGGATATTAGATAGGTTGTCATCCTTCATGGGGTGTATGGGGTGCTCAGGGAGGGGTAGTATCTCTGGTATGGAGGGCTTGTCGTGCCCTCCTAGGGCAGCTCTACAGCTTCTGACCCTCACCTGACACCCAGCTCTCATGTGTGGCTCCCAGGAGCTGCTAGCATGCAGCAGCGGCCACACCATGGGCAACAGCTTTGACAGGCCGGTTAAACCTTGTGAGGGTAGCCATCGGGTCATCGACCCCTGGTGAACCAGGGCTTTGCTCACCCAGTATGTGAAGACTGCTTCAGCAGAACAGACAGAAGAAACCAATAAGAAGGTTCAACGGCTGAGATGGCAACGCAGCAAAGCACTGTGGAGTGCTTAGGGCGTGTTGGAGCACAAAGGACAACACAGCCATCCAATGCAGCTGAGGAAGTCTCCAGATGTAACGACTTCATGCCACTGGACCCAGGCTTCCAATGCCGAGAGAGTGGAACTGTCTGTGCATCGACTTTTCCACTTAAATCTTCATGTGTCTTTGTGCACAAAACTCACAAAGTCAATCGTCATCCTTGGTTACCGAGAGACTACTAAACACACATCCTTCATCCTTGAAGAGGACCTAATCACCTTCACTGGTTGATGTCTTTGGACTTGCCCATTAATTGGATTTAAATGAGGCAGAATTTCTCAAAGTGGTCAGCCTAACTCTCACTTCTAGTCATCAAAGACCAATGGCAAAACAAAAGGCAAAATGATGAGTAATGGCTCAGGATGCACTGGATGCCCTTAACTTCTTCATTGTCCAATCCAGCTCTCAGTGTTTCATGGCATCTACTTCTGCTACTTTCATGGCTGTTAGAAAAAAAAATGTTCTCATCTGCACCTTTCACTAGAGGAAGTCCTCATGTGTCTGGGATAGATATCTCCAATTGTATGATTGTTTTGAGGCCCTTCACCTGGTTTAGCCCATGGTTTTATTGGCCAAAGGCCACTATGCCTGCTGCAGCTTCTTGAAGCCACAGGTAAGAGCTAGGTGGCAGGTGGACACCCAGGAATATAACAGAATTGAAAATAATACCTCTTCTCAGGGAAGACTAGTTAGACAGGTAAGAACAGAACAAGGAAGGAACAGCCTCCAGAAAGCCAAAAGTCAAAAGAAGATAATATCCAGGGAGAGAGGGTGACCACTAGAATTCTTAGTCACCTCTGAGAAAACACAGTCAGGAACTTTGTAGAATCAGAAACCAAGATGACCCAGGTAGGGACAGAATTGACTTTCTCAAAGTGTAGTATAAAATAAACTTTCATCAAATATAACCCCCCCCCTTTACGATGAGGCAACTGAGGCGGAAAGAGGTAATGGGTTGCCCAAGATCACTTAGATAGTATTTAAATGACATAGGACTCAAATCCTCTGAATCCAAAGCCAGGGTTTTTTTGAGTATGCCATTCTGCCTCTCCAATCAGAGGTTTTGCCAGCTCTGGCAAAAGTGGCAGGTCCTTTAATGCCTGGGTGATTTCTTCAAGATATGTTTTTAAGTTTCAATTAAGACATCATTAAAAATCAAGTATATAGTAGATCTTATGCTTCTTGGGACTTTAAGGGTTGGGCATTCTCTTCACTAAAATGTCTGCAGATTCTCAGAGCTTTGATAGACAGATGGCTCATATAAGCTATTATGGCATAAAGAATTGATTTCCCAAGGGCTAACTAATCTGATGATGAGCTTGAGGTGTGTATGTACATGTATGTATATTTGTGTGTGTGTGTGTGTATATATATATATATGTGGAAATGACACTGATGGGATATGGATAGAGTCTTCACTGCCTATCTCCTCATGACAATAAACATTCAGCCTCTATCGTATCCTTCTCACCCCTCCCATTGCTCAGAAACCACAGAAGCCTCCATTTTTGCTCCTAAACTTTTCATCATCGCTGACATGGGCACTGTACCCCAGAAACTCAGGTGAACTATTACTCCCTCCCTCCTTTCCATCCTCTTCACTCTTAACCTAGAAACACCCAATGACCCCCCTGAGGTGTTTATCCTCTTTGATCGTCCTCTAGATTTAAAATGGACAAAGAGATGAATCTTTATGCCTCTAGACAGACCCCAGTCAGATGACCACCCCACCCCACCAAATGCCTGAGGGACTAACACACCATGACATAGCATCTGTTGTAAAGAGTATAAAATCCCCAGAACTGATGTCATCTGGGGGACAGCCTTTCCACCCCTGCTGTCTCCATGGGGAACAGCCTTTCCTTTCATGCTGTCCTTCCAGGAACTGCTCCCCATCTTGCTGTCCCACCTTGCTATCCTCCTGGCCATTCTCAACATTATTTTCTAAATTAATAAATTTCTCTTTTTGTTTTTAAGCTAAGTTTTGAAGTCTTGCATTCTTGCAAAAGGCATCCTTCCCGAACCCCAGGGGTACACATCCAAACCCCATAACAATCTCTGTTGAGCTGAGCCCCTGAAAGAAGGCCATTATTCCCTCTGGGTTTACTAAGGAAACTCTACTCAGAAACCTGGGTTGGTACATCCCCTTAAACCAGTAGGGTTCAGTCAAGCTAACAAACAGAAAATATAGATGTTCCCATTTACAAAAAGTTCTTCCCCATCTCCCTACCCCTTCCCAAGTGAACAACAGTCCTCCAAAGAAGTCTCTTCTCTCACTCTCAGTCATGCACAAAGGGAATCCATCAGACTGTCTATGGCAAGGTGGAGACTTTCACTGAAAGAATGACAAAGATTTTTCCACAAAAGCAAATGTAATCATTTGTACATGTGCACATTCATGTATGTACACATAAGCACATATATATGTATATGTGTATGTGTGTATATAGGTATATGTGTATGTGGAAGTAGATACAGTGTCTACAAAGCTCTGGATCTGCTCTCCTTCTGATTCAGGGCTCTATAATAAATTCCTGGTCTGTTTTATCCAGCACAACATTAGCATGACACATGGAATATATTTACCCAAAGAGGCAGACAGAATTATGTCAGACCCAGAGGAGAAAAACAATTCTGCTCCCAGTCTGTACTTACTGCATGATTCATCTTTTCATGACTCAGTGGATTAAGGATGGCCTTGGTTTTCTTTCTCTCAGAACTCTCAGAAGGATGAGTATATTCCCTCACCACAGGCCAGCAGCCCATTTCCTCTTGATGATCAGCATCACTGTGGTTGCTGATTGTTTATTGGTCCAGGGCATTGAGAGGATCCATAGACATGTTTTTTTCTGGCAGCAAATGAGCACCTTCCAGCCAGCCAGATCTGGAGGGACAGGAGACACAAGGATCCATGTTCCTTCAAAGGATTACACTTTCTTTAAGATCCTTAGGATCAGGGCAAATGTGTCCCTGAATTCCTTACCTGTATTACAGATCCCAATTGCTGGCCTATTCATCTAAACCAAAAGAAAGTGTTCAAAGTGCAGAATCACCACTTTAAGAGACATAAAATCAATAAAAATTATAGGAAAATATATTTATTATTTTAAACCAAGAAAGAATTGCAAAGTGTTCCAAAGAGTTTGTGATTAGATGTTAAAACATAATATGTGAAATTTAGTCACAGACTTCTGGTGCTGGCAGGAGCTTCAGAGCTTATGTTATTGCCAGACTGAGAGGTCCTTGCATGATAATGATGCAGATTCAATCTTTTCAATTAAAAAAACAAATTAAGGGCTTATGTATATGCAAGGCATAGTGCTTAGTGCAAAGGACACAAAGACAAATTACTACACTCAAGAAGGATGTAAGAGGGCACAGATAAAGGATGTCAGCAAATGGTATACTACTAATAAAAGTATAAATCATGAGCCACAACTCATAAACTCTGAGCTCACATGCTCTAGGTTCATTCTCTGCACAAGCTCAAAGGCTTATCTTTGTGTGTTTTCTTCCTTCTCTCCCTTTCTCATACCCAAATTACCTCTAGGAAATCTCAGAATGATGGTCAAATTGAAATTGGGGTTTGTATTTTACAGATGTGAAGAGAGGGTCCCTATATCCTGCATGAGGACTAAAAGTAATACTATATGGATTATAGTACAGTCTTTTTCATTCACTCCCACATAAAAATAAAATAAAGGACCCACTTTAGTGTATTAAAAAAGGAGGTTAATTTGTACCCTGAGGGGTTTGACCTTTCAGTATTAAGAAAAGAAAGAGAAGAGACCCCCCTTCTCAAAGTGGGGTTCAGGGGGGGACAGCTGATGTTGAGGGTGGACTCAGAGAAAGGTGAGGGGGTTTGAAGATTTTCCCTGTCAACATGGAATCTAGGAATCCTAAACTTGTGGCCTAGTGGGATCTGATGAACCCCAAGTTTCAGGACTAGCTTATAGGTTGGAGATCCCAAAGTTTGTACTTGTTCCCTGTTCCTGGGAATCTACCTGAAGGGAATCCCAGGCTAGCAGTTTCAGTCTGAGTGGGGGACCCTAAAGGGAATGACAATCCTATCTGAGTGGGACTAAGCAGATGCTAAGCATCATCTTTGTTTTAGGTAGTCTCCCCTATTGTATCAGATCCTTTCCAAAGGAGATCCACACCTGGACAGGAACTGTCCTTTAGTATCCATTGTTAGTAGCCCCTTCTCTTACACCCTAGTTTTTAGCTATGATTCCTTTCCCAAGCTTGATTGGATCCTGACAATGTAGTTTAAACACTCCCATTTTCATTGTAGCTATAGCAATTTCAGTTATCTTTCCCTGTCCCTGGATTCCCCAAATGGTATAGAGGTTCCTGAAATACTTTTGTTCCCTGGAGTCCATCTAGCATAGTAGCACTCCCAGGGGTCAGTGACCAGAGTGACCACAGTTCAGTCCTAGGACTCTGTGCAGTCGAGTGTTGGGGCACAGCTCTGTGTCAAGGCCTACTAGTGCTGGACCCCTTTTTGTCCTTGATTAAAGGGTGATTTTGACTATTTAATAGTTCTGTGTTTTTTTCCCAGTCAACATCCCCCTTCTGCCTTCCCTCCTTAGCTAAAGCTGCTCTTCCCTATTCATTCTCGTCCCTCTTGTCCCCCCTCCACTACTCGAAACCAAAAGGTCTCCCCTTGATCTGTTCACTCACCCTCAGCTTGGGGAACAGATAACTTTTAATGTCAACTCAGTCAGGGTAATAATACAAAGGAATAATGGGCAGGGAAGAATGGGAAAAGGAAAGTGGGAAAAGGGGGTCCCTGTCTCTACCTAAACCCTTTTCCCTCCCTCCTCGAGTTTGAGGGGAACTCGGGTCTTGGCAGCCTGAACCCCCTCAGAGAAAGTCAGGTTGACTCACACCTGAGCAACACTCTTCAATTGGGAAGTGTTGGGGGAAAGATTTCCAGTCACCAGCAGGAAAAGTGGGTAACCCTCAGAAGAAAGTCTTTTTCCCAACTTCTGTCTTTGGCTTCTCAAGACCAAAAACCACCAACTCCTCTACCAGCCAGAGTCTTCTCCTCTCCAGATTCCAAATTCCTGGGGCCCCTCCCCCCTCAAGGTGATCAATTTCACACACTCTTCAGCCTGGCAATTTTTTGTAGTCAATATTGAGCAAACTTTTATATGACTTTTGCTATTTGAGCCTTATAATATAGGAAACATTGGCAATTATTAGATACTTAAGGGATAAAAACTGTACTGGAAATGCATTTTTATGTACATAGCATGAAGCCAATTATGAATCTGTAAAAATAGATTTTATTTTTTTCTTAATTAAAAAAAGTAACATTATGTTTAAAATATGAACATTTTTGAAATGAGATTATACCAATGTGTAGAAAGTAAGGTTTGGCCAGCATCTTATACATCATACTATAAAAAAACTTCCAGATAGACACTGAAATATAAAAGTTCACATCATGAAAAAAAAATGAAAGCAGAATGGAATGAATACATTTAAAAACTCTTTTACAATGGAATAAAGAAATTAGATGCTTAAAAAGAATCAATTTTGATACATAATACTTTTTAAAAGACTATAAATCACAGATTTGGTGCTGATTTCCTGTCAAGAGGAATTTCCTCTTCATCAGCAGTTCCTTATACCAAGGTAAAAAACAAAAGTCTATAAAGTTCTTATGTATGCACAATTAGTATCTTTGTGATAACTGAAATTGATAACTGGCAAAAAAAATCTATGCCTCAAATATCTCTGATGAAAACATAATATCCAAAGTATATGGGAAATTAAAACAAACTTAAGAACAAGAGCATTCCCCAATAGGTAGATCATCAGATGACATGAAGATTAGAAAACTCTGAAAATCTAGGTGAAAGAATGTTCAAAATTATTCACAATAAAATGAATGAAAATGAAAATGATTCAAAGGCTTTATCACTCAGTGACAAAACTGGAAAACATAACAGAAGACAGATAATGGTGGAGAGGATACAGATGGATAGATATACTAGTAGACTATTGGTGAAATTGTAAATTGTTCTTAGCAATCATGAAAATAATTTTAAATAATTTAAGAAAAGTCTCCAAACTTTTCATACCCCTTGTTTTAGAGCTCCTCTGATAGATATGAAGTTTGAAAGAAGTAAAGATAAAAAGAAATTTATACTATATAATGAAATATTCAAAGCAGTACTTTTTGTGGTAGCAAAACTGCTGGAAACATATTCAGAAAATAATCTATTATTATATATGATAATACTGGAATGTGTAAAGTGGGGGAAGGGCTTAATTTTTTAAAGGGTTGAACTTGATTATTTAAGAGTGTAGTTACCATGAATTTAATTAATTCCAAAGAGATTTATTTATAAAATATAGAAAGAATTAAGAAGAAAATCAGAGAGAGGATAGGGTAAGCTATCTAGTCTAGGCACTAAGTAATTTATTCCCGGCCCTGCCAGGCAGGGAGAGTTAGTTTCAGTGGGCCTCGGCAAAGTCAAAGACCTGGGAAGTTTCGCAAGAGGATAGGTCTTTCCTGAGTCTGGTCTCTTCAGAGAAAAGCCACCAGTTAAGAGTCAGCTTTTTCACTCACCATGTGTCAGTCCAGTCAGCAGATCCTTCTGCCCCTCTTCACCAGCCTCAACTCAAAAGCATAAAGAATTCTCTAGTCTCCACTTCCGAAAAATGAAGAACTTCCAGTAGAACTCCAGCAGAACTCTCTCTACAGGAGGTTCCACTCCAAGTGAGAGTTCCAAATCAAACTGCATTCAGGCAGTTGTTACTTTCTTTTAAAGACCTTTCTTGTGTCATTTTCCATAATCTTTATATCTACTAATCGCAGTTGACTCTCTGCTCTAGGACTGCCCAGAGGTTTGCACCTTTTATGATTAAATCCAAAATGGGCAGGTCTCCATACTTAACTTTTAAGTACCATGTTTACACTTATGGAATTTAAATCTAAAAATAGACATGAGTTATAATTTAAATCTTCACAATCAGGGGAGAGTTGAGTATTTTCACTATTATAATCAGGGGAGTGTTAAATTTAATTTTCACAAATAGGTTAATGAGAAGTAATAACAACAAAAACCTTTACATAGCAGCTACTATGTAACAGGCACTGTGCTAAGTGTTTTTATAAACAGCATCCCATTTGATCTTCACAGCAATCCTGAGAATTAAGTGTTATTATTAGCCTCATTTTACAGAAAAAGAAATTGAGACATGAAGAGGTTAAGTGATTTCCTTGAGGTTACATAGTATGTAGATAGAATTCTTTCCCCATGCTCATCCAATCTAGTTTTTCCTACCCCACATCCATTTTGCGAGTGTATATTAGTTGACATATGGCACAGAGGTTAAAAGGTATGGTCCTGGATGCTCTGGGCTTTTTTCACTCTCTCACTCTCATGGTTGGTGTGGGCCATGGAAGACTGTCATCTTGAGTGGGAGCTCTGATGCCTGCTGTGTGCTGGAGGATTTTTGTGGGCTTAAGCAGTTTGGTGGGCTGTGGATTTGGGCTTCCTGATTGGGCTCAAGATATTATTTTAGATATTTTCTGTTCCTTCCCTACATTTCCCTTTTTTAATATCTCTATTTTTATTAAAAGCTTAATTGTTAATTTAAGAGTTAATTGTTAGGAGTCTACTAATAGACTCTGGGCTTGAGAGTTAATTTTATTAATGGTGACCACACTCTTTTTTAAATTAATATTACTTTTAATAATTTAATTTTCATTCATTAAAATAGCTAGTAAGTATCTGAGATGGGATTTAAAGTTAGTTCTTCTTGACTTTAGGTACAGGACTGACTTGATCATTTATTCTATGAAAAACAGAGGATAACTTGTACAAATTGTCATAGTCAAATACATATATATGTATAGACATACACATATAATTAGTATATATGGATAAAAACTTTCATTCATACACACAAATATATGTATAAACACAATGGTAGCAATACTGACAATGAAAGAACATTGCAAACCACTGCCTAAACTCAAAAAACAAAAAAAAGGAATCATGCACCACAGATAGTAATTATACCTAATGACACAAGATGACAAATTAGAATCCCTTGTATAAGATCATAACTTCATAAAGTTATCACTAGTATACCCACTGTAGTGAGCACAATCAAGCTTACAAGTTCATAACTCTAAATCTAGCTATAGAAATACTTTTATGCAAGTAATTCTGTAGTGATGGTCTTCAATTCTATAAGTGACAGATTCTACTTATATTCAGAAACATGAAGGAAAAGAAGAGGAAGAATGGAGGGATCGTGAGGAGCTCAAAATATGCTGTAACAGCACTCGGAGTCAAAGCTTAAGCAGCAACGGGTCCCTAATATAATAAAAATGGTCAGACAAAAAGAGCTGACTGGAATCCTTGTAGCCCAGAGGTTACTCAGACTAGGTGCCCTCAATATTCTCTAACAAGAGGAGGTTGAGGAAGTTTAGTAGACCAGCCTCAGAGATCCATGCAGCAGTGAAAAGTGATGGGGGAAATGTGAAGTATTAGGAATGCAAAAAACGTTTAAATAATAATCTAGTGTACAAGGAGATAAAGCAGAGGATGGGATCCTAAAAAACTGAATAAGCAATGAATAAACCTACAGAGAGAAACTAAAACAGGTTTGATATATATAAAATGAAAGACGTGTACTGGTATTAGAGGTTGAAATTCAGGATTCTAATGATTCCCCAATGATTATGAGAAAATGGGGGGGAAATCCTCAACATTTCAAAATTGAAATAAAATTAATAAAAAAAATGAGTTAGGAGTAACTGTAAGTCAATAAGCAGAGCCATAGGCACAAAATTTAAAAAAGCAAATTTTTGACTACCAAAAAATTGAATACATGATGAAGAATGTCTCTAAAGAAATAAAATGTATGAGAAAATATGAATTTGGAATAGAAAACAATAATGAAATTAGAGATAATTTTGGCAGAAAAGTAGCCAAAGAAAACATCAAACACAAGTAATTAATATGAAGAGAGAATGAATATAGTTACTTAAATATCAGTTGTATGAAAAAATGACAATAAAGAAAAAAATGGCCCAAACTAGAAAATAAAATAAGCACACTGTCTAGAATTTTGGATTACAGAGAATAAAACACCAATGGAGAGAATTAAGGGAAAGAGAGCTCAAGCTACAACTCAAAGTGACATATCTTACAAACACAGAAAGTATACTAAAATGAAGCTGTTATCTCTAGTTCTAATTGTGAATGTTGGCCATAAAAAAGAAATAGGAACTCGTCTTTTCCTTCATTCTCTGAAAACCTGGATGATGCTCAGTGCTGTGCTGTCAGAAGTCAATGTGCCAGTTCATTTTGCTGAACTGTTTTCCTTTGTTACAAAGACAGGTTTAGTGGGTGTATGAATACATCAATACATTTGCTTGAGTGGGTGAAAATTAATATCTTTTGAAGGTAATGCAGTTCACTGGGATCAGAAGCTCTGACATCATTAAGAATCCTGTTTATCCATAATGAGAAAAGCTCCAAAAGATACCTCAACAATTGCTTGTCCCTAATGATGGAAATAACAGTCCCATTTCCTATGATATTAAATACAAATGCAATAATGCAATGAATCTTATTTGTGCATAATAACTGATGGTAATAAGAATAGAACAGGCTGTAATTCCATCATTAATGGAGTACAAAAGAGCCATGCATGTGCACTTATGGCTGGGAAACCCTTAAATGATAGTACTGGAATGCCAGGGCATGCATAGCCCCATTCTGCTAAAATGGTCTTCATTTAAGGCAGTGTGGTAAAAAGAATCTGAAGTACCTTCCTGTTGTGGTCATTCAGAATCTTTGTTACCTTGGGAAAGTCACATAATTTCTGTTTTCTGTGATTGCCTGTGCACTCTTATATAAAATGAAAATTTCATGGCTAAACAGCTTTAGGAGACTACATTTCATGTGTAATGTTTGTAGACAGAAAAGCAGGGCCTTGTGCAGGACTGGCATTATATACTCTCATTACAAAACAGTTATAGTTGTCTAGAAGGTCTAAATATTTGTAAAGAACAAAGAGGCAGACTCAGATCAGCTCACAATGCCTTTGGGGAGGGGGTTCCAGACTAGCATGAGAAAAAAACAAGTATTAAAGGAAATAAATTGAAATTTGAGTTTCCTTGTACTTTTATCACACATGCAAAAAAAAACAAAGAGGATGGAAACATCTAGGTCAACCTTGACTTAGTTGTCTTTTATAATTCAAAGTTCCTATTTCTAACCTTAATGAATTTCAGTCAAGGAATATACCCTGTGAAGTCTAACAGCCTATCTATTACAAGGTTTTTGATGTTATAATTACTTTTATCTAAGTCCGTGTGCTATTCTGTAGTCAAAGAATCCTAAACTTTCTGAGCTAGAGGAATCTGACATTCATTTAATATAAACATATTCCAAATAAAAAAAAATAAAACTAAGAGACATTGAGTGACTTATCCAACCAATATTCTGTATTTGGCTAGAACTTGAATGGTAACTAAAAGTTTAATAGTTCATTATCCCATTTTCCTGATTCCTTATCCATTGATCCTCTCATTAAACTATTCTGACTCTGAGAAAGCTAGATGTACTTTTCTATTTTTTCAAGCTCCATCACACCACCAAAACTCTGTTTTAGCTAGCTTCATCAAACATATTTAAGAAGATTGATCTACAATGACACATGTAAAACCTAATGGAATTGCGCATTGGCTACTGGGGGCAGGGTTGGGAGAGGAGGAGAGGGAAACAACATGAATCATGTAAACATAGAAAAATATTCTAAATTAATTAATTAAATATAGATTTTCAAATAAAAAGATTCATATAATTATCATTTTTCAAAAAGATCAGTGAAAATATCCTAGGCTAGAGAAACCAGTATATCTCTGTCCATGGTGCTATATGATCTGTAACAATGAATTATTTTTCCCCTTTATTAGATTTTTCTCTTTCCCTTCCAATGGAGAACATTAATATTGTTGCAGAATTTGGTAAAATGCTTGTATTTATGTAATAATAATTGTAATTATATAGTACTTTGAATGTATAAGCATACATGTACATATGTGCATATATACCTATGTATTACATAACATAACATATTATGTAATACATATGTATATATAATAATATATAATATATAACAACACACATATATATTATAGGTATTTGGGGCTTCTTTTCTATAACTATGCATCAGTCTTCTCTGAAGATATGGCTTATTTTTCCATAGTTTCAGGTTTATCCCAACAGACATATAATCACAGTGATATGGATATTTCCTCCAAGAAGATCATAATCTTTTTACTTGCTCCATCCTGTGCCTCTTTCATTAAGTCCCACTTTCAGTTCACCACAATTAGTTTCCCTGATACTTTCAGGGTATAGTTTCCACTTGTTCTCTGATAGTAGCTATATACAAGCATCTTACCAATGATCAGCCCTGCCCTCACTCTTGAAAGAATGTTTAAATGAAAAATTATCTATTGAGTGTTTACTATGAACTAAGGATTCTGCTAATGAAATGTAAATATTCAAGAAAGGCACTGCCATCAAGGGACTTCTGTTGTATTATCAATTAATATAGCAATTATTAAGCAATTAGCCCAGTGCTAGTACATAGTAAGCACTATATACATGTTAGCTATTACTTAATTTTAGGAGAAGACAATACACATAAGATTTGGCATTAGAAAATGGGAAGAAGGATATGAATGTGGTGAGATGGTTGAGAAATGGTTAGCAAGGCCCATGAGGGAGGAAAACAAGGCAAAAACCCACCAATCTGTATTCACAGATGTAGGGACAGAGATTCTATTTATAATGAGAGCAGGAAGAAGAGAAGAAAGAAAGGTAGACTGAATATCAGGCCTTCCTCTTTGTAAACTGCTGTTATCTTGAGTTTTAGTCATATAATTCATGAATGACTATCTCAAGAACACTCCTTCTTAATTCCTTGTTTGCAATGAATTGCTGCCTGATATTACAGCTCTCTATTGTCTTTTGGGTGATACTAAACTTCTTTCCTACAGAGATTATTGTATTATGATTCCCAGCTATTCAACAACAATGGAAGAATCCTGGTGTTATAAAATATGTGCCATTGCATCAGGGACATACTAGGAGTCATTAAAGGAACTGAATGATTTCCACTGTCCCCTCATTGGCCATTCTTCATGCCTGAAATTCAAACCCCTTCATCACTGTCTAATAGAATCTCTTCCTTCAAGATACAGTTTAAGAACCACCTTCTAAATGGAGCTGTTCCTCATTCCCACAACTTCTAGTAATCTCTCCATAGTGACCTTAAAAGTATTAAACTGTTCCTATTTATTTGTATTGGAGACAGCATCACATTGTGAATAAAGAGGTGACTTCAACTCAGTTCAAGTTCCACCTCTGACAAATGCAAACCATGGGCTCTTTGGACCAATGCCTAAAATCTCTATCCCTTAGGAAAATGCTGGACTGTAGTGTAGGATGTTCATTTCCCTAAGCTGGAATTTCTGTGTGCAAGTGAAATAATATCATGTCTCTGTTCTATCTAACCACTTTTCCCTCAGAATATTTTTTCTGGTTTCTCCCTTCAGGTAAAATCCACTAACTATGGGAATTCCCCTAACCCCTGTCTGGAGCCATCTTATCAGTCCCATCCACACAGTTTCACTTGGTGATCTTATCAACTCCTATGTCTATGATTACCCTCTCTCTCTATGGATGATTTTGTGATCTTTTTATTCATTCCTAAACTCTATCTTTTCCAATCTCTGAGCTCCACACCATAAAATGTATGTCCCATTTGTATCTCAAACTCAAAATGTCTAAAAGAGAACTCATTGTCTTTCCCACCTAAACCCTCTGCTCTTCCAAATGCCTCTTTTGTTCTCAGTGGCACCACTATCCTCCAGGTCACCAATGCTTATAAACACAGTGTTCTCCTTGACTCTTACCTTTTCCATGTATTCCATATCTTTTCAAATCTTGTTTTTATGTTGAAATTCTCATCAGGATCAATTTCTTTCTATTACCAGAGAGACCAGTTTGATTGATGTCCTAATCACCTCACATCTGAGTTATTGAGATTTTCTTTTTCTTATTTTCTTTTCTTTTCCTTTTCCTTTTTTAATTTAATTTTATTATTTTCTTAAATCTTAAATCTCTCCTGAATTCATATCATACTCTGCTCTTTTGTGAAACAGATCTTATTAAAGTACAGATCTTACCATATCACCCCTGTCCCCTCAATAAACACCAACAACTCCCTACTACCTCCAGAATAAAGTATAAAATCCCTTGTTGATTGTGCAAAACTCTTTATAACTGCATCCCTTAATATTTTTCCAGCATTTTCACATTTTATTCCCCTTAAGCTGTTTTTGAAAATTAGGCTTCTAGACGTTTGTCTTTTTGATGTCCCTCTGCAAAGATACTTCATCTTATTACTCTCAGCATTTTCCCTGACTGTCCATGATGCCTGGGATACTCTTCCTCTTAACCCCTACTTCTTAGTTTCTCTGACTTCCTTCAAGACTGAGCCTGAATTTCATCTACAAGATGCCCCTACAGGTCTTCCTCACAATCTCCAAATTGCTAGTGCCTTCCTCCTGGGATTATCTTCCATACATTTTGTAAATATTTCTTATGAACACAGTTGTTCTCAGATCATTTCCCCTTTCTTTGTTCATCCTTTCTTTTTGAAGAAAACCAATGACATCCTTAGGGCAGTGTATTATGCATGAGTTGGGTTTAAGTTAGGTAGGTTTGCCCAAAATTGTTGCCTTCACTATCTCTTCCAAAGTCATCAAAATCCAGTAGCAAGGCAAAAGTCAAGACAACTGGTCATGGCCTGGGATAAAATGGATGATCTTGGCAAGCATTGTTGATGTAAGCACTATAGTGGCAGCTTTCCTATTCTGTCAGGGCTGTATGGGGTATTCAGGGGGGGACTTAGCCCCTCTGGTCAAAGGGCTTGTTGAACCCTTTTTGGGGCTGCTCACCCACATTTAGTGCTCACTTCTCCCCCAGTTCTTACTCTGTAGCTCCAAGAAACTGTGGCCACACCTTGGTAAAACCTTATCAACACATGAGCCAAACCAAATTGAGGATAACAAACTTCAAATCACTCAGTGAGTTAGTAGAGTTGTCTACTCCAAGCATTTGGAGAATATTTTAGTAAATGCTTATTAATTGATTGTTTACTAAGTATCCTTATCTTACATATTTTACATTATACCACAATATAATTGTATTATTTTATTACATTAAAATTTATGTTATATATATATGGATTTTTATTTATTATATATAAGTAGGAAAAGTCTCTTTATCCCACTTATTTATATTTAGTATTCACATCCTTATATATAAGCTCATCATCCCAGGTATAATAATGGTAACAACAAAACTTCAGATTCTCAGGATGCCAAGAGCTTTCTGCATATTATCTCACTGAAGCCTCACAACAACCGCACGTAGTGTCATCCTGTTATCCTGCCCCTTTTACAGAGGAGGAAACTGAAACTGACTGACTGTCACTTACTTATGAATTAGTAAGTTTCTGAGGCAGGATTTGAGTTTAGGTCTTCTTGCCTCTAGACCAGCTCTCTATCCGCTATGCTACCAAAATTATAAAGTCCTTGAGAGAAGGGGCAGTGCCATTATTTTCTTTGTGTTCATAGTGCCTAGCACAGTGACTGACATTTGTTGTTAGTCATTTCAGTCTGGTCCAACTCTTTGTGCCCTCATTTGAGGTTTTCTTGATGAAGATACTGGAGTGGTTTACCATATCCTTCCTTAGCTCATTTTGTAGATGAAGAAACTGGGGCAAGTAAGATTAAGTGACTTGCCTAAGGTCTCACAACTATTAAATGTCTGAACCAAGATTTGAATTCTGGAAGATAATCCTTCCTGACTTTAGAGCACCCAGCTGTCTGACACATAGAATCCACTTAATATGCCCTGAAGGAAATAAAAAGATGACCCATTCATGTTGATATGGAGACTGTTATACTTGGAAAATGTTCTCAGGACCATGGACATAGCTACTGTGCCCTGATCACCTGTAGAATTCCCTATTGTTGTATAGAAGCTCAAAACTACCCAAGCTGTATTGCAGAGAGAGATATCCTTTCTGTTTTGTAGTTAAGTAAATCTCTTTGTGATAACCATTAAATGAATAAATATCTCATTCAATTCTAGCACCAAATCAAAGCTAAGAGTACCAGCTTGAATGTTGCCCATTCCTACCAATGTTAGATATAATTATAAAAATGGATTAATGTTATTATTCAATGCCTTCATTCTAAACTTGCAATACTATTGTTGAGCCATTTTAAAGGAAAATCATTTTAATAGCATTTTTGTTTACTTTCTAAATTCAATTTTCATTGTAACTACCAAAATAATGTAAATGGACTTGGAATTAGGAATCAAAAGACAATGTCAGAAAGGGCAAATTGGTTTAAAATACTATTAAGCATCCATAGCCAGGAGGCAGTGCATTAATGCATCTCATTTCTGGCACCATCTTCACAGATTGGCTTTGTTCTCTTGTGGAAATAAAGGTTTCTAATATTATTTCTTACTAAGAAAGAACCAGTCTCAAGTAGCCTTCCATGCGCCCTGGTGTTCTTTGTTCTGCTATGTCAATTCTCTTCTTATAATTCTCGAAACAAGTCAACATTTCTTCATCAAACAGAATTATGGATTTAAGAAAATTTTCTACAAGGACTTTTTAGCTATTACTTTATTTTACATCTTCTTAGTCTTATCTTTTCCCTCTTAAATACTTATTTTCCTAAATTATAATAAATTAATGGATGACACGGTTGCACTTATATTTTCTCTGAGGTCCCCTTCCAGTTCAAGGAACAGTTCTATGCAATTAAACTAATCGAAAGTGTGGAAAGTTCCACAAATTCTTAATTGTTCAGATTAACTCATGCTTTTTTTTTTTAACCTCAATGCAATGTTATATGGAACTTTGTAATATGAAAATATGCAGTTTGGAGAATTACAGTGGAGTAGATAATTGCATCTCCTTCCTTGGTTTCACTTCTGAATTCTCCCAATGAATTTAGATGGTGGAAGTTTAAAATTATATTATAATGAGAACAACAACGAGATTCCTGGTACTGTGGAAAGGATGGTAGATTTAATATCATGTTCTCTAACCACAAATCCAGTACTCTCTCCTTATCTCTGAATTAGAATTCATTACCATGTCATCAAAATCTTCCCTTTTTACTAACTTCATCCTTTCTATTAATGGTGCCACTAATCCTTCCTATCAACCAGACTTGTCAATTAGCCCTACTTTATCAGTTTGCATTTTCTTGCCACTTCTTCACTGATGATATCTCTGGTCCTTCTCTTCACTCAAAGTGGCAAGGATTATAGTAGTAGAAGTACCCAAATTTAAGACAGTATCATAGGAACACTGTGTGAATTGATGCAATATGTTTTTTTTAGCCATAGAGAAAATAGAGATGATAAAATGGAAATTTATTTCAAAGAAAAATTATAGTATCTGCTTTAACTTGTTTTTACTTAAAATGCCCTATACAGACGGGGGAAAAAATATCATCAAATAGATTCTCTTTGAATCTCTTATTTTAGAAATCACAATTTCCATGCTTGTTTTTCATTTACTAAAAAACAGTTTTCACAGTGAAGCACACCTTTATGACCCTTTCCTCATATTTAGTAGGGACACAAGTGTAGTACATTTTGGCTGGAGGAGCATCTGGGTCTTCAAACATGGTTGTAATAACTTCCAATTTTCCACTTAGACAATATCTGATAAACTCTTCATTCACCTTTTAGATTTATTGCCAATGGCTAATGCTTGAATTGCAAACTTCTTAATATATTATTTTGTGTTTTGTGTTTAATGAGGTCCATATTCTGAACACTGTAGAAAAACAAAATGTGGGAACCATTGCCTACTTAATTTTTTCACTGAGTAATGTTTCACCATTTGAGTTATGAACATCTTCTACCTTATTTTTACTATAAAATAAATGAAATAATATATAAATATAAAAACATATTATATATAATATAATAGTATAATAAACATAAAAATATGTTAAAATAAATAAAATAATAACAGCTTCTGCTTTGAGTTTTTCTCTACAGCAATCTGACCATCTGGATGAAAAAGACTTTTAATTATTACCAAATTCAATATCTTGCTCTAGTGTAAAGTCAGTATTGCTGCTGAGTTAAAACCTAAAGTTTCCTACATTGGCCTTTGGGTCTTTCTCATTTCAGGAAGTTTTTTTATGTTTCTGATAAATGGTCACAACTATTCTGTACCTTTGCATCACAATTCTAAAGGAAAGATCAAACGATGTATATTCATTAGTATAGGCAGCATTCTAACTTTTATGGAACTAATGTTTTCAGAAACCTCATCACTACAGCTGAAAGGATACCCAGTGTCCTGGCATCCACTCTTACATTTTCCCAAGTCAGGAAAGCCATTCAAGAAGTATTGGTTTCATCGTCTACTGCTAACCAAAATTCAAGCTATATTTACTTAGGTTGATTGCCATATATTAATAAATTTACAGTTTGCCTTCCAAGGCAACAATTGTTAATCAAGTATAGAATTTCTTAATGTATAAATGCTTTCTGATGATTTACAATGATAATTATATTTTTATCTCAACCAAACTAAAAATCAAAACTAAATGAATAAAATAGTGGAAACTACCTGAAAAAATAAAAATTTATTTTATTTCATAAATATGCATTCTACAAAGTTTTGCAATGCCCAATAGAAGTAAATATAGGATAATTTAATGTTTATATCATCTTTATAAGGATTTAAGCATAAGTATCCTTTGATACATCTGATGCTTTTATGTAGAACCATATATGGTATTTCTTCTATTATTTGAAAAAATCTTTTAAATGCTGACAATTGTTGATGACAAAGATAAAAAGTCATGATGGAGAAATACTTAAGGCTTTTTGATATTCAAGTATTTATAAAATATTTGCATCAATTGATGTTCCTGGTCAGTATACATACTCATCCTCTCTCACCTAGACTCCTAGTCCAATAGACTCCTATTGATCATTTTTGCATTGAGTCTCTCCCCTCCTCTTGCCATTCTTCACTTGCCTGACAAAATAATCTTATTGAAACACAGGTTTTGATGATGTCATTCACCTACTTAAGAAGCTCCAGCAACTCCCAGGTAATTTTAGAATAAAATACACATCATTCTCTTTGACATGGAGAGCTCAGCATAATGCATCTCCAATTAGATTTTCAGGCTTATTCCACCACCCACTCCTTAGGGATTTTTTTGTTTTGTTTTGTTTTGTTTTTTTTCTCTATTCCAGTCAAATTAGCTCACTTATTATTTCCTGAATGTTTCATTCTGTCTCATGACTTCATGCTTTTTCATAGACTTTGCCCCATGCATAGAGTGATTGTCTTCCTTGCTTCTACCTCTTATAACTCCCAACTCCATTCAGGGATTGCTCTGCTGAAGACTTATCTTAGCATGGGTTCCCTCCTGTAATCCCCCCACCCACCACAGTTATAAGCCTTTTAGTCTTCCTTGAAATAACTATAAATTTACTTCCCATATTTTTTTCCTCATCTGCCTACTATTATTCCCCCATCCACCCTCAATATAGTCTCAGATCCTTGAGGGAAAGGATTTATTTCATTTTTGTATCCCCAGGCCCCTGGTACACATCAGGCAATTGCTTAATTAACAAATTTCCTGTTTCAGTTCATTTAGCCTCATCTCCAATCACTTCATATTGCCTGATTCTCTTCAATCCCTATCCCATTATTCATGCCATACCCTGTGCCAGAAATGTGTCCCCTTCCCTAAGTCTATCTCTGTCTATTGCAGTCTCTCCTTTTCTCCAGGACTGAGCTAAGTGATCACATTAGATTGAGCTTTGGACTTGTGGTCAGGAAGAGCGAATTTGAATTCTGCCTCAGGTATATTCTGGCTGTGTTAGGTTATAAAAGCCATTCCACTGATTTCTGTTTCTTCTTCTATAAAATCAGGATAATAATAAGATGTAGCTTAAAAGTTGTTAGGACATAAGACAACACTTTCAATTTGTCTGGTGTGCCTTAAAGTGCTATATAAAATCAAGCTTTTTTTGTATTGATGATAGCAATAGCATTTTAAGGTTGAGTTGAAATCACTTTACACATATTATATCATTTGTGTCTCATAGCAACTCTGTGAGATAGGTACTATTATTGTTTTTACATTTTCAAAAATATTTTATTGATTTTTTTTTATCTCTCCTCAATGCCCCCTTATCTAACCCTTCCTCCCAGAAAGTCATCCCCCATAACAAATAAGATGTTTTAAAGGAAAAGAAGAGAGAAAAAAAATCAATAAAACCTGTCAATGTCAAAAAAAAGATGGGAAACAATGTTCCATTATCTATGGGTTTCCCTCCCCACCCCCACCTCTCCAAAGAGAGGTAGAGCGGAAGATTTTTCTCATATCTCTTTTTTAGGAATTGTTTGTTCTTGTTAATTTAGCAAGATTCATTTTTCATTATTTGATGGTGTCATTCTTTCCACTTACTTTATACTAGTTTTAATGCCTATTGTTTACTTGGTTCTCCTTCTTTATATTGCATCAGTTTATATAAATCTTTCCATGCTTCTCTGTATTCATTAAATTCATCATTTCATAAAGAATAGTGATACTGTATTTCAAACCATGATTTCTGAAACATTTCTCAGTCTATGAGCATCTATTTGGTTTTCAATTCCTTGCTACCATAAGTGTTACTATATTTTGATACATAGGGGTATTTTCTTTTTATTAACCTAGGTGTACAGAGGGTAGAGTGCCATAATTGGATTCAGGAACACCTGAGTTCAAATCCTGCCTCAAAAACTTACCAAGTCTATGCTCTTAGGAAAGTCACTTAACTTCTTCCTGTCTCGGGTTTATAATCAGAAAAAAAAAGTCTCCTCAAGCTGTTATGAGGATCAAATCAGATAATATATGTATAATACATTGTAACCCTTAAAGCATTAAATGTTTCTTATTATTAGGGGTAGTAGTAGTTATATTAGTAGTCATAGTGTTCATAGTAATAATAGCTCTGGTAATAATACTATTATTGTCAATGATGTTTTGGTGTTAGGTTCCTATTTTTGTAATTTTTATTCCTATTTAATGGAATGTCATTTATTAAATTGTTTACATAATTCCAAACTTCTTTCCAAAATAAATGGTTATGTAAATTCACAATTCCAGCAACATGGGCATCATTTCACATAATCCCTCCAAATTTTACCATACACATCTCTGTCATCTTTGCCAATTTGGGGAATGTAAGGTGAACTCAGCGATAACATTAACATGTCTTTTCTTATTAGTGATTAGAAAATGCTTTTATATGATTGTTGAGTTGTAATTTTTCTTTTGAAAACATTCTTCATATCATTTGATACTACTTCCTAGTGAATGACTTGTGATTATATGGATATTTATATCTATCTGTCTGTCTATCTATAATTAGATATAGATATAGATGTGTTATTTGTCTATATATCTAGAATACCAAATCCTCATCCAAGAAATTTGATTCATTTTTTTTGTATTGCTTTTCTTATCATAGATTTATTGGTCTTGAGCAGAAGATTTTCAATTTTATATAATCAAAATGACCTACCTTGTGTTTTTAATTGTCATTATTTCTTATTTGGATAAAGACTAATTGCTATTATTATTCTCATTTTTCAGATTTGGAAACTGAACCTCAGGGATGTTAAGTCACTTGCCAAAGTTCATAGAATTAGTCAGAGGCATGATCTGAACCCAGGTTGTCCTAATTGGGGTGTCCCTTCCTAAAAGTGGCTTTCATTCTTCCTCTTCTTCATATTTCCTCCCTTTGTCAAATCCTCTATATTATTCTGGTCCTTCCCTATTTTCTGTCAAAGATGTTGGGGACCTTATCAGTTTTCCCTCCCATTTAGCTCCTCAAAGATTGTTGAGAGTAAAACCTTGAGAGAAATCTTTTTTCCCCAGTTTGTAAAGAAAATCACTGTTTAATAATTGTGGTTATAATTGAATTGAAATTGAGAACATAACCAAGGAGGAAGTAGGGATAGATTGAAGAGTGATGTCATCTGGAAATGAATTGTGAAATGCTAAAGGAAAAAGTAAATAGAGACTTCTGCCTGAGGTTCTACCATTCTGCTCTCTTTTCACCTTCCCACTTTGGTTGAGTTGCTTTGTAATGAATCAATTGCCATGAAAACTCCCTTCAATTAATTCTCTCCCAAGAAAGCAACAATTAAATGGAGGGAAAAAAAGTGCTAGAAGTCTGATACCAGCAGGAAATTACTAAGCTTTCCCATAGGAGATTTTTTTTCTCTCTAGAGCACCATGCACAACTGTTTTATACACACTTTACCTCCCCCATTAAAAAAAAAAAACATACCTGAAATGATTCCAGGGGTTGAAGAATGTCCTAGACTTAACTGTATTGATGCCTAAGTTGTTTTTTCCTTTTTTTTTCATTTAGGAAAATACATGCCCTGCCTTGAGAGTGAAATATTTTTTCTGCCATCTGCTCACCTGGGGCAACAATTTTCACCCCCCTGGTAAGAGGGCTTCAAGCAGGTGCTTTCTAGAACTAAATACTTTAATTCCTATTTAGGACAATTCTTTTCAACAACTGTGAGGATTTTGGGGAACTTGGGAGAAGTAGATTTGAATACATGTCCTGTCATTTTTTCCCTGGAAGTTTTTAGGCAAATCACTTCATTTCACTTAAGTCTCAATGGCCTTATGTGCAAAGGAGCCGGGGGGGGGGGGGGGGTACTAAAGATCTCCATTGGTCTCCTCCAGGTCTTAAGTTGGGAGCCCTGTGCACTAATGACATAAGGTGTGTGTACTTATTAGATGTGTGTATATATGATTATTCATTGTGTGGAGAGTGAATCAAGTTATTTGACTATTAATCAACAACTTTGAAATTAATCAATCAAAAATAAGTACCCCTACTTAGAGTCTTATCAGTCACTAAGTATGAGAGTTCAAGTCATTTGCTAGAATGGGCAACAACTCCAGAGACCACTGCCTAGCCCCTTGGCAGTGCCAGGCAAATTAAAACACTGTGATTAGTTCCCATAAAATGGGGGAGCAAAAGGAAGTGTCTTTGAGAAAACTGCTTTTAAAAGGCCAGTTTGAGGATTCTGTGATTGTCTCTCTCTGTGTTGGTGAGCCAGACTGGAGGAGGAGACTCTTTCCCTGGATCCTGCATTGGCATGTGGTGGTGAGTAGAGTGATTCCTTCCTTGGTTCTTTGGTGAGGAGACCCTCTCTGCTCCTTGGCACTTTGGTGGGACACTCCCTTCAGTATGATCCTGGTGAGATTCTTGGCAGTCATCCTTGTGAGCACTGAACTTTATCCATGGATTCTTCAGCATCCACTGGTTCTTCGCATTTAAGCTTCCTAATCAAGACTTTAGATTCTAGTTGAGATTCACTTTTGGATTCATGTTTGAAGTATGGAGACATCAGGATTAAACTTAGGGTATTGTAGCTAGGCAGTACTTTCTGTCTCATATTTAACATAAAACTTAAATTAAATTATTATAGTTGTACTTTTCTTTTTCCTAAAAAGGAATTTTTAAAAAATGTATTTAGAATGGTTTCCATGATTGAATGATACATGATTTTTCCTACCCCTCTTCTTTTCCCCCTCCCAGAGCTGATAGCAAACCTGCTGGGTTATCCATGTATCATTGTTCAAAACCTATTTACATGTTATTCTTATTTGTAATAGAGTGATCTTTTAACGTCAAAACCCCAACCATATCCCCATTGAACCATGTGATCGATTACATGTATTTCCTCAGCATTTCTATTCCCACAGTTCTTTTTCTGGATGTAGATAGCCTTCTTTCTCACAAGGTCCTCTGGATTGTCCTGGCTGTTAGTAGAAAAGTCTATTACATTTGATTGTGCCACAATGTATCAGTCCCTGTGTACAATATTCTCCTGGTTCTGATCCTTTTGCTCTGCATCAGTTCTTAGAGATCTTTCCAGTTCACATAGAAATTCTCATTCCTTTCAGCACAACAGTATTCCATCACCATCAGATACCACAATTTGTTTAGCCATTCCCCAATTGAAGAGCATTCCCTCATTTTCCAATTTTTTGCCACCATAAAGAATGCGGCGATAAATATTTTTGTACAAGTATTCCTAAAAATGGATTCTTTTTTTTTTAAACCCTTACCTTCAGTCTTGGAGTCATTACTGTGTATTGGCTCCAAGGCAGAAGAGTGGTAAGGGCTAGGCAATGGGGGTCAAGTGACTTGCCCAGGGTCACACAGCTGAGAAGTGTCTGACACCAGATTTGAACCTAGGACCTCCCATCTCTAGGGCTGGCTCTCAATCCACTGAGCTACCCAGCTGCCCCCCTAAAAATGGATTCTAAAGGAGTTACGTAGCTTATGCCATCATCGTAACTTAGAAATACTAGATTATTAGTTTTACTACAAATATACATTTAGTCATGTAAAGAAATTCTATGAAATTATAAGGAAGATTCTAATTTCATTCTGAAGAATAGTGATGTCAAAGTCAAACAGAAATAAGGGCCACTGGGGGCAGCTGGGTAGCTCAGTGGATTGAGAGCCAGTCCTAGAGATGGGAGGTCCTGGGTTCAAATATGGCCTCAGACACTTCCCAGCTATGTGACCCTGGGCAAGTCACTTAACCCCCATTGCCTAGCCCTTACCACTCTTCTGCCTTGCAAACAATACACAGTATTCATTCTAAGACAGAAGTTAAAAGGGTTAAAAAAAAAAAGAAATGAGGGCCACTAATCTCCACATAGGGATCCCTGTGGACCACAGATTGACTTAAGTATTGAAATGTGATATTATCAAAGTTTTATTGTATTTTTATTTATTTTGTTAAACACTTCCCAAATTTAATTTTTTTAGGACCACACTCCAGAGTGTTGTGGCCTGCATATGGCCAGAGGTTTTGTATTTGATATCCTCACTATAGAGTAACACTAGCCGTTAAATAAATATTTTTATTCAAGAAGGTATGTATGAGACAATAATTTTAAAGATTCTTGGGAAAAGATTAAAGAAAAGACCTTATTTAACTACCCTGGCATTTTTTAAACTACCTTATGTCTTAGAACTAATACTACCTATAGGAATAGTAAGGGTTAGGCAATGAGGATTAAGTGACTCGCCCAAGGTCACACAGTTAGGGAATGTCTAAGGCCAGATTTCCCCTGACATTTTTAATACTGAGCAAGGAATAAGATAGGACCATCCCCAGTAAATAGGAGTGTTATTCATTGACATTAAGGAAATCAAGTAAAGAGTTTGTCTAAAAGGAAATCAAGTAAAGAGTTTTTGTCTAAAAAGAATTCTCTGTAGACAATGAGATGCTTCAGGTGCTCAGGATCAACATATATATTACACTATTCAATGTAGCCTCAGGGAATTCCTGACCTTCCAGATAAACATTATTTAAAAGAGAGCAACATAACAAACTACAAAGAAATAAGCAAGTGCATATATAATGCCAACATAGCATCAAGCCAACACTACCAAATTAGATGGGCAGCACAGAGATTTCATACCAAAGAAAAAAGGAATAAATAAATAATTACAACAATAGCAACACACTTCAGAGAGATAGTAAGTAACTTGGGTCTGGAATTTTAAAGTGGAGAAACAGATTATATTATATTATACTATCTCTGGGAATTTACCAAGTTTAATCTAAATCAGTCTATTACTCGTTCCCATGGTACTAGAGCATAGACTATTGCATATTAAGGATATTCTAAAGCTACAGAAATGTAGATCTGCATATGATGAAATAGTTTTCTTCCCATCCCCAAGGACTTCCCTTGACTTTTTCTGCTATACCATTAAAATGTCTTTTATAGTTCTTTCTTATTACCTCAATATTATTCCCAAAACAGAGATCCATTTTAAATAATATTTTCCCAAAATCTTTGTATGGCTGAAAGTCATGCCACAAGTAATGTCTCCTAACCCTAACCCTAAATGTCTCTTCATAAAGGCAATTGAAACATACCTGAATAACAATGGAGAGGTGGGCATGAGCAAAATATTGTCAACAAACTATTGCAAGGGAGAAGAGAAAATGATTTGCAAATATGAAACTGAAATGGACTTCTGCTTTGATTAGTTAAAGTTACTTCCAACAAGGTCGATGGTGTGCTCAATCTGGATTATTCTTTCCCATATTTTCATCTGCCCATGAACACTCACATGACATTATGGAGACCTCCCATTCTCTTGATGTTGCAAATATACCAAGAGAGTGCTCGGACAGTCCAGCTGTTATTTCTTCATCTTGCCAAATAAGCAACTCATCCCACTTCTAAAACCTTGTATTTTTTTTTTAAATGTTCCTTCTGACACTCTATTCCTTTTACATGGAGGTCCTCATTGGTTGTATAATTGCAAAACACTTTTCTGCACTCCACTCTGTATAATACTCATCTTTAATTATTTAGAGGAAATAATGTTCTATATATTTGCCAAATAACAACACAGTAAAATTTTGCTTTCATGAGAAGCTTGGGCACAGTAAAACAAAAGAAAAACTTTAGTAATTGCCTTAACATAGTTCAAACTCCTTCCCCTTGCCATTCCAACTCTAGACCTAGCTTGTTGTTCATTTTCCTTGTCAACAAAGGATGGCATCCCAAATAGTAGAGAAAGAAGGGTGGGCCATGGTTATCAATGGTGAGCTGTAACCAATTGCCATAGTGAGAAGATAAAATGAAGCAGGTCTCTGGCTCATTGGATAGAGTCACTTTGGCATATGGGTAAGAATGTTCTCAAATCCCACAATCCGCCAAGGCATGGATGAGGTATGGTTTTTATCTTTCAAGGGAATGCCCACATTAAGGAGATTACTTATGGAGAATCTTCAGAGATTTATACTCAGGCCTCCCCTATCCCCTGTCTCTCTCTTCTCTCCAAGAAGAAAATGCTACAGCTGTCATCATCTAGAGATTAGGAGACTATGATTTATGGAGACACATTTGAAAAGGTCTACATTTTGATGGGAACTCCAGTGGAATTTAGCTCTTTGTGGTCAGAGACTAGAGTATTTTCTTTTTTGTATCCCTAGCAACTAGAAAAATCCCTACTATATAATTGATGCCATTTAAATGCTTCTTATATCTATGAATAAAAAAGGGACAAAATGAATGAATGAATGACTCTATATCCTTGAACTTCCTTCCAACTCTAAAATTTTATGATCTTCTGATTACATATATATATACATATATAAAGAGGTAGATGATAGGTAGATAGATCACAGGAAGATTTTTGTAATAGGAATTTAAATCTTTCAGGGAGTTTAGAATTAGAATTTTCATAATTGGCTCGGAGGGAAGGGAACTATACAATATGATAGACTCTTTGGCACAGTGGATAGAGCACTCGACCTGGGAGCCAAGAAATTCTGAGTTCAAATTCAATCTCATGCATTTAAAAGCTATGACCTAGGCAAACCATTCACTGAAATTCAGCTTCTTTATTAGTAACACAGAGGTCATAATAATACGTAACTCTCAAGATTGTTCTGAGAACATAATGAGATAATATTTTTAAAGCACTTCATTGACTGTCTTCTTAAAAAAAAAAAACAACCCTTACATTCCATCTTAGAATCAATACTGCACATTGGTTCCAAGACAGAAGAGACATAAGACCTAGCTGATGTGTCTTAAGAGACTTGCCTAGAGTCACACAACTAGGAAGCATCAGAGACTAGTTTTGAACCCAGGGTCTCCTATCTCTAGTCTTCAAATTCAATCCACTGAGCCATCTAACTGCTCCCCATTAACTTTCCAGTGCTTCTTAAATGCCAACTACTACTTTATTCTTGGCATTTTGGGGAAAGGCATGTGTATAGCTTTTAATTCATATTGCTCACTCCCAAATCAACTATTCTGCATGTATCTTATTTAAATTCAACTTAGAAAGCACATCTAAGAGTTTTGTGCATATCTAGGGGGTGGTACATTGAACAGTGGCAATTGTGTAACTAGAACCTGCTCCCGTGGACTTCAATTCCCAGCATCTCACTTTCCTTCTCACCTTACATGCTGACATAGGAAGGATATAAGTTTTGAGTAGCCCCGCCTCTCTCTCTCTCTTTGACTGATTGTGTTTTGTGGAGGTGGTGTAAGGTGAGAGGCAGGAGAGATTTTTTTACCTGCATTTACTTTTTCTAAGATAATTAGGTTTGAACTTCTATAACTTTCAGATTATTTTCTCTCTACTTTGAGTGATTATTAATAAACTTTATGAATATAATACTTGGAGTTATTGATATTAATTTAAGTCTCACGCAGTGTAAAGCATTTTTATCTATTCTATCCTAGCTATTCAGTTGAATGTTGTGGAAATGCCCTGTATATAGACTCTATTAAAATTAATTTGTTACCTCCTAAATTAACTTTTATTTCTCCAGTGGCCCAATTTACATATTTCAGGGAATTCTTTCTAATTATGTAATAAATTATTATTTACTCAGGGTTTGGAAAATCAATAAATTACTATAAGCTTTGGAGCAGTGCTATCTCTGAACCTCAGAATGAAGTCCTACAATCTTAAAAATCCTGACATTCTTATAAGCATCCCAGAGATCACCCTTTGGTTTTTTTTTTTTTTATCATCTAATAAAGTAGAAATTTAGCATCTTCAAATGCTCATTATTCCCATAAATCAATGAGACTATATACAAATTCCCCAGTTTACTGAGGAGGTGACAAACAGGCTCAATCTATCCCAACTCTGGAAATAATTTTTCACATAAAACCTCCTCCAAACTTTACTGGAACTTTTCTTTCATTTCCACCCCTGGTTTTCTCTCCAGTGGTAGTGTTTTCTGGTTCACCCATGGCACATTGTAATATGGATGTTAGTTTTTCCTCTGGGGTTGAAATCAAAGACTAATTAACACCATCTGAATTGGACCATTTTGATCACCATTCCACAAAACTGTTATTTTGTGGACAAGAATCTTCTTAGCCTCATCCCATGTGGTTGGTTCTGCCTTTTACCTATTGTGAAGCTGTACCCACGCTGACACAAGTGACTGTTCCCTATGTAACTCACCCTTCAGCTCCTGCCCACTCACTTTTCTGTTCAGGCTCCTGTCGTTCCTGTCAAAGGAAACTCTGCAGGGGAGTCCCAAAGCGGGGGAAGAAAACATTTGAATGTTAAATAAAAGTATAGCTATTGGAACTTTACTTGAAAATGGAAATAAATTTGGATTTCTCTGTTTTCCCCTTGTAACTTACTCAAAATAAAAGTTGTTTGATTTCCCTCTTCTTTCAGGATACCTCTTCTTTTTCATCTTTCAATCAATCATTTACCAGGAATTTTACCTTAAGTGGCAGGCACCCCAAGACAAAAATTTCAATATAAAATAATTCCTTCTCTTATGGAACTTGCATTCTATTGGGAGGGGTGTCACATTTATTATATGCAAGTATGTGCAGAACAACCATAAGCAGAATGAGTGCAAAATAAATACTGAAGAGGCAATCACAAGGTAGTTGGGGATCAGCAAAGGTTGGTATAGTAGGTGATGCTTCTTCTGCATCCTGTTCACTTCTCATCCTTGTGCCTTCTCCATTTCACTCTTTTCCTTCCTTTTTTATAGGTGTATGTGATGGCTGATCCACTGGGTAATTGTCTTTGCACATGATGTGTCTGATTTCAGTAGCTGGGACATTTTTCCTTTGAAACAAAATGCAGATGAAAAAGAAATCAAAGCATCAACAAACACTTGAAGAAGTTCTTTTATTCATAAAATTTCTAAGTTTTATAGGACTCTAGAAGATGTAGGAGCAAACCAGAGCAGCTATATAAGATATTGCCACAAAAAATGCAGGAGTGAAAGAATCAACAAGGATACTGAGTGAAATAACTATCTAAAAAAGAAAAACTCAAAAGGTAGGCAGAGAACTTCTGGGTCACTGGAGTGAGAAGAGAGCTAGAGCAAGGAGGGAAGAATAAGCCAAGAGCAAGAAACATACACACACACACACACACACACACACACACACACACACACACACACACACACCCCACATCTGCTGTCACAGGTTTGGAACCTAAGGACAAGCCAAGATTCAGACCTTAAGATCCTTCTGGGGAAAATAGTGGTACCAGCCAACCCACAACCATTGAAATTTTAAACCTGTGGAGTAGTCTGGAGTCCTAGCCCAGGGCAATCTGGGCTGAGGTGAAATGATCTGTGTAGGCCCAGAGTGAAGCCAGGAATCCCAACCTGAGCTAGTGATGAGGATATAGTTCACATTTGGGGGTGAGGACACAGTTCCCAGGGTTTCCTCCACATCTTTTTGCCCAAAATTAAAGGCAGAGCTCCAGGACAAGGCAATCAAGGGTGTGTCTAATTGGATCAAGTATATAGTGAGACCAAAAAATTGAGCCAATCCTGGGACTAGAATTTGATCAGTACCTGACCTGGTCAAAATCAGAGTGAGATCAAAAGCTTATGCACAAACCCAAAGAAAATCCTTAAGTATCAGCATTTCAAGGGTCAATTGAATCATCAGGGGGAGGGGCTCTCAGAACTCTCAACCCTCAGACCATCACATCATCCTCCAAAAACTAAAACTGGTAAAAACCCAGAAAATAAGTTGAGAATGACATCAAGGAAATGTTTAAGAGGTTACCCCAAATTCCCAGAAAACAGCCTACCGATAATGTAATATTTATAGGGAAAATGGGTGGAATATGAAGGGGGATACTGAAGGTTTTATAACAGGGAAATGAGAAGTTGAAGGAAGAGGGAATATGACTGCCAGTGAGGTAAAAGGAGAGAGATGCCCCCTGCCAAGAGGCTATATTTTGAGAAAATGGGGTTCCTGAGAAATGGGCCACTTGTGATAGCCTGAGGGGACGTCTTCTCTATGGATTGATGTGGAAGATACCCCAGAGCAGGTAAGCACTGACCCTCCCGAGGGCCAAACCTCCACCCAGACCAAGGTCACCCAGCAAGGGTCCAATAATAACCGTTTATAGTTGACTGGCTGTCCTGAGGTTCAAATCCTCCTACATCCCCTGAAATGTTAGTCCCCTTATATGATTGCGATATTCAAATAAAGATGAATTTTAATAACAAGTTTGGATTGGGGAGGGATTAGGGAAGAGCGATTTTTCTAGATGAGGTTTGAGTCTCTCACAGTTTTTGAACAGAGGCCAGGCCTCACAGGCTGTTGAAGGGTTTCTGTTATTCCTGTCTATGCTAATCTGTGCTAGTTTTCATAAGTTCAAAGTCTTAGCATTAGACAGCAAGAGGAAGAAAAGTTCTGACATTCAGAGCTGGTTGGACCTGTCTCTTTGGGTTGATGCCCCTAAAGACTGGCCGCGAATACCAAGACAGGTATTCTACGGTGAACTGTCAGCTGGACTCAGGAAACAAGGCCGACCAAAGAAAAGATTCAAGGATCCGCTAAAGTCCAACTTGAAGTGGGCTGGCATGACACCAAAGCAACTAGAACTCGCTGCCTCTGACAGAAGCAGCTGGCGAACCCACATTCACCATGCCGCCGCCACCTTTGAAGATGAGTGACGTCGAAGAATGTCATCCACATAGTGCACAATTTTTCTTTCTTTGAATTTGATATTCTTTAAATCTTGTTGCAAGATTTAGCAAAATGCTGTTGGGCTATCGCAGAATCCCATTGGTAATCTTTCCCATGTCAGCTAAGGCCCATTCCAAGTGAAACAAAGATTTTTGGGCTTTTCTTTGCAATTGTAATGCTAAAATAAACACTACATAGATCAACAACAGTATAATGTCTAGATTTACTTGGAATTTCTAAAATTATTTCAGATGCAATTGGAATGACTGCATGGAACTTTTTTACAAAGTTATTTACTGCTCTTAAATCCTGGACCAGTCTCCATTGAACTTTTCCTTCAGAGTCACGTTTTGCTTTCTTTATGGATATTATTGGTGTATTATATTCTGAAATTGTTGGGATTAAAATTTTCTGATCCAACAAGCTTTGGATAATTGGGTTGATTCTATCTATTGCTTCTTTACTTAGTTGGTATTGTGGTATCTTTGGTGGTGTCCCTTCTTTAACTTCTACTTTTATTGGTGTTGCTGACTTTAGAATCCCTATACCTGTAAGATGTGTAGCCCAAAGTCCTTCTGGCATATCACTTGGTATTTCAAATATTGTACCTTCATTCTGAACTTGTTCATCAACCACTTGCCCCATGAACAGCAATAGATAATGTTTTAAAGAGTCTTTGGGTAGATGCAGAAAGATTTTCCCCAATTTATCACATTGAATGATTGCTCCAATTTTACACAAAAAATCTCTCCCAAAAGGTTGATTGAACATTTGGGATTAACAAGAATGTGTGTTCTGTTGTTATGAGTCCTAGAGTTATCACTTTTTATTTTAGTTTTGGTACTCTTTTTTTCCTCATAACTCCCATTTACTTGTGATTTGGCTGTCTTCAAGAGATGTTTTATAATTAGATAGGAAAAATGAGCAAACAAAAAAAGCACCTAGCTATATATTATTTTTATGGAGATAGAGAGCAAGGTACAAAAACTGAAGGGAATAGTGCAAAGAAAACATATGCGAAGCCCAAAAGAAAAATATGGATTGGACACAGATTCTGGAAGAGCTCAAAAAAAAAAAAACCAAAAGCTTCAAAAACCAATTAAGAGATATAGAGAAAAAGTGAGGAAGAGAAATGAAAATGATGCAATTAAACTAATGATTTTATGAGAAATTAAGAAACAATAAAGCAGAATCAAAGGAATAAAGAAAAAACAAAGGAAAACATTCTTATATCTCATTGAATAGAGTAAAATATCTTATTTCAATGAACAGCTGACCTAGGAAATATATCTAAGAGAGACAATTTGAGAATTATTGGACTACCTGAAAGCCATGATTAGGAAAAAAAAACAAACCCTGGATATCATATTATAAGGAATGATCAAAGATAAGTGCTCAGAGATGAGATCCTCAAAAAATAAAATAAAATTGAAATTGCAAGAATCCACAGATTACCTTAAGAAAGAAATCCTCAAATGACAATTTTAAGGAAAGTAATACCTAAATTCAAGAATCACCAAGCTAAGGAGAAAATACTTCAAACAGCCAAAAAAGAAACCATTCAAATACCATGGACCCACAATCAGGATTACACAGGACCTAGTGGCTTCTACTTTAATGGATCAAAAGGCTTGAAATATGATTTTCTAGAAGGCAAAATATTTGAGTTTACAACCCAGAGTCACCTATCCAGCAAAACTGAGTTTAATCTTTCAGGGGGAAAAATGGACATTCAATAAGATAGAAGATTTCCAAGTATCCCTGAGGAATAAGCCAGACTTAAACAAAAAATGTGAAGTCCAAAGATGAGACACCAGATAAGCCCCAAAAGGTAAGAAAGATAAAATTTAAGGGACTTCTTAAGGCCAAAATGTTTATGTCTACATGCAAAGAGGATTTCTGTACTTCTCAGATTCTCTGTACTACTCTTAGTAGTACAAAAGATAAAAGGAATTTACTCATAAAGAGGATGGAGAAGTAAGCTGATTATGATGCTATGATATATATGATGATATATAATAATATGATGTATATGTAAATGTGATGATATGGAACAATTTGTACATATGATATAATATGTATGCATATGAATGATATGTTAAAAATCAATCAAGAGCTGAAAGAGAGGGTTGCACTGAGAGAAAAGGGAAGGGAGAAATAAAATGGGGTAAAATATATAACATAAAAAACTCTAAATGACATTTACTTTGACCCATATATGAATGAGAATTCTCCCTTCATCATTCTAATAAAGCCTCTTCTAGCTGCTATTTCATAGTGGTCAGTGATGGGTAACTCACTTTTCCCCAAGATAATCCAATCCACTTTGAGACAGCTCTAGTTTTTTAGGAGGTTTTCCTCATATTTTATATAAATATACCTCTACAAATTGCAAACCCTGAGGTCAAGTGTTACAAGGCCAATCCCTCTTCCACACAACAGTTTTTCAAATACCTGAAAAAACTATCCTAAAAGTTTACTTCCCATCCCCATCCCCACTATCACTGAATTTTCTCTTTGCCAATCTTGACTTTTTCTTTCACTGAAGACTCATAAGGCATGATCTTGAGTCCCTTCACCATGTTTGCTGCTCTGCTCTGAACCTTTCCAAGTTATCAATGCTAGTTAGAACATCTGGTCTCTAAAAATGAACTCAAGACTACAGCTGTGGCCTACTCAGTGCAAAAGACTATAGAAATGATCTGTCCCACTTTCCCTGAAATTTGTGCTTCTTTTCAATGGCAATGTGATATAATGAATAGAATGCCAACCTCAGGATAGGAAAACTCTGATCATACTGACTATCTCCCTAGGTTAAGCTACTTGACCTTTTAGTGGAAACTCTAAGACTAGGTTGCAAAATTGCCACATGCTCTGCTTGAGGGAGTGTATACATCCTGAGCTCCCTGTGCCAGGGAAGTCACAGATCCACCACTCCCCAAAAAATGACACCAAAAGCTCTCTCCCTAATATAAAGAGTGGATCAAAGTTTCTTTGTCTATCAATCAACAACTTTCAAATTAATTAATCAAGAACTTAAAATACCCTTATCAGTCACTAAGTAGGATAGTTTAAAAGTCATTTGTCAGAGTGGGTGACAACTCCAGAGGCCATTGCCCTGCCCCTGGGAAGTGCTAGGCAAACTGAAAAACTGCAGTTGGTTCCTATAAAGTAGAGGAAGGGACAGGAAGTGGCATGAAAAAAGGACTATAAATAGTCCTGAACTCCCCATCTGGGGACTTCTCCTTTCAGCTTCTCCTTTTAGAGTTTGCCTTTTTACCTTGAGCTTGGATCTTCGGCTAGTGATTTGCCTCTTAAAGATGCCTTTGGACTTTGGCTTCAACTTGGGACCTTGGCTCTTGAACTGCTTCTTGGAGGACTGTTCCTGGATCTTCTCGTTTGGACTTTGTCTTGGGTGAGTGAGTAGATGACCTTCCCTTCCTGGATTCTGGATAAATTAGTCCTCAAGAGGCTGCATTGGTGGAATCTTTGCATAAGACACCATCGGGTACTCTGGCTGAGAGTAACCAAGCCCTGCTAGGCACTGATCCAGACACCGAAGCAACATTTAGTGTGATAGGCTAGATATTTTCTTAATCCTCTTCTTATATTTCTCTACTTTCACTCTCTCTATCTCTTTGTAAATAAAGCTGCTGGATCATTTTGACTTAAGCTATAATATTTTTAAATTGGTGACCACAATATTCCCTTAGAATTCTCCTATTTAGTCAAACCCATAATTTTAAATTCTTACACTTAGACCAAAGTTTCCTTGGTTCTCTTATCTTTGATAAAGTACAATATACAGGTGCCGTCTTTTGAGGTTATAATTCATTAAAATGTCCAAATCTTTTTGGCAGCCCTGCTTTCTAACCATATTTCCCCAACCTTATACTTGAGGTTTTGAAATCCCCAAATAAGGAAGCATTTATCAATTTTAATCTGAATCGATGTGGCCCATTATGCTTCTCAGTCAAGAGCTTTCTGAATCCCTACTGTGCCTTGGTATATTCACTAGCATTCCCAGATTTGTCACCTTCACATTTGATAAGAAGCCATTAGTGAAGAAATTAAACTATATTAAAAAAATCTTTCATTGACGTTTTCCTTTCTTAAATTGTCATACACATTATATATCCCCCTGAAATGTACAAAATATCTGAAATGATCAGTAGGAAATCTGCTATGGTCTTCAAAGTCATACTCAAACTTTGTCTGAAGTTCTCTGTTCTTCAGGACCTATCACTGTCCTTCCTTTTAAGTCTTTTTTCTATATACATAATCACAGATTAAGCCACACTATGCCCTTGGTTTATGCCTTTCATACTTTTTAAATTTTTTCTCTACTTTCTATTTATCAGTTTATGAAAAATATTTCCTTTCAGTATCCAATTGTCCTCCAACTTCTCAGGTATAAAAATACTCTCCTCTTTGACTTTCTGCTGTGATGCTGGAGTTGGGCAACTCCTGGGCATGGAACAGATAGACATCTTATGCTATTTCTATCTTTGTTGTTTTCTTTAGTGGATGATATCTTCTTTCAGGCTAGACCTGCATATTATCTCATCTTCTTTTCTTCATCATCTATTATCTTTTATCAATTTTATCACTTCTCCCTCTCCATCCCTGTCAGACATGTTTCTTCTTGACAGATAAATATAAACATAATATATCATAGTTTTGGTGATCTTAAGTATTTTTTCTCTGAAATCCCTCATTTTATCATTTTACTATGCTTTCTAGGCTACCCATTGCAGACTGCATAATCCAGATTCTTCCTTTGATTTGAAATCTATTTTAAAATTTATTTATTTATTTGTTTGTTAAACTAAGATACTAAAGTATATCCCTTCCTTCTCTCCTCTAACTAGAGAAAACAACATTTGATGAATAGATACATTTAAAAATATAAAAGCATACCTTACTTCTTTCTTTTTCTCAGTTCTTTCTCTGTAGGTAGACATACCAAGGTCATTCTTCAAACACTATTTCTACTGCTATATATAATGTTCTCTTGGTTCTGCTTACAAAGACTCAGATCAATTAGTGAGAATATTTCAAGTAATTCTCCCAAATGATTCCCTGTTGCATATCTTGTCCTCTTATCTTTGTTGATTGTTTATGTATGGGATCTGTGGGGTGGTATGTAAAGGTAAATTTAGGGGTTTTTCACTGAAATATAAATTTAATTGGTCACCAGGGGTTTAATTCAAAATCCCAAATAAAATACTCAAGTCAATTGGAAATTTTATGGTGGTTTAATTAATATATAGGGAAGGAATTAAGAAGAAGAGAGAGGGAAAAGGGTATAGGATTTCTCTAGTTTAGCCTGAGCTAAGGGGAGTTCAGAGACCTTATAGCCCCGAGACCTCCTCAAAAGATTAGGGGCTTCCTAATACTATAGTATTTTGGAAGGTAAAGGGAAAAGGAATCAGCCTAAACTCTGAGAGAGCTCAGAAAAGATGACTCACCTGACCTATAATATTAAGCTCCTCACAGTTACTGTATCAAGGACACCTCCAAACCCGGACAATAGCTGCAGCCACATCAATATGCCAAGATGCTCAGCACACTGCCACCAGCCACCTCTCCACCGCAAGAACCAGAACCACCTCTCTGGGAAAAGAGACTGGAGAGAGGAAGTGACACAAAATATATAGACCATTTTTACATCACTTCCTGTGTCTCACAAGCTTGACTTAGGACAGCCCAGGGGTCTGTCAGTTGTTTCTGATTTGTCATTTGCTATCACATGTCTGTCATAGGCCATCCTTCTCAACACTTAATCCTTAAGTAGGGGTGTAGACATTCCTGTTTTGTTAGACTAAGCTAGATTAAGCAGGGTGGAATAAATCTAAAATTCACAGGTGTATGTGTGTATGTGGTTGTGAAAAATAGATGGAGATAAAGATAGACTGGGAAAAAATTGGATGAAGGATGAACTGACCCCTTTTATTCATAATGTATGTATCTAAGGTTATTTTCAGTGAGAGACCCATGAAATCTTTCCCAGGTTCAAGGCACATTTTGGAATAGTATTTACTCATTGATCATGATCACCCAACTTGAGCTTTTCCTGTAACAATCAAAGGTTTTATGAATTCACAAAAAATAAAAAACAATAAATAAATAGTACAACAAAATGAATGAGAAGGAAAATCCCCATGTACTCACAAGATGGGGCACCCTCCAACCATTCCTCACAATCTTCTGACTTCTCATTCTTGTTTCTGTAGGTTAATAAAAATGAAATTAATGAAATGAAATCCTAGAGGACAGAGATTGCCGTCTACTATATCCTTATAAATTAATAGCATGATTATCAAAAAAGTAACCTAATTAATATGGTAAGTATATTTAATGAGAAAAAGATAAAAGATAGCTAGCTATCATTTCATGGGAATTTTTGAGATACAATATAAAATTATGAATTTTTGTAAAAATTTATTTACATATACCTTCCACCTGTCACATTATAAAATTTCTTCTTAGGAGGGTGGCCCAAGACCACTGAAATGCTTGAGACCAATTTCCTGGCGCCATCTTTTACCACTTAGTCTGACTCTGGAGTCAAGCCATAGACATTAAGGAATTGGAAGAAGATTTGAAATGTGTTTTTAATAAAAATGCCAGCACTCTCATTGCAAAACCAGATCATATTTACAAAAGTCATTGGGCTCTCTTCTTTTCTTTCTTGTTTAAGCTATGCCCTCTTTCATCCCTGAAGAACAGTTATGGATTTTTTCTTATGTGCGAGTCTTCAGTCTGGACAATTTAGAAATATTCATAAAGAATCACCATTAATAAATTAAATATGCTCATAAACAAAGATTATGAATTATTCATGTGAAATCCCATGTATGAGTTCTGATGATAAACAATCATAAAAAGATCTGGAATTTGTTAATGATTAATGAATATTTATATAGGGATTAGTACTCTATTCTGCTTCACTATTCCATTAAAAACAAAACAAAGATATGATGATAAAATAACTTTTCTTATTTTCCCCCATCCTCTACTCAAGAGGTCATGATCCCTTTGAGATCAGCATATATCTCTGTATGGTTTTTAATAAGAAAAAAATTGTGATAGGAATAATGTCATCTGCAGAATGAATGAGGCAAAAAAAATGTACAAATTACTAATTCAATTTGCCCCCATTTTGGCTGCTGGTCTATGGAAAATAATACCTTCTACTTATTTACATCCCATATGTGACAGGAAGATTACTTAGTGAGACCCAGTTAGCACAGTAGACATAACGATTTGGAAAGTGTAAACCAAATCTTTGAAAAAAATGTTTTGAAAGAAATTCTTTACCATGTGTGAAATACTCTGTCAGCTCTGGTTCCTTTTTAGAGACCTTCTGGATATGAACAATTCAGACATTACCCCACCAGGTAAGATGGAGGGTTTGGATGAGCTCAGATCCTGGAACCTCAGCCTGTCATCACCTGTCAAAAAGTTAATTGGCTTTTTTCTCATGAGGTAAGAGTCATAGACATTCAAGGGTTCTTTCAAAGCTACTTCATTGGAAGCTAGAATAACAGAAATGACAAGGAGCAATCCCTGGAAAAGAGGTCAAGGAAAATTGTCCCTGGAATGATCCCCACCTGTCTAATATTTCCAGGGTCCTCCCCTGATTCATTCTTATCATCTTTGAAACATAAAGTTAGAGGAGCTCTCACCAGACATCATGTGTAAGCTTATACTCTAAAGGAATCTCCACATGAGTGACTTGTAAGTGCTAAGAGGTTATGGCAAAATGGAGAACCATTCATGACAAGTACCTTGATGGTTCATGTTACTATAGTTCAAAGTCATTCAAATTGAAAAATGTCAATCTTCAGGTTGACTGTGCTGTGAAGAAATCTTGGTTCCCACTACTTCACAAAACCTTCTTATGAGGAAGTGAGGGTCAAGACAGGGAACCCTCACAGGATTAAAATCATGTTTCTTAGAAGCAAAGGTCAAGAACAGGGCATCTCCTACCATTGAGTTCCACTTACCATAAAGATATCTTCCTGGAATAAATCATTCCAACTGAGGCCACCATCCTATATATGTCATTTTACTCCATTAAAATGTTAAGTCCTTTGAGAGAAGAAAAGAGAATAGTTTTTGTTTTTGTTTCTTTTGCACTTAATATTTTATCTTTACTATATCAACTTTATTTGTTGTTATTTTTTTTCAAAATACCACATCCTAGTCTTATTTATTCAATAGTTCTTTTACATTCAATTTCATTGATTTCTCCCTTGATTTTTTAGGATTTCCAATTTGGCCTTTATTTAAGGGTTTTTAATTTGTTCTTTTTCTAGTTGCTTTTTTTTTTAGTTGCATGCCAAATTCATTAATCTCCTCTTTCTCTTTTTTGTTAATATGGGCACTCGGGGATATAAATTTTCCCCTGAGTCCTGCTTTTGCTGTATCCCAAGAATCTTGATATATTGTTTCCTCATTGTTATTCTTTTCAATGAAATTAGTAATCATTTCTAGCATTTGTGCTTTAACCAACCAGTTTTGAAAAATAAGATTATTTAATTTATAATCAATTTTTAATTTACCTCTCCATGTACCCTTTCTAATTATGATTGTTATTGCATTATGATGTGGAAAAGTTGCATTTATTATTTCTGCTTTTCTGCATTTGTTTGAATGTTTTTATGCCCTAGTACATGGTCAGTCTTTGTAAATATCCCCTGTGCTACTGGAAAGTAAAAGGTATATTCCTTTTTATCCACATTTACTTTTCTCCAAATAACTGTGAATTCTATTTTTTCTAAGATTTTATCAACATCTCTTATTTCTTTCCTATTTATTATTTGGTTTGATTTATCTAGATCTGATAAAGGAAGGTTGACGTCTCCCACTAGCATAGTTTTACTATATATTTCCTCCTTAAGCTCCAAGTTTCTCCTTTAAAAATCTAGATGCTATATCATGTAGTGCATACATGTTGAGTACTGATATTTATTCATTATATGTACTGCCTTTTATCAGGATGAAATTACCTTCTCTTTTAATCAGATCTGTTTTTACTTTGGCTTTGCCAGATATCATGATTGTGATTGCTGCCTTCTTTTTCTCAGTTGATGCCCAATAAATTCTACTCCAGCCTCTTGCCTTTACCCTATGTGTGCCTATCCATAGGTGTATATGGGGTGCTCAGGGAGGAGTAATATCTTTGGTATGGAAGGCTTGTTGTGCCCTCCTAGGGCAGCTCTCCAGCCTCTGACCCTCACCTGACACCCAGCTCTCACTTGTGGCTCCCAGTAGCTGCTAGCATGTGGCAGCAGCCACACCCCAGGCAATGGCTTCGACAGGCCGGCTAAACCTTGTGAGGGTAGCCATCGGGTCGTCGACCCCTGGTGAACCAGGGCTTCGCTCACCCAGCATGTGAAGACTGCTTCGGCTGAACAGATGGAAGAAACCAACAAGAAGGTTCAACGGCTGAGAGGGCAATGCAGCAAGGCACTGTGGAGTGCTCAGGGCATGTTGGAGCACAAAAGACAACACGGCCATCCAATGCAGTGGAGGAAGTCTCCAGGCATAACGACTTTTCATTCCACTGGACCCAGGCTTCCAAAGCCGAGAGAGTGGGACTGTCTCTGTGCATCGACTTTTCCACTTAAATCTTCATGCACAAGTGTCTTTGTGCACAAAAACACACAAAGACAATAATCATCCTCGGTTACCGAGAGACTACTACTACTACTACTGCCTATCCACCTCATGTTAGTTTCTTGTAGACAACATATGCTAGGATTTTGATTTTTAATCCTCTCTGCTATCTGATTCTTTTTTATGGTTGAATTCATCTCATTCACATTCAGAGTTATGATAACAAACTGTGTATTGCCGATCATTTGATTTCTTTTAGTCCCGCCCTTTATTCTTTCACTATTTCCTTACATACAAGTTTTTTTCTTTTAATCAGTCCCCCTTTTCCCCACCCTTATTTTATTTTCATTCCAATCCCTTCCTTCTTATTCCCCTCCTAATTCTCTTTAATGTCTATTAATCACCCCCCAAAACTTTCCCTCCCTTTTAATACTTCCCGCCCCACACCCCCTTTCTTATTTTCCTTCAACTTCTCTGTAGGGTAAGATAGAATCTTATACCTCATTGCCTTTACTATAAAAAGCATTTTATAAATATTTTCTGTAATTGATTGATTAAGTCATTCTTTCATTCATGTATCCATGAGTTCCCTCCAACCCTGCCTTTGAAGTGAATGGTCAGAATGTGTTTTCTCTCATTCACTTGATTTACCTTTTTTTAATATTATGAGATTTTAATCTTTAATCTCTAAATGTATTCGTGTTTCATATTATACATAGGGAACAAATGAGATAGAATTTCTGCCCTTCTAGGCATCAAACAAAGTTATTCATGGCACATCATTTTCCGAATTGCCTGAATCCAAATCATTTTGCTATTGTTGGTTAGTCATTTTTTGACTCTTGATGTCTATTTTGAGTTTTTCTTGGCAAAGATATTAGATCAGTTTACCATATTCTTTTCCAATTCATTTTACAGATAAGCCAAATGGAGTGAAGTGACTTACTCAGTATCACACAGCTAAGAAGTGTCTGAGACTGGATTTGAATTCAAGAAAAGAAATCTTCCTGACTGAAGGCCTGGTACTCTAAACAAGATGCCACCTAGTTGCTCTAAATCCAAATTATTTTTGACTAATAAGGCCACTGATGTCAAATAATACAACTTTTATAAGTTACAAGGTTACAAAAAGTCTTGGTGAAATAACTTTCTAAAAATTAGTAATTAATAACTAAGTATTATATTTCATAAAGTTTTATTAATAATAACTAAAACAAAAGAACTGCCTGACTTTAGCCCAGTCGCAGATCCAAGAGAGGAAGAGAGAGGAGTTACAACCATTTAAATACAATCATACAAAATGTGGGGATGCAGGAAAATGGAATTTTGGAAAATACTTAGGGACTTGTGGGGGATAAAGTCCAAAGGCTCAAAATCTCCATTTATACATATACCCCCCTATGATCCTTTTGTGAAACTAGTTCACCGAAAAGGATCATGAAAACATAATCAACTTAAAAACTGAAATAATTTGTGGATAAAAAGAAAAGAGAACAAAAGCAATGATTACTAGATTGGCAAAAAGCCAATCTGGAGGGCAGGCCCATTTATAAATGGAGATTTTAAGCCTTTATACTTCATCCCCCAGAAGTCTTTTGTATTTCTACAAATTCCATTTTCCTCTGTCCCCACATTTTGCATAATTATATTTATGTGCTTGTAGCTCCTCCCTCCCTCTCTCCTTTTGGACCTACAACCAGGCTGAAGTCAGACACTTCTTTTGCTTTAGTTATTATTAATAAAACTTTAGAAAATATAATATTTAGTTATTGATTATTAATTTAAAAACCCACACTCCTTTGGCATGAGAATATATAGTCAAAACAAAGGCATTTCAACCCCCCCATAGTTCAATTCATATCCAAAAATTCACTCTGGGTCTTCTGGTGCAGCATGTGGTCTCTGCAGGCATCTATCTTCATGGGGCATTCTGGATTCTGGGACATGGCAAGTTTCTTATCCTAAAATTGCTCAAATTTAAATCAAAGTTCACAACAATAAATTGCCCCCCTGAGGTAAATAATAACAAACACAGGGATCACTCAGGGATGTGTGGCTGAGTTATGAGGTATATGAATCAATTTGCAAAAGAAAATAAAAAACATGAAAAAATCCAAATAAAAGAGAAAAATAACTTGTGGATAAAATACAAAAGGTAAAAGGCTTATGTCTAAAAAAAATCTAAGTAAAGGAAAAACAAATCTATAACAGGTCTTTGAATCAGGGCCTAATTAAAATGATTTAAGCAATTATGCATTTACTCAATCAGTAGCCAGGACTACAGAAAGTGTCCACACCATGAAAGACAGAAAAAGGACAAGATTATAGGAGTCAGGTAGGAGCCAAATTTGGGATACTTGATAGAATGTGGGACAAGGAAGACCTGCCTTTAAAACATATTGATTTTTTTTAAACCCTTACCTTCCATCTTGACTCCATTGGCTCCAAGGCAGAAGAGTGGTAAGGGCTAGGCAATGGGGGTCAAGTGACTTGCCCAGGGTCACACATCTGGGAAGTGTCTGAGGCCAGATTTGAACCCAGGACTTACTGTCTCTAGGCCTGGCTCTCAATCCACTGAGCCACCCAGCTGCCCCCCTTTAACACATATTAAACAGCCACAATCTTGAACCCCAAAAAAGTTCAAGTCCTCTTGTCTTGCCTCAAAATTACATCAATCCCATCTGGATTGGTTGGTCTCTTTGACCTTGTGTTCGATTGGCACTATGCAGTTTAGCTTTGTGCTTCTTTGGCACTGTGCAATACCTCTTTTTGTATTCTCTTATCCTGGAATCAGACAGAATCATTAATCAAAGTCCCATGAAAATTTTTAAACAATCAATGGCATCATTTTTATAATGTAAAGCTTTTGGGGAATGCATTAATATTAGAACAAATGTATTTAAATTTTATATTACTGTAAAATAAAAAAAAATTAAAGAAAAAGCTTCTCAGTACTGTTGACATGTGCTTCAAATACAAGAAGGAGAAAAAATAAAACTCAGATACTATTTTGCACATGCAAGGAAAAACAATAATAAAAAAGTTTTTAAAATAAAAATAAAAAAATATCAAGCTTAAAATCTGTCAGCCATGTGTGAGTATGAATGATTTTCAGAATAATACAGTAACACAGAAGATAAAGCACATTCAAAAAAGTGCCAAAGTCCCCAAAATTTGCAATAGCCCAGTCAATTATAATAGCAAACAAATCCATCATCATATTTCACATAAGTTGCTGTATGACATAAAAAAAAACCCTATGAACTGATGAATATTTGTCACAATTTTTACAGATGTAACAAATCTTTCAACTTTGGCAAACATATTTTTAAACAAAGTAAAACTCATTTGGGTCTAGAACATCATCAAAAATCTAGATTGTTCTTCTGGAAGTAAATTAAAATGACAAGTTTTGAAGGAGCTTTTTTTCTGGCTTCCTGATTCATAGAAACACCTTGGTAAGAACTGTTAACTTGGAAATCACACAGAACTATTAAATAGTAAGAAAACCCAAGTCTTTAATCAGGATAGAGATAAGTGCAGTATTTAATTCTTTACTTACAGTCTGACACCACAACTTTTCAGGGTATAAACCCTGGAATCTGGGGATATTATCCCTGGGAGTATTACAAGGCTAGATAATGAAGAACAAAATAATTTGGAGAACATATATACCACTTGGGGGAAAACCAGGGGCAGGCAAAGATTACTGACATTACTATAGCTACAAATAAATGGGAGTGTTCAAACTACACTGACAGGATACAATCAAGCTTGGGAAAGGCATCATAGCTAGAGGCTGGGCTGTAAGAGAAGGGGCTGCTTACAATGGATACTAAAGGATTGTTCCTGCCCAGGTATTGATCTTCTTGGGAAAGGGTAGGATACAATAGGGGAGACTATCTAAGACAAAGAGAGTCATTAGCATATGCTTAGTCCCACCTAACTAGGGTTGTCATTAACCTGAGGGTTGCCCACTCAGTCTGAAACTGCTAGCCTGGAATTCCCTTCAGGGTGGATTCTCATGGGAAAAGGGAACAAGGACAAGCTTTAGGGTCTCCAATTTACAAGCTAGTCCTAAAACTTGGGGTTCATCAGATCTTACTAGGCTACAAGTTTGGGGTTCCTAGATTCCATGTTGACAGAACATTTCTTTATTTCTCTACCTTTAATACATCATTCTTTATTATATATATATATATATATATATATATATATCACATCCATTGAGAAACTACTACTTTATAAAATTATTTCTGAAGACCCCTTAGAATTACCATTTAAATTCTTAGCTCATTAGATTCTCCAAAGGTCGCATACAATTTAGCCAGATTTGTTGAAATCCATCCACTATCATCTAGTGGTAGTCTCTCAGTGACCAAGAATGACGATTGTCTTTGTGCAGTTTCATCTACGGTGTACCCTCCTGTGGCTTTGGAGTCCAAAGGCTGAGGCGCACAGTCTGTGGCACACGGGGCCTGGGACGCCAGTTGTTACGGGAGGTGCGGTTGTGGCCGGTGTCGGCGTTCACGCACAGCGGCAAGACGTCGACGTCGCTCATCTTCAAAGGTGGCGGCATGGTGAATGTGGGCTCGCCTGCTGCTTCTGTCAGAGGCAGCGAGTTCTAGTTGCTTTGGTGTCATGCCAGCCCACTTCAAGTTGGACTTTAGCTGATCCTTGAATCTTCTCTTTGGTTGGCCTTGTTTCCTGAGTCCAGCTGACAGTTCACCGTAGAATACCTGTCTTGGTATTCGCTGTGGGTCCATGCGGATGGCGTGTCCAGACCATCGTAGCAGCTTTGAGGACCAGGACTTCGATGCTGGTGGAGTTGGCTCTGTCGAGGACTTCCTGGTGGGTGATTCGGTCCTGCCATTGGATCCTCATGACTAACTGGAGGAAGTATTGGTGGAATTGCTCCAGCTGTTTCATGTGCTTCTGGTACCGTGTCCATGTCTCACACCGTACAGGAGCAAGCTGAGGACCCTGCGTTGTACACTTTGAGCTTCGTCGCAGTGCTTACACCGCTGTGTTGGAGGACTTTGCAGCGCAGCCGCCCGAGTGCCTGGCTGGCCTTTTGGATCCTGGCATTGATCTCGTGGTCTAGGGACCCGTCGTTGGCGATGGTGCTGCCCAGGTACTTGAAAGTGTTGACGTTAGAAAGCTGTGTGCTGTCGATTGTAATGCACGGCTGGTTCGTTGGCCTCCCTGGTGCAGGTTGGAACAGCACCTCTGTTTTGCTGAGGCTGATAGTCAGGCCAAACAGTTTTGTTGCGGTGGAGAACCTGTCCACAATGGTTTGGAGATGATTTTCTTGGTGGGCCATGAGAGCACAGTCATCTGCGAGGAGAGCTTCCAGGATGAGTCTCTCTGTTGTCTTTGTTTTTGCAGTCAGGCGGCGAAGGTCGAGTAGTGAGCCATCCAGTCGGTATTTGATGTAGACGCCCAGGTCTAGATCCATCACAGCATGTCGTAATACTTGGGTGAAAAATAGGTTGAATAGTACCGGAGTGAGGACACAGCCTTGTTTCATGCCATTGGAGATGTTGAAGCGACCGGAAGTCTCTCCACCAGATAGGACTTCCCCTGTCATGTCGACATGAAAGAGCTGGATCAGTTTGACGAATTTTGCTGGGCAACCGAGCTTGCTGAGGATCACCCACAATGCGTCCCTGTTCACTGTGTCGAACACCTTTGTCAGGTCTATGAAGACAATGTAGAGACTCAGGTTCTGCTCAAGGTATTTTTCCTGCATTTGCCTCACCGTGAAGACCATGTCGATGGTGCTACGATCTGGTTGGAAGCCACATTGTGATTCAGGCAGGTTCTGCTCTGAAACAGATGACAGGAGTCTGTTGATATAACACGGGCGAGGATCTTTCCAGCAGTGGAGAGTAGTGAGATGCCTCTGTAGTTGTCACAGGCTGCTCATTTGTTCTTGTATAGGGCTGTGATGGAGGCATCTCTGAGTTCTGGGGGCATGTCTTCCTCTTCCCATATGCTGGTCAGCACTATGTGGAATGCCTGGAGAGCCTTTCCATTTAAGGCCTTTTACACCTCGGTTGGGATCCAGTCTTTACCGGGTGCCTTGCCTGCACTCATTTGTTGAATGGCTTTTTGGACTTCCTCTATTGAAGGAGGGGCATCAAGTTGTTCAATGGAGCGTTTTGGGGGGACTGAAGAGGGTCGGTTGAGAAGCTGACTGAAGTGTTCTTTCTACCTGTTGCTGATGCCTTTTTTATCTTTTATGAGACTGTCACCGTCAGAGGACAGCAAAGGAGTGGTGGTGGGTTTTAATTGCCCATAGGCAGTCTTGAGGGCACTGAAAAATTGTTTGTAGTTTTTCATATCAGCAAACCGCTGGATTTCTTCTGCCTTTTTTTCCCGCCATCGGTCTTGCATCTTCCTGATCTCACGCTGCGCCATGGCTTGGAGAGACTTGAATCTATCATCTATATAACAATTAACAAAGGCAACATGTGATCTTCAAAGGATCTAGTCACAAGGGTTTTAGGCAAGATTTCACAGGCTTATACAGTGATATTTTGTTCTTCAGCAGAGGTAAAGGTATAAATTAAAGATCAATATGGGCAAAACATACTAACTTAAAAATGATTCATCATTACAGAAAGGTATTGACTAGATTAATGCAGATAAGCAAAAAAAATTTAAACCTTAAAGAAATCAGTAAATACAATAATATAAATGAATAAGGAGGTGTAGACAGACCCTGCAGTCAAAATGTTTTTCACAAATTCCAATAGACTTGTTTGCTATTATGTGAGAATAAACTCAAAACAGTTAGCAATAAGCTTCCTTATCTCTTTTAAAGTTTCCTTCCCCTCCCCCACCATTTCTCATCCTTTTATATTTCTTTTGTCAGTGCTCTGAATTTCCTCATAGAAGCACAGGGCAGAGTCTCCACTCCGCATGTTGAGAGCAGTTAGGACTTTTAGAATTTTGTCAAAATATTTCATGTTGGTTTGTAGCATAAGCAGCCTGGCTTGTGGCATATTCTTAGTGAGAAGGAAATAAAGTGGGAAATCTCCAATGAAAAATAAAAAGTCCCAGGATAAGAATTAAGCAGATCCAACATGTACTTTTTAGCTCTACCTATTCAAACTGTTGTTTAGAGTTTCAAGCATGCTTTGCAATAGCATTTTTCCTGAAAGTGGCTGAATGGGGTTTGTTTAAAGAGTAAACATAAAGAAGCAAAACTTTGAGGAAAACAATAGTGTATTTGCATATAAGAGAAAAAATATTTCTCCTTGGCATTTTGGGTTAAGACAAAAAAAGGAAAAAAAATCAGGCTTATTCCCCACAATGACTTTAAATCTACTGATTTGTAATTAACTGCCCTCTTTGTGAAAAAAACTTTAGTAACAGTTTTCTAAACTAGAATTCCAGGATCAGCTTTAAAAAAACCTGCTTGAAAATTAGAAGGTGTGGGGCTCGTTTCTCCATACTGAAAAATGTCTATGGCATTCTAGAAACACATGTCGAGTATGGAAAGGGATTGGAGCAGAAATATTTTTATATGTCACCCTCTGTGGAAAAAGGAATGACTGGGAATGGCAGGCTCTTGTGGCAGGTCTGGTCTCAGCAAGAGGAGGCTCCAAGCTGGGTGGAGATTGGTGAGGAATGCTGGCCAAGTAGATGGGCAGTAGAAACAGCAGGCAGTGACAGGTATCAGGGAAGGTCTGGAGCACAGGCACACTCCTCCACTGGACCCCGTGGTGGGCAGCAACCAGGCAAATTTGCTATCTTTACTGTAAGGCTATAAGCTCAAAATTTTTTAAAGAATTTGTAATCACTTTGTGGTAAGCCAAACTGTGGGTTTTTAAATTAATAATCAATAACTCAGTATTATATTTTATAAAGTTTTATTAATAATAACTAAAACAAAAGAACTGTCTGACTTCAGCTGGGTCACAGGTTCAAAAGAGGATGAGGGAGGGCTTACAGCCACTTAAATACAATCATGTAAAATGTGGGATGCAGGAAAATGGAATTTTGGGAAATACTAAGGGACTTCTCAGGGACGAAGTTTAAAGGCTCAAAATATCGACTTATACAAAGGCTTCCCTCTGTTATAGCTGTTGGGGGTCAGGGACTGTGCCAAGGATAATTTGCCATCAGTGCCTCAGAAGGCTATTACTCTTTTTGGCAAACTGAAAACAAAGATAAAGGTAATTGCTATAATGACAATCCTTTCTGACATTAACAAGAAAAGGAAAGATGATAGGAAAATCAAAAGGAATTTGCAAATCTACAAAGAAACTTCAAAAGACTTGAGGGAATCTTTTTTTTAACTAACTTATTTGGTCCATTGGCCTGAGATTCCTCAGGAATGTTCCTTTTTCGCTCAATTTACTCCCAGAAGGAGATATCCAATTATATTTTTTTAATATCCAATAATTGCTAGGATCTACAACTTATTTCCCCTCCAAAAGAAATACCATATACAAGTAAATCACCTCTTTTGATTGTATGGAGCTGCAGATGGGAAGCACATCATGTTATAGATATAGTAAATTTCCATTTCAAAAGGAAATCATCACCTGGCAGATCACTTGAAAACATCTACTATGTCTAGAATTTTGATTATTGCAATATCTGTAATGCAAGTCACTACTTCCAAGAAGTTTGCCTCTAAGAGATAAGTAGGGGTGGTGGAGGAAGAAACATGCACAAATCACAGCTAGACAGTATTTATATGGCACTTTACAATGCATGAAACACATTACAAATGTGTTTAATCTTCAAGACAATCTTGGGAGGTGGGTGCAATTATTTTTTCCCCATTTTATAAATGAGAAAATGGAAGCTCAGATGTTACATGTGACTTACCAAGATCATAGCTAGTTAATTCCTAGAGTCAGATTGTGGAATCAGGAATTTCTGACTATCATGAAGAGTTCTTTAGCCATTTAGGGTGCCTAGCTGCTTGATAAGAACATTGTATATATATACAATGTGATGCAAAGTAATATGGAATGGGGAATGGCTAACAATTAGTAGAATCAGGGGAGACCTTCTGTAGGAAAAGGATAGATAATTTATCGACCTGTAACCAAATATACATGTTTGTAGGGATGTTCATCAAAATGAAATGCTTTGTAGTTAGAGTGATCATGTGGGGCCTCAAATAAGAAAAGAAAATGTGTTTCCTCCCTCCTTTGGTACAGAATTACAGATGGGTCCCATCCCATAACTGATCAGACTCAATTGAACTGTTCCTTTATATGTGTATTTTCAAAGATGACTCCCTGGAAGGGAAGAGGGAGAAATATATGGAGAAGGAAGATCATATATAAAGCAGAAAAGCAGTAATAATTGGATCTATGGTTTCATGAGTATAGAATAACCACTGATGAAGAAATCCTTTAAGCAAAGCAATTACCACCTCAGAATAGTCTTTGAACCTTAGAGTCTTAGAAAGTTGTCTGGAGAGCAGAGTGTAAAGTGACTGGACCAGTGACTCACACTACATAGAAGTAGAACCTAGGTCTTTTTGATTTTCAGATAAGCAACATTGCCTCTCAAAAATGTACACATACATACTCAGACTCAAACAAGCAAATATATGTATATGTATATGTACATGTACCTTTATAGACTTGCTTCAATAAAGTTTGCCAAATGTTAACCCAATTAGATAATTCCACATTATAAAGGAAAGTAGGATAAAAATAAAAATAAGAATATGAAAGTGAGTTTGATGTCAGCCATGATATGATTGAATCTAATATCGTCTTTTCATAATTTTAATCAAAAATATAAAAGATTGCCTAACTATAAATTAGTTTTTGTTTTTGCTTGACCAAGAGGGAGATGGTATACAATGAAGAGGAGTTTTGTTTTGTTTTTTTTCTGGAGGGAGTGGTCCCAGGCTCTATTTGTATCTCTGGCCCTTCTTGTGACATTGGACTGGCCACTTATTCTCACATCTCCTTTATTTTCTTACCTCTCAATTGAGGAACTTGTAATATATGGTCTCTTAAATACTGTTTCTTCTCTCTTCTTCATTTGCAAAATGATTATAATGGATGAGACAGTCTCAAAAGTTTCAGCCTTGACAGTTTATGATTGTCTGTGGATAGATTTTACTTTTTCTTAAATATTTCATTTCTTTTGGAGCAGTGGGATCTTGAATCATTAAACCTACAAGCTAAGAGAAAAATCTTTCAGAGAAGATTTATAGTAATATTTGAGCTGTATTTTTAATGTTGCCATCTATTTCTTTCCACTCAAACTGGTAAAGGCCAGTGTTCTCTGATCTGGGATCTTTTAAAGAAATGGATAATTGGAGGTTTTGTTTTTTTGTTGGGGGGGGGGGGAGGCTGGACATCACTGAATAAAGATAATTTTGTATGAAAATGTAAAGAGCCATTGAATGAATACCAGAAAATGCAGAGATATTTTAAAATATCTCTAACTCAATTAAAAAAAAAGACCATACAACCAAACCAAACAAATAACCTCTACCCATATAAATCAATTAAAACTATTTTTGTAAGTCTTCCTGGTAGGCAAACATCTTTACAATGTGGCATGTGTTAGTGAAATATCCCCTAACCCTTTCTATGAGGATGAGATTTTAATGTTAGCAGTCATCTCAAGATAATCATAATTGTAATTCTAAGATAGTGTAAGTCATTAATATATATATATATATATATACATATATACATATATATGTTATTCAGTGTTAGCATAAACCTTAGTGTCAACCTTGCCCTTAAAATTTGCTATATATGTATCATCAGCAATAATTATCATCTTAAACTAAGCCTGACTGGGGTTCGAAGCCTGTAACCACCAACTACTCTTATCTTTGTGTTGCTAGTCCAGACTCCCCCACTCCCTCCTTTTCCATGTGACTTCTAAGTCATTGTCAAATGACTTCTACTAATAAGAATTTCCTAGTTGCCCTACCCAATGAACATTACTTCCATGTGCCTCTATTTTTAGATGGGCTATTGTCTTGTACTGGTATAAAAATTGTCTAGTTCCATGGGGATTGTAAACCTTAAAATTCCTTAGACTTATAAATGTTGGAAATTTCACCATTGGGATATTTCATACTTGGAAAATTTCTTACTGATAGTCTATTGGAATGAGAACCCCATTGGCATGGGAGGTTCCTTCTCTTCCCTTCTTCAGATTACTTTAGGACAGAAACCTTTTGCTGAACAATGGAAAGGGCTTTGACCTATGCTTAAGCATAGAACAGGAATTTCTTTGAGTCATGATTGATTTTAGAATTGATACAATGGAGATACTTGGAATCAATCTCCACCCTATTCAGTCCTAACAGGATTGAGTAAGGGCTGCAGCCTAGATCAAAATTTAATTATTCCAATCTCTACCCTACTCAGGTTAACAGGATTTAGAAAGGGCTGTAGCAAAGGAGCAAAGATTTAATCATTTGAAAATATGACCTTCAACAGACATGGGCAAAGCCTCTGGGCGGTCCTGGGTTAAGCTAGAGCCTCCATTGGCACAGGGAAATTGATGGACAGTGATTGGTAGATGTGAGAACTGAGGGGAGGAAACTTGGATGGTTTCCTTAAAGATCAGGGGGGTCTGAAGACTCGGGGGGTTGAGGAGTTGGCCGGAGTGGTTGCGGTGTACTCTGAGAAGCTTGCTCTGAAGGAAGCTGAAGGTGGGGGCCTCTGAGACTGTTTCTCCATTTTGGTCACGTGAGTAATAGAGACTGATCTCTTTTCTTTGCCTCAGCTATCTAAGGGCTTGGGCCTTTTGGCCCAGCCTAAACAGAAGGGGTATTTAAGCCCTATTCCCTTCTCTCCCTTTTCTCTCTCTCTATCTCTAATTCCTTTCTTCCTCCTATTGTAATTAAACTCCACAAAAGATTAACTGCTGACTTGAGTTTTCATTTAGGAATTACATAGCTGAATTCCTTGGCGACCTTAAATTAATATATATCAGTATTTTAAAGTGATTCACTTGTCACATTGTGGCTGACCACACGGGAGTCTAAAGAATCCTCTCAATAAAACTTTTGAAATTCCTTGCCTTTTTACTATACCGCCTCACCACTTAGTCCTTTTTTTTTTTTTAAACAAAAAACTTGGCTTAAAGACACAGCTGCTAGAACACGTGAGTATAAAAAACTTTTTCTCTTTTCTCTTTTCTCCTTAAGTTAAATTGGAATCAGCAGGTTTTTTTCTTTTTCTTCCCTTTAATCTTAAGGGACAGCTGGGTAGCTCAGCGGATTGAGAGCCAGCCCTAGAGACAGAAGGTCCTTGGTTCAAATCGGACTTCAGATACTTCCCAGCTGTGTGACTCTGATAGACAGAAAACAGCTGTTTTAAATCTCAGCAACAGGACTCTAAACTCCTGGCTGGAAGAGCTGTTTCTAAATATCCTTTCCCTTAAGAAACAACTTCCTGGATTTAAAAAAAAAAACAACCTTCTGGAAAGTTTGTGGCTTTGCCCTGCTCCCCACGTGTTTTGTGGAATTACAAAATATATATTAAAAAAATGAGTACTACATTCTTTGACAATTATATGGCAGCTGAAGAAGTAGGGGCATTGAGGAATGCAGGATACCTCCAAATTTTTATATTAATAGGTACTGTCATTTTTGTACTCCTCAATACTATATTTAGAGATGAAAAAATAAAAAAAATTGAGGATAAAATAAAACAAAATGAGGATAAAATAAAACAAAATGAGGATAAAATAGAAAATATTGAGGATAAAATAGAAAATGTTGAGGATAAAATAGAAAAAAATGAGGATAAAATAGAAAATATTGAGGATAAAATAGAACATATTGAGGATAAAATAGAAAAAATTGAGGATAAAATAGAAAAACTTGAGGATAAAATAGGAAATATTGAGAATAAAATAGGAAATATTGAGGATAAAATGGGAAATATGGAGGATAAAATAGGAAAAATTGAGGATAAAATGCAAGCCCAATTAGAAGATCTAAAAAGTTTCTTACAGGATCAATTGGCAAACAACCACTCTACCAGAAACAGACCTGTTTCTGAACCTTTGAATGAGGAAATTTCCTTCCCTGAAATAGAGATGGAAACCACCTTTCCTATAGCCCAGTTAACAGACTGCTTCTCTCGTGTAGTGCAAATCTTGTCTGAATTTAATCCCCAAAACCCTTCCCCTGCAATTCCAGCTTCTCATGTTCCTTCTCCTACAGAAAACCAAATTCCAATGCAAGGGAGATCTTGTCCTCCTAGAGAAACCTGTCCTTGTCAAACTGACCCACAGGTGCAAAATTCAACTAGAGGCCTGTTTCCTCTAAGAGAAGTACCTGAAATAGGATGGAATGGGGATGTGGTAACTTTAAGACATAGGATACCGTTTACTCTGAATTTACACGAAATATCCCCACATATGAACAAGATCCTTTTCTAGTAACAAAAAAGATGGGAGACATATTTTTTCAGTATAATCCATCTTACAAGGACGTTGAGAACTTACTACAGGCTTTTTTAAGTGATCTCCAAATAAACCTATTTCTTTATGGCTTGGAGACTTTGTTTATCATTTGTGTTCCTGTGGTTAGAAATTATGCAACACATGCTACATTATGATGATGACTGACTTTGGAGTCAGAGTATCTGAATTCAAAACCCACCTGTGGTGAGTACTATTCCTGTGCCCTTCAGGCATATGGGGGGGGGTGATTTCCAGTAAGGCTAAAACCTTTGCTGTGAGTTCTTGCTGAACCTGTCTCAGAGTTGCTTTCCCCCTTTGGTTATCATTTGTCACCTAGCTCTCATCTGTGGCTCCAAGAATCTGTAGCATATACAGCAGCCATACTGTGGGATTTAAAATTGGAAGCCCATAAACTGTAGTGAGTTAAAATGGTGGAAGATATAAATTATGATAGATATATAAGAGAGGGTGAGTAAATTTGACCACAGAAAATATGTTTCACTACAGTGTCTTGGTTTTTAAATCAAATATAAGGTGGTCGCCAGGGACATATTCCCAATTATTCAAATACCCAAGTCAACTGGGTTTTATAGAGATTTTAATTTAAAGAAAAGAGAGAAAGAGAGAAAAAGGAAATAAGTATGAAGGGCCTTAAGCCAACATGGCCTAGACCTGAGTCTTAAGAGAGAGAGATCAGTCAGTCAGTCTTTTAACATTTGCCACAAGGTCTGTCTAAACAAGGATTCTAGTGACACCAGGCCAGCTCCATCTCAGCTGCTTTCACCAGCTCCCTCCTCCATCTGAATGTTTCAGAATCAGTCCTTCCTCAATCTGAATGTTTCAGAATGAGTCCTCCTCAATCTGAATGTTTCAGAATGACCTCTTCAATCTGAATGTTTCAGAATGACCTCTTCAATCTGAATGTTTCAGAAATGACCTGCAGCTCTTCTCTGAGCTCTTATTTTTAAGGGAAAAATCTCCTATATCACCTCCCCTAAGTTCTTCCATCTACCAATCACTGTAGATGTTTTCCAAAAGACAGCCCATTTTGAATTCACAGCTGAGTAGATTAATCTCTTTAGTAAGTCAGAAAAAAATGCTACTGTGTCGACTAATTTCATTAAGAGAAAACCTCTGAGTAAGTTTTCACTTTTTAGGTCTAAGTAGTTTACAAGTTGCCCCACCTTTATAGGCACTTAGCATCCCATTGTATCAATTCCAAAAACAGGCATGGCTCAAAGAACTCCTTTCCTTTATAAGTATGGTTTTCAAGTACTTTCATTGTTTAGCAAGGAGTTTTCTGCCCTAAAGCAGTCTTAAGTAGGGGTGGAGTAGGGATACTCCCATAGCAAGGAGTTTTCACATTCAAGTAGAGTTCCCACTATCTGGTAGGGAATTATTTCAAGTAGGGAATTGGAGGATTCCTCAATGTGGAGTAAAATTTTTAACATTCATAAGTCTGTGAAATTTTAAGGTTTACAATACTCTGGTGAACCATCCTAGCAATAAGGCAGATAAACCAGATTGTGGGTAACTGACAGGTATCTCAAGCCCATCAGTGAGTTAGGGGGATGTTTACTCCAAGCATAAAAAGACTTCCCCTGGCAGAAAGGGTAGATGAAAACAATTTGTTTTGATAGCCATAAAGGAGTAGAGTGCCTTGATCTTGCTCAGAAATCAGAAATGCCCATGTCATCTGCTATACCCTGGGCCTTCACCAATCATCTTGAATTTTGTCCTGTCACTGGACTTTGGTGAATGGAAAAGAAAATGAGGCTGATGACTTTAAATCCAATTTATATGAGAGTCAATAGAAATCACCAGTGTAGATGCCATTTTGAAGCTCTTCAAGTTAGAAGAACCACAACTGACTCCTTTCCCCATGAGTCTTAACCTTCAGTCTCCCTTTTGTAACATAAAAAAAGATTAGACTAAATAGCCTCTAAGTTACTACTAGGTCTAGCCTTTTGATCTTAGATATGACTGGAAGTCTGCTTCTGCAACTTTGTAAAAGTATGATTTGGGGCTAGTCACATTGCCTCTCCAGACCTCAGTGAGTTCATCTGTAAGATGCTCATGTTGGGGCTAAATAATTAAATAATCCTTTCTAGTTCTGAATTTGGCATCCTTTGATGCTATCAGCATATAATCCTTAATAACTTCCCAAAAGATAGAGATAGTATGGTTTGATTCATGGAGAAATGGCCTTAGAGTCAGGAATAAATGTATTCAAGCCTCAGACTTGGGGGTTTTTTGATCCTGGACCTGTAAGTGGCCTCTGGAAATTTTCCAAAATAGCTGAGTAGCAAGCAATCATGTACAATGATACAATATAATATGATACAGATATGATAGAATGGATTCCTCATCAGGAGCTCTCTATAAAATATAAATCACAAGTGAAGTGAAAAGAGAAAAAAATAATGTTGAAACTGCAAACTAAAGATTACTATGATTAGGACTCCTTCTGGAACCAGGGGAATCTACAACTATAGTAGGTTGGAGATTTCCTTGAATCCCATTTCAAATCCCAAGGGAAAGACAGAGAAGATTCAAGGAGGGAATCACGCTTATGTTCTATTATGCTCACCAGAGAAGCTCTCATATCAATTCCTTCTCAAGCAATTATCCAAGAAATCTAACGAAAAAAGACATCAAGTATCTTGAGCAGAGACAAGTTGGTTTTGCTTCTAAAATACTCAGTGCCTTTTACCCATCTATCTTGCTCAACTTCATTGGATTCATTCAAAATAGAGTCTAACCCTTGGGTCCTGATGCACAATGCTAAGCTCTCAGACAAATCTGTGGGCTTGTTGAAGTGCCCACACTTTCTAAGGAACACATAGTCCTCAAATCTTGAGACCATTTAGTTACTAAGGGAAATCTGTCATCTCTCTTCTGTCCCACATATTGTTGGGGGCCATTTAAGCAAGGCTGCTCTTTCCTGCTGGGTTGAGGGGTAGTGGTAGAGGAAAGTTATACATTCCTATTAAACAAATCTAGGAAATGGAGCTGTCTTGCTGAGGATGGTGAAGCAGGGAGGTTTTTAACAGAGCTCTGGTTTGGGGTCCAACTGTTCAGGACAAGTATATTGGTGTAGCCCAAGAGCTTCCACCTTCACTTTCTTGTATTATTATCATCATTAAAGAGAATGAAAGAGTAGACTTAGCTTTTTTATGTAAACAACCTGGGGCACCCTCTTCATAGGATGAATAGGTCACAACTGTAAAACCAATGATTACAGAAATAATAAAGTTTGATAGAAAATCACTACAAGATAGCAATTATTTGCCAAGTGCCCCATGACTCTAAGTAGAATGTTTCTATGACAAATGTTCTTGAAATAATAAAAAGAAAAATGAGATCCTTAGATGAAAAATATGAGAAAGCATCCTAAAATATCCTTCTTCCATGAAAGTGCTCCACTTCTCTTTGAATTCTCCATGCTGTTCTCTGGCCATAAATGGTACAATATTGAGATCACCCAGAGCATTTTAAGAGGCACCCCATTGGGGCACTAGATGTATCTAAAAATGTTTTGAAATGCTAAAATAAAAAAATAAAATCCTACCCATGAGTTTCATGTGTGTATCTCTGTATCAATTGATTCCATTGACTCTCATCCATCCATATATATATATATATATATGCATACTTGTATTAGTGTGTGTATATTTTCTATGTGTATTATGCATGGAATGTTCATATATGAAGCAATTACTAAGCATTTTGAAGCACCAACTATGGGCCATGTCTTTTAACAGGTACAGGAATTAATACAAAAGTGAGATTCATCTCTTCCCTTGAAGAGTTAGCACTGTGTTGGGGGATAAATAACACATTCACAAACAAGAAAACAAGGGGCATGTACAAAATATATTCACAATTATTAGGTTTAGGAAGGGACCAACAACTGGAATATAAGCAAACTCCTCCTGAAAATGGACTTTAAATGGAATCTTGATGGCAGTGAGGAATTCCAGGAAATATTGAGGTGAGGATGTGTCCCAGACACGGTAGGAAACCTATACAAAGGAATGGATTCAAGATATAGAATGACATATAATAGATATGCCTGGTGGGTGGAATTTAGATTTCAGTAGGGGAAATCATGGGAAATCAGTCTGCAGAGAGAGCTGGGAGTCAGGCTGTGAAGAAATAGGAATGCCAACAGAGGTGTTTGTATTTAGCACGAAATTTCTTGAACATAAGAGCGATACTATACTTAATATAGAAATCAGCTGTATATAGAATTCATGCATGCCTGTGTTTAAATTATGGGCAGAAATTAATGCATAATAATATGTAGCTGAACATGAAAAGTACTTATGGCAATATTGTACGGATTTCAGATTTTTGGGGTGTGGGCACCCCTGGTATGGGAAAGAGATCACTGATTGGCTCCTACATCAGAGGATCTAGATTTGAATTTTGCCTCAGATACTTTCTGTGTCTTGACACTAAAGGGCTCACCTAACTTCCCAGGGCCACAGTTTACTCATTTATAAAAGAGAGGATTGGTTTTGATGGTCTTTTGGCACCCATTAGTTCACGATGTATGAGCCCATGATAGTTCCAGAAGCAGATGTCTCAGATCTTCAGCCCTCTGTAGTTTTTGACAAATGTATCAGGTGTTTATTTCAATGGGAAGAAGAAAAATACTCACCTACTTGTCAGGTGATGAGCCCTTTTCCAGATAGGAAGACAATGGGCCAGCTCACAGGCAACAGATATGTCTAGGTAAGTTCACCATAACTTGCCTCATCCTCTTACTAACCTCATTTCATGTTTTTTTGTTTGTTTGTTTGTTTGTTTTTGTATACAGAGAACTAGGTATGGGCAATGGAAAGAGGACTAATAAAACTGATTTTAAATTCTATATCTATGCCTAAAGGACTGTGAGTCAGTGGGAAAACACCATCTGTCTCTGGGCCTCAGTTTATACATTGGTAAAAGAAGTTTTGTGGGGTGAGGAATGGGTGAAGAATAAAATGTCCTTAAAAATATAACCTTTCACCCTAAAGCCCTATTACTCTCTGGCTTCTAAAAACTTTTTTTTTTACCCTTTATAATTAATATCTATTTCTCCCATTCTCCAAAGGTACAAACTCATTAAAATAGAGTAGATCATATGAAGGGACTCTGATGACTCGTTCCAGCCAGTTTTGTGTGGAAGTAATATTATTAAATACAAAAATTACCATTTTGATGATACTGTATGCAGTAATTGTGCCATCTAATTTTATGAATAGAAACATTTTGAGCAAATTTTATTGAATACATTATATTTAATTTTCTCAATGGAAAAATGGATTCTTGGAATTAAGATAGCCACACCAAGCTAAAGTAACAGTTTTAGGACACAAGTTGGCATTAGTTTAATAAGTAAAAGTGCTACCAGTGCAGAGAGTTGAAGAAGAAAATCTCATAATGCAAAAGAATATATTTTGGCATTGAAGTCAGGAAAAACTGGGGTTCAAATCCTGCCTCTGACACCTGCTATCTGTGGGTCCCCAGGCAAATCACTTAAGGTGACTGATTCTAGTTGCATTTTTGTATAATAGAGATGCCAATAACTTTGAGCCTTATTATCAAGTTAAAATTAGTCAGCGGATAAGCATTTAATGTAGGTGCAGGCAGAAGGCATGGTAGCTACAGTTACCATTGCCCTGGTTATCACAACTTGGGATCAAACACAAGAAAGCCAGTGTGACATCACCATATTTTTGAATTGCTTACTTAATGTGTTCTCAAGTAATGCAGTTGTATTAATTTACATTAAATGAAATTTAATTCTGATCAAATGATCCAATCTGTATTTAGCATCTGTTATGGACCAGGCACTGTGCTAAGGGTTGAGACCCTCAAAAGCAAGACATGACTTAGCCCCTACCCTCTGGAAACTCCCATCCAACTGAGGGAAAAATGACTAAATTAGCCCTAATCACACCTTCCCAAGATGTTCAAAGAAATTTCTGTGGAAAGACAGAGGGTATAAGAAGCTGTAGATTACATAGATGTACTCTGGAGCACCTATAGGATTGAAGAGCTTGGTGGCCCTTTTGTCCTCCAGAAAACACTGGAGTCCAAGGCCTCCTACCTTGGTCTTGGAATAGCTTCTTGGAACAACTTTGTATAGGAGGATAGTGCTTTTCAGGAAGTCAAGAAAAGGAGGAATCTGTCTTGTTTTACTCACCAAGATCACTGAGGGAAGATGCCTCACCTAAACCACACTAAAGAACGAAAACCCACAAGCACATCGAACGCCACCCAGAGCTCCCAATGCCACAAAGAGAACTCACAGGAAATGAGGCAAATTATGTAGGCAGTTCTTTACATCACTTCCTGTGTGTCACATGTTCCAATAGTAGCTTAAGCTTGGCTTAGGACAGCCCAGGGGGTCAGTCAATTGTTTCTGATTTGTCACTTGCTAGCACATGTCGGTCATAGACCATCCTCCTCATAGTTAATCCTTAAGTGGGGGTGTATACATTCCTGGTTGCTAGAATTCGAAAGACTAAGCAGAGTAGAGTCAGTCTAAAATTCACAACACAAAGTCTGATGCTGACACACAGTCAGAGGTTGTTGTCTCAGATTCAATACCTAAGAGTTGTTTATTATTGGTTGATCAATTCTTTGTTAGCCCCAGAATGTCCTGAAAATTTGTGACTGTGAGTCAATGGCTCACCAAAGCCTTTATTTATATATAGTGTCAAGATAAATTGACCAGGAATTCTGAATGACTGGAGTCTGGATTGTTCCAATGAGAAGTTGGGCATATTGCACTTGTTTTCTTTAGCCACAGAGCCAGGAACAGGAGGTTTGGGGAAGAGTTGCCAAGAGGTTAATTGAGGCTTTTCTTTTTCTTTTTTCACTCAAAAAGTTTTTCCCAATGCAGAAAGGATCACCTGGGAAAGCAATAGGTTCCTCATCTTTGCCATCTTCTTGGAGAGACTGGATAACTGCTTTGTGGGTACATTGGACAAGAGAATTCTGGTTTAGATAAGGTATAGATTATGTGGGCACTGTAGTCTTTCTACCTCTGAGATTCAATGATTCTTGGATTTAATTCTCTTCTCTAAGACAAATGAAGCAGTCATGGTTGAGCAAAATCTATTTTAAGAGACAATCTTAAATTTTTTATATATTTAGTACATTGTTGTTTTTAAGAAAGATTTATAAAAGAATAGGGAAGGAACAAATCTCAGACTTGTTTTTTTTTTTATTAACTTATTCACATGTGATTTACTTCAGTGAACTTTAGGAATATCCTGTGGAAACCACATGAATACTTTCTCTTCTGTCATCAGATTCACTTTAGAGTTACACACCAAAGGTTCCCTACTGTGACAAGGAAATCACTTTAAAAGACTGATATATATTAATTTAAGGTCACCAAGGAATTTAGCTATGTAATTCCTAAATGAAACTCAAGTCAGGAGTCAACCTTTTATGGAGGTTTTAATTACAAACAGGAGGAAGAAAGGTATTAGAGAGAGAGAGAGAGGGAGAGAGAGAGAGAGAGAGAGAGAGAGAGACAGAGAGAGAGAGAGAGAGAGAGAGAGAGAGAGAGAGAAGGAGAGAGAGAGAGAAAGGAATAGGGCTTAAATACCCCCTCTGTTTAGGCTGGGCCAAAAGGCCCAAGCCCTTAGATAGCTGAGGCAAAGAAAAGAGATCAGTCCCTATCACTCACGTGACCAAAATGGAGAAACAGTCTCAGGGGCCTCCACCTCCAGCTTCCTTCAGAGCAAGCTTCTCAGAGCACAACCTCTCAGAGAAAAACCTCTCCAACCCCTCTAGTCCTCAGACCCCGCTATCTTTAAGGAAACCATCCAAGTTCCCTCCCCTCAGTTCTCACATCTACCAATCACTGTCCACGTCTTCCCTATGCCAATGGTGGCTCTAGCTTAACCCAGGACCACCCAGAGGTCTGCCCCTTTGCACATGTCTGTTGAAGGTCATATTCTCAAATAATTAAATTTTGATCTATGCTGCAGCCCTTCCTAAATCCTGTTAGGCTGAGTAGGGTGGAGATTGTAAGTTCCAAGACCTGGTTCTGTCATTCCAAGTATCTCTATTGTATCAATTCTAAAATCAATCATGACTCAAAGAACTTCCTGTTCTATGCTTAAGCATAGGTCAAAGCCCTTTCCATTGTTTAGCAAAAGGTTTCTGTCCTAAAGTAGTCTTAGGTAGGGAGGAGAAGGATCCTCCTGTGCCAAGGGGGGTCACATTCCAATAGAGTTCTCACTATCAGTAGGAAATTTTTTCCAGTATGAGATTTCCCAATGGGGAAATTTCCAACATTCATAAGTCTAAGAAATTTTAAGGTTTACACTACCTGTAATACCATGAACCCCTATGAAGCCTTCTTTCCTTACTCTAAGAAAAAATGATCTCTGCCTTCTGAGAATCAGTGAGATCCAGGGACAAGACAATTGGATTTCATGTCAACAGACCAGATTTGAAATGTAAGCTATACTACTGAGCACCCTATTTCCTCTCTCTTTATTTACTCCTCTGTAAAATAAGGCATTTGGGTTAGATGTCTTCTGAAATCCATCTGAATTCATAATTGTTCAACAACTCACTCTCCTTATTCCCCTCCGTTACTGTGTTGGCAGATGTGACATGACCAGAAACATCACATATACAGAATATACATAAAAAATAGAACCCTATAGGTAGATGGAGATAGAAGCATAGATCCTAAAGACACCACCTTCACTTCAATGTGAAACCGAGAAGGGCAAGTTCTGGACATTTCTAGCATATTTGGAGACTGCTATTTAGACCAAGTTAGAATCACTTTACAATAAGTGCCAGAAGTTCATGAAAAGAACCAGATCCTGGGGAGACAAGTTGAATGGTTTAAGCACAACTAGCGAAGTAATCCCCCAGAGACTTTGCTATTATCATTAGGCTAATCTTCTGGAAATTCAAAAGAAAAATCCCCAAAATTATTATTTCCATTGAGCTATTGCTGGATGCCAATGCCTGGCCACTGAGGAAGGGATGGATGGAGGCATTTTACAAATGTCTAATAATAATACTTTTTGTACCAACATTTCCTTTTTATTATTTGTTTTCAATCCTACTCAGTGCCACAAGCTTTCTGTAAAGAATATATGATTTAGTGTAAAGTTCTCAATAATTTAAAGACCCTCTTAACTAATAGCTGCAGTAGGTCCTTCCTATAACCTCCATCACATGGGGATCTTTTTCTGAAGAAAATTGGTGAGTATGTGAGTGTGTGTGTGTGTTTGTGCGCGTGCACACAAGAAAGAAGTAATGGACCTATGTTGAGTGATTTTCCCCCCCTTAAGAAAATCTAACATCTTTCTCCTGGAAGTTCATACTTTACTCAGTAAATTACAACAAAGCACACACACACATATACACATGCACACACATACACACACACACACACACAACTGTTGAGTGATCTGAATTATTTTCAGAATTCTCTATTTTATTTCAATATAATGCAAAAAACTCTTACTAAATAAATACCTGTTGTGTGCCAGGCACTGAGGATACCAACAGGAAAATAAAATAGTCCTTGCCTTCAAGAGATCTATATTCTCTTAGGAGTAAAACAACATGCAATAAATGGAAAGGATTCAGACACCAGAGTCAGAGATCAAATCCTGCCTCTGTCACTGATTACATTTACAATATTGGGTAAGTAACTTCACCTATTTACTCCATAGATTGCTCAGCAATCAAATGAGGGAATTGGACTCAATGAACTTCATGCTTCATTCCTGCCCTTGATTTGTGATCCTCTGAGAGAGGAAAAGAAAATGTTTTTATGTGTATTTTTCAAATCTTTATCAATCACGTCCCAAAAATAATTCATGCTGACCTGTTCTCACAAAAGGGAGGCCAATTTCCTGTCCAATCAAAAATACAAATCAGCCATTATTGATAATAGTTCATCAAAAACCTCATTTATATTTGAAAAAATCATCAGAAAATATATGGAAGAATACAACCCATATTGATTCACAAAATGTGTGTGTGTGTGTGTGGAGTTGGACATAAGCTCTAACTCTGTTCAATGCAATGATTCAAGAGGACATAACAAAATCTGTTGCTCACCTCCTGCAAAAGAAGTGATGGTCTCAAGATATAAAAAGAAACCTTTTTATATATGAAGATATATAAAGGATACCTTTGAAAATAACCACCATGTGAAATTATTTTGTTTTGCCAGTCCTACATATATATTGTCAACTGGGTTTTGGAGAGCCCCAAATTTGCCCCATCCCATGAGAACTCACCTCGAGGAAAGTCCCAGACTCATCATTTTCAGACTGAACAATAGACCATAAAGTATTTAATGGTCCCAGTTCAAGTAGGACTAGTAGATCTAATCAAATATCCTAATATTTTCTCCCTTGGTTATCAAAGTCCTCTGCCAGGAAGCCCAGCCCTTGGCTGGACCTTTTCCTTTTGTATCTATTATAGAGCATCAGCCTCTCCCTGATGATCCTGTCTTGGACTTCTCGTTTCCCTGTCCTCAGTCCCCCAAATGGTATATAAGTTCTCCAAGTTCTCTTATTCTCTGGACTGGAGAATCTTCTAGCATGTTGATCCTCCCAGAGGTACTGTCCCAAGAGCCCCAGGGTTTTGACTCTGTGTATATGGCGCTTGGCTCTGTGATAGGGGCCAATTATTATGAACCTGTCTTTTTCCTGATCAAAGACTTGTTTTTTTTGACTATTTTAGTAGTTTTGTGTCTTTCCAAGTGGACAATATACATAAACACATATGCATACATATATGTATGAATAGCAAATGTATGTGCATATGTAAATCTAATACATATATGTAGGAATAGCAAGTATATATTCTTTTTCCCCTGTGGGAAGGATAAGATGGAGAAGGGCACTATGAATTAGACCCCCTCAATGAGAAGTTGATAGAAGAAAATCACATCCCCTCAGAAATATCCTGGGAATCATGAGGGAGTGCTCAAGCTTTGCTCCGGGCTACCTGACTCAGCATTCACAGTTTCAATGTACTACATATACAAAGTCTTGGAATACACATTGTTAGTTTGAGAAGGACAGCACTTTGGGGAACTGGAGTTTGTGCTTGATTTCTACTTTACTTAGAGGAAATAAGGAAGTAACGAAAGGGAAAGAGAGAGAAAGAAAGCATTACAAACATTTAGGATAGTCAGTACAAATTGAGGTATCATATATATACATATATAAATGATTTATTTATATATATTTATATACAAAGATACATATTTGTATATGTCAATATAATATCTTATATGTATTTATAGATACATATTTATTTTATGTATTATACATGGTTTATTTGTATATAAGAGAAAAAGAGAACAATTTGACTAGCTCTCTCACTATGGGAGGAATAGTGACCAATGCGGTTGGAAGGACAGTCTGGGACCAGAGGCTTTAATTCTTGAAAAGTTATGCAGGGTAGATTTATGTATGATTCTAAAGGCAATCTGAAGACAATGCAGCTGATTGAGTAGGAGAGTCATTTTGCATCTCCTCTTACGAAACTTTATTTTGGCTGCAATCTGTAGGATAGACATCATAAAGACAGAGTGAAGAAGGGGGACCAATGAAAAGACTGTCAATAATTTAGTCAAAAAGAGCAGGAGGTTGGAATTAGGGTGGGATTTGTTGTAGCAGGGACAAGAACACAGGTGTGAGTAAGGTTTAAAATGACAAGATTTGACAATTCATTTGTTAACTTGGCAAAAACACAGAACTACTTAAAATAGTCAGAAAAAGCAAGTCTTTAATCAGGAGAGGTAAAGGTCCAATAATCAGCCCCTACACAGAGGCCAGCACCAAAGACAACACAGGGCCTACATCCCAGGACTCTGGGAACTTAGCCCTGGGAGCATCGCTGCACTAGATAATGTCTTTGATTAGCAATAGAACTCTCATTCTAATTAATTATTATATCTAATAGAGTTTTTATACCTTTTAGCAACTGAGGTCAGGAAAGCATGATTGGTTGACATTACCATGGTGATAAGGAAAGGGGAAGCCCGAGATAAGATTTTCAGGGAGAGGCTGATGTTTTATAATGGCTACAAAGGAAAGGGTCTAGCCAGGGACCCTGCTACCTGGGAAAGTGGGAGAAACTACAAGGACAAGAGGGTACTTGACATTTTATTAGATCTGCTAGTTCCACCCAACTAGGGCCATTAAGTACCTTAAGGTCATGCTCATGCTCATGCTGAAATGGCTAAATCTGAGACCTCCCTTGAGGCGAACTCTCAGGGGACAAAAGGGAAAGCTTTGGGTCTCTCGCTTTCAAGTTGACACGTTGGATATTCAGGGTAGGGAAGAATGAGATAGCCAGTATAACACCCATTTTTAATACCTGGAAGATTAGGAAAATGGTGGTACCTTTAACGGGAATAGAAGGTGTTTGAAAGAGGGGGGAAAGTGAATTTTGGGGAAAATAAAATGAATCTAATTTTTCAACAATCTGAGTTCAATTTATCTCCAGGCCATCTGGTTTGAAATGTTCAATAGGAAAATGGTAATGTCAGACTGATGCTCATGGGAAAGTGGTATGGGGCCTATAAGGCTAGGTGTCTATTGCCACTATATTCGATAGCTGAACCCACTATTCCCACGGGAACTGTGTACTTGTGGAAAATTTCTCTCTGTTCTCATGATGGAATTTTCTTTTGTTTTTCCTTTCTTTCTTTTTTTTTTTGTAACAAATCAACAAAGGAAAGAATCACTCTCAGCCAGAAATGTTTGAATTCGTGTCTCTCCTCTAACATATACTGATCATGTTGACTCTGGCCAAGTCATGTAACCTCCCACTGTCAGAATACTTTCTAATAATATCAGTTTCACAAAATGAGCTTACCTCTGTTGTCAGGTGATTATTCATCTCTGACATAGCTATATAAATGAAATTATACCCTGTAAGGGGGGAAAGGGGTGATTTTTATTTTACAGGGTTGGACTTGATTATTTAAGAGTTTGGTTGTCAAGGATTTAATTACTAAATCCAAAATGAATTACTAAAGTCAGAATGGGTATTATGGTAGTCTATTTTATAATAAAGAGGGAAGATATAAGGAAGAGAGAAAGAGAGGGAAAAGAGTGAGATCCTCTTGAGCCAGGCAGGAGTTCAGAGGCCCCAGCCAAGGGAAAGAAGTCTCAAGATGATGGTCCGCTCCAGAGGCTGGTGACTCCAGCATGGCCAAGGGAAAGAGAGTCACCCTTTTCACTCGCCATGTGTTAGTCCAGTCAGCAGAACCTTCTGCCCCTCCTCCCCAGCCTCAACTGAAAGCATGAAAATTGTCCTCAGTCTACACTTCCAAAAAATGAAGAACTCCCTTCTCACAATATCTCACAAGAGGTTCCACTCCAAGTGTTTCCAAGTCAAACTCCCACAAGAACTGAATTCAAGCCCTTTTCTCTTTCTTTTAAAGACCTTTTTTCTTGCATCACTTCCCCTAATTCCATGTCTACCAATTATAGCTGATGCTCTGCTCTAGGACCACCCAGAAAGCAGTTAGTCAATTCTGATTCATACCCACTATTGCATAGGTGGTTCACAGACCTCCCACTTCATGATTAAGTGGGATATTTGTACCTTTGGTGATTAGATCAAGCATGGGAAGATCTTCCCGCTCAACTTTAAGTACTGCGCTTGCACTTTTTGTGATTGAATCTGAAAATAGTCAGGTCTCCATACTTAACTTAATGTAGGGTGTTTACAGTTATGGAGATGAAAATCTAAAAATAGACATGAGTTACAATTTAAATCTTCACAATCAGGGAAGAGCTAAGTACCTTCATTGTTACAATCAGGGGAGAGCCAAATCCAATCTTCACAACCTCTACTCCTTAACCCTAATCCTAGTACCATTATTGCTGTTGTTTTTAATAATAATAATAATAATATATTTTTAACACCTGCCCTTCCATCTTGGAATCAATACTATGTATTGGTTCCAAGGCAGAAGAGTGGTAAGGGCTAGGCAATGGGGTTAAGTGACTTGCCCAGGGTCATACAGCTGGGAAGTGTCTGAGGACAGATTTGAACCTACGACCACCCATATCTGGGACTGGCTCTCAATCCACTGAGCTGCTCAGCTGCCCACAATAATAATAATATTTAAATAAATATTACTATTGACATAGAATTTTATTATTTTACTTTTGATATGAATATTCTTTTTTTGTTTGTTTTAAGTTATGGGTTTTCTCCAAAGAGATCATCAGGTGTCAACTGACAATCTAAGTTCTCTCTAGTTTATAAGAATCCTGTGAAATACCATATTATAAAAATTAACCTGTTTTTCTCTGATAATTTCTTGAAATTTGATATATAGGGCCTTGAAGATAATGATCATGGCTTTCAGGTAGTCAAACAATTCCTAAATAAACTCTTCCCAACCTATTTTCTAGGTCAGTTTATATCTTTCTCTGGTTAACATTTGGCCTCTACATTGTCAAGGTAAAACTCAGTGTACTTAAAATGTTTGGATAAAAAAATATAAAATATTACATTATATTATTTCACATTATATTATATCACATTATATTATATCATATTATATTATGTTGTGTTGTGTTGTGTTGTATTATGTTGTTATGTTATATTGTGGGTAAACAGGTACCTGGAAAGAAAATACCAACATTTTTTCAGGACTTTTTCATTCAAGTCTTTTGTTCCAATATTTCTATAAAGCTGATCATCTTCCCTAATATCTTCCTTCTCTTCAACAGTTCAGTGTTGCCTTTTATTCTCAGGGATTTATTGGTATATCAAAATTGTTGTGACCTCTCTAGAACATTCCTTCCCTAGTCACTTGGTAATTTGTAAGTGGCCAAGTTTCCTCAGCTTATTATTTTGATGCAACATTAAGGCAGCTTGAAAGATTTTTCCATACTATGTATAAGGTCTATGTAATGGAATAGGAGTTATATCACTTACTATAAGAAGAATAGAATTCAATCATCCCACCTTTATAATGTGAATTTTAAAACTACTCCACCCTACTCAGACTGTACTTTAGAAGATCTGATTTAGCTATTTCCTGATTATTAACAATGGAGATACTTGATTTAACAGAATCAGGTCTTGGGAACTCTACATTGCTCCACCCTACTTAGTTTAACAAGGTCAAGAATGTCAGCACCATACTCAAAGATTAAATATCTGAGGAAATGGCCTTCAACAGACATGTGCAGAAATAGCGGACAGACCCCTGGGCTGTCCTAAGTCAAGCTAAGCTATCATTGGTACAGATGAGATGCAGGAAAGTGACATAAAACTGTCTATATAAGGCAGGTCACTTCCTCTGCTCTCTCTCTTTCCCCAGAGAGGCAACTCTGGCTGGCAGCGTGCTAAGCGTTCCGACATCTTGGGGCACAGTGACAGCTATTTGTCTGGATTTGGCGGTGAGTTTGCCCTTGAGCTGATTCAGGTTCAGGCATCTTGGCTGAGCCCTTTATGGAAGCCAGGCTGATTTCTTCCTCCTTACTCTCCAAAACCTTTATCTTCCTAGAGCCTCCTGACACTAGCCAAGTGTGAGAAATTCTATACCCTTTCCTTCTTCCTTCTCCTTAATTTCTTTCCACTATATAAATTAAATCAACATAAATTTCTAGCTGACTTGGTTTTTTTAATATATATATATATATATATATACATATATATGTTATTATTATTATAATTAATTAATTAATATAAATATCATTATTTTTTATATTTGGGATATCCATGGTGACCAAATAATTAACATAGTTTAGGTCACAACACTAAAATTATCCTTTACAATAATCATATTCATTTCCTTTCCAATGGCCTCATAATTGTCTTGGTGGGAGAAGAGAAGAGGAAATCTTCATAAAAAAAAAATCACTGGACATCTATTAGGAAAAAATAGTAATATAGCTAATAGCCAATCAATAAGAATTATATAAATGGAGATTTTTGAGCCTTTGGTTTTCATCCCCCAGAAGTCCCTTAGAATTTCCCAAAGTTCCATTTTCTTGTGCCCCCACGTTTTGCATGATTGTATTTAAGTGGATGTAATCCCTCCCTCGTCCTCTTTTGAACCTGCAACCGGAGCTGAATTCAGGCAGTTCTTTTGTTTTAGTTATTATTAATAAAACTTTATAAAATATAATACTTAGTTATTGATTATTAATTTTAAAACCCATAGTTTGGCTTATCACAAAGTGATTACAAAGATTACAAATTCTTAAAAAAAAAAATTTTAGCAGATAGCCTTACAATAAAGAGAGTAAATTTGCCTGGTTGCTGCCCACCACGGGTCCGGTGGAGGGATGTGCCTGCGCTCCAGTCCTGCCCTGCTACATGCCACTGCCTGCTGTTTCTACTGCCCATCTATTTGGCCAGCATTCCTCACCAATCTCCACCCTGCTTGGAGCCTCCTCTTGCTGAGACCAGACCCTCTGCAAGAGCCTGCCATTCCCAGCCATTCTTTTTTCCAGAGGGTGATGTATAAAAACCTTTCTGCCCCAATCCCTTTCCATACTCCACATGTGTGTTTCTAACCTGTCATAACCATTTTTCAGTGTGGAAAAAAGAACCCCACACCTTCTAATTTTCAAACAGATTTTTTCAAAGCTGATCCTGGACTCCTAGTTTAGAAGGCTGTTATTAAAAGGTTTTTCACAGGGAGGGTAGTTAGTTCCAAATCTGTAGATGTAAAGTCAGTTTGGGGAGATAGACCTGATTTTTTCCCTTCTTTCTCTTGACCCAAAACTCCAAGGAGAAGCATTTTTTCTTTATATGCATATACACTACTGTTTTCCTTCAACGTTTTGCTTCTTTATGTTTACTCTTTAAACAAATCCCATTCAGCTTCTTTCAGGAAAAATATTATTGCAAAGCATGCTTGAAACTCTGAAACAACAGTTTGAATAGGTAGAGCTAAAAAGTACATGTTGGATCTACTTAATTCTTATCCTAGAAATTTTTATTTTCATTGTAGATTTCCCACTTTATTTCCTTCTCACCAAGAATATGCCACAAGCCAGGCTGCTTATGCTACAAACCAACCTGAAATATTTTGACAAAGTTCTAAAAGTCCTAACTGCTCTCAACATGTAGAGTAGAGACTCTGCCCTGTGCTTCTATGAGGAAATTCAGAGCATTGACAAAAGAAATATAAAGGGATGATAAATACTGGGGTGAGGGAAGGAGACTTTAAAAGAGATCAGGAGGCTTATTGCTAAATGTTTTGAATTTATTCTCCTCCCATAATAGCAAACAAGTCTATTGGAATTGGTGAAAAGGATTTTTTCTGCACCTTCTGTCTACACCTCCTCATTGGTTTATATTATTGTATTTACTGATTTCTTTAAGTTTTAATTTTTTTAAGTTTATCTGTTTAATTTAATCAATATCTTTCTGTTATACTTAATCATTTTAAACTACTATTCTTTGCCTATATTGATCTTTAATTTGTACCTTTACCTCTGCTCAAGAACAAAATATCTCTGTATAAGCCCATGGACATCTTGGCCAGACCATTGTCACTAGATACATTGAAAATCACATGTTGCCTTTGTTAATTGTCACATAGATGATGATGGATGGACTTCAACAAAACTGGTTAAATTATATACAATCTTTAGAGACTTTAATAAGCTAAGAATTTAATTGTAATTTTAAGGGGTCTTCAGAAAATTTTACATAACTAGTGGTTTCTAAATGGATGATATTATATATATATATATATATATATACATATATATATATATATATATAAAGAATGTTGTATTAAAGGTAGAGAAACAAAGAAATATTCTTACCAAGGTGTTTATATGTAATCAGGAAACCAGAAAAAGAGCTCCTGCAAAACTCTTCATTTTAATTTACTTCCAGCAGAATAATCTAGATTTCTTGATGATGTTCTAGACCCAAATAAGTTTTACTTTGTTTAAAAATATGTTTGCCAAGGTTGAAAGATTTGTTACATCTGTAAAAATTGTGACAAATATCCATCCATTCATAGGTTTTTTTATGTCATATAGCAACTTATGTGAAATATGACAATGGATTTGTTTGCTATTATAATTAACTGGGCTATTTCGAATTTTGGGGACTTTGGCACTTCTTTGAATGTACATTATCTACTATATTACTGTTTTATTCTGAAAATCCTTTTGTACTCACACATAGCTGACACAGTGTGTCATTGATTTTAAGCTATATATTTTTTATTTTTAAAACTTTTTTTAAAAAATAATCTTTAATTTGTTTTATTGCATGTGCAATATAGTATCTGAGTTTTATTTTTTCTCCTTTTTGTATTTGAAGCACATGTCAACAATATTGAGAAGATTTTTCTTTAATTTTTTTTTATTTTGTAGTAATGTAAGTTTAAAATACATTTGTTCTAATATTCATGCATACCCAAAAAGCTTTAGACTATAAAAATGATGCCCTTGATTGTTTAAAAAATAATTCATGGGACTTTGCGTAATGATTCTCTCTGATTCTAGGACAAGAGAATACAAAAAAATAGAGCCATTGCACAGTGCCAAAGAAGCACAAAGCTAAACTGCATAGTGCCAATCGAGCACAAGGTCAAAGAGACCAACCAATCCTGATGGGATTGATGTGATTTTGAGCCAAGACAAGAGGACTTGAACTTGTTTGGGGTTCGAGGTTGTGGCTGTTTAACATGTGTTAAAGGCAGGTCTTCCTTTTCCTTTTCCCATATTCTACCAAGTATCTCAAATTTGACTCCTACCTGGCTTCTATAATCTAGTCACTTTTCTGTCTTTCATAGTGTGGCAACAATTCTGTAGTCCTGGCTACTGATTGGGTAAATGCATAATTGTTTAAATCATTTTAATTGGGCCTGATTCAACCTGTTATAGATTTGTTTTCCCTTTACTTAGATTTTTTAGACAGAAAACTTTTACATTTTGTATTTCATCCACAAGTTATTTTTCTCTTTTATTTGGATTTTTTCATGTTTTTGATTTTCTTTTGCAAATTGATTCATATACCTCATAACTCAGCCATGCATCCCTGAGCGATCCCTGTGTTTGCTATTATTCACCTCAGGGGGACCAAGTTATTGTTGTGAACTTTGATTTAAATTTGAGCAATTTTAGGATAAGAAACTTGCTACCTCCCAAAATCCAGAATGCCCCATGAAGATAGATGCCTGCCTGCAGAGACCACATGCTGCACCAGAAGATCCAGAGTGAACTTTGGGATGTGAATTGAACTATGGGGGATTGAAATGCCTTTGTTTTGAATGTATGCTTTCATGCCAAAGGGTTCCCCCCCCATAATTGGGTTTTTGTTAATGTACCTATTATTGGTTTTGTTCTCTTTCCCCCTTATCCACAAATTATTGCAATCTTTATGTTGATGGTGTTTCCATGATCCTTTTGGGGAAATTGGTTTCCCAATAGGATCACAGGGGGGTAATATGTATAAATGCAGATTTTGTGCTTTTGGACTTCATCCCCCAGAAATCCCTTCGAATTTCCCAAAATTCCATTTTCCTGAGCCCCCACGTTTTGCATGATTTTATTTACGTGGCTGTAACCCCTCCCTCATCCTTTTTTGAACCTGTGACTGGACTGAAGTCAGGCAGTTCTTCTGTTTTAGTTATTATTCATAAAACTTTATGAGATATAATACTTAGTTATTGATTATTAATTTTAAAACCCACAGAATATATGACATCTATTATATACCAAATACTATGCTGAGTCCTGATGATCCCAAGACAAAACTCATTAATCTCTGCCATTTAAGAGCTAACAACCTAGCCAGGGAGAATACAAGTACACCTATGTATACACATTTATACAATATGTTCCACATACAAAATATATAAATGAAATTGATATGAAGAAATTGGGATGATGGTGGAAGGTTTATTAGATGAGGGGAGAGGAATCTGAAAAGTACATGCTGAAGGTTCTACTTGAGTGGAATCTTAAAGGAAATTAGGGATTTTAAGAGATATAGATGGGAAATGAGTTATCCTAGACATGGGAGACAACTAGTATAAAGGCCCAAGGGAGTAAATGGAATTTTTCATTCAGTATGAGAAACAGAGTAAAAGCCAGCTCAGTTAGACCACAGAGTGTGTAGGGGATGTAATGTGTAATATGCCTGAATCACAGTTAGAATTTATTAAGCACCTATTTTATGCCAGGCACTATGCAAAGAGATGGAGATACAAAGAAACGCTAAAGACAGTCCTTGACCTTAAGAAGCTAATACTCTAATGGCATAGGACAACACAATAAGAAATAAATCATAAATCTGAAAAGCAGGGAGAGGGAAGAAACATAGTTTAGAATTATAGGCTGCATTTATGAACTGATGCAAAATGAAATGAGCAGAACCAGAACATTATACACAGAAATAGATACATTGTGGCATGATCAAAGGTAAATTGACTTTTCTGCTAGCAATAATCCAGGGCAATTCTGAGGGACTTATGAGAAAAAATGCTTTCCACATCTAAAGAAAGAACTGTGGGAGTAGAAACAGAAGAAAAACATGATCTTTTACTTGTTTATGAGGGTGTATGATTTGAGGCTTAGGTTTTAAAAGATGATTCTATTTCAAAAGTGAATAATATGGAAACAGGTTGTGAGTGATGATACATATGTAACCCAGTGGAATTGCTTTTCAGTTCCAGGAAGGAGGAGAAGAGAGGGGAGAGAGAGAACATAAATTATGCGACCCTGGAAACATATTTATTTATATATATATGCATATATATATATACATACATATGCATACATGTATATTTCCATGGTTGCCATGCTGTGAAAGATGAAAAATATCATATATTAGGGGGAAAAAAACCTCACCCTCTGAGAATAGAAGCCAAAGTACATCAATTATATGTATGAAATTATGCAAATTATATCTTCATATTAGCTCTATCATAAGAAAAGAAAAATAAAGTTTAAAAATTATTCTTCAAATTGCACTCAGAGTTCATTAGTTCTCTCGCTAGAGACATGAATAGCATTTTTTTTCTTCATTAGTTCCTTGGATTTGTCCAGGATCATTGTATTTATCAAAGAAGTTAAGTCTTTCACCACTGATTATTACTAGTGTTGCTGATATGCTCAAGTGAGTTCTCATTTCATTTTATATCAGCTGATAGAAGATTAACAATTTTTTTTTCTAAAACTATGGCCCATAATTTCTTACAGCACAACAATACTCCATCACAATCAAATGCCACAGCCCTTCCCTAATTGATGAACATCCCCTCAATTTCCAATTCTTTGCTACCATATAAAGAGTTGATGTAAATATTTTTGTTCCTATAGGTTCTTTTCCTTTTCCTTTCATTTCTTCAGGGCATAGATCTATTAATGTTATTACTGGGTCAAAAGGGTATAAATAGTTCTATAGATTTGGGGGCATAATTCCAAATGGTTCTCCAGATTGTTTTCCAGAGTTCACAGTTCTACCAACAATTTATTACTATTCCTATTTTTCCTCAGGGAAATTGGATGGCACAATAAATAGAGTGTTGGGCTTGGAACCAGGAAAACTCATCAAATAGAGCCTCAGACTCTCACCAGTGGACTGACCCTGGAAAATTCACTTAACTTTGTTTGCCTCAATTTTCTGATCTATAAAGTGAATCAGAAAACTAAATGGCAAACCACTCTAAGAAAACCCCAAAGGAGGTCATGAAGAGTAGGATGTGGCTGAAGAACTGAACAGCAACATTTTCTATCAACCTTTCTAGTATTTGTCATTTCGCACAAATGGGAGGTGGTACCTCAGAGCTGCTTTAATTATTCTTTTCTCTAATAAAATGATTTACTGCAATTTTGTGAGTATGATTTTTCCCCCTGTAACCGTCTGTTTGTATCCTTTTACTATTTGTCAATTTAGGATGACCCTTTTGGGGGGGATGAATTTATACAACCAGGTATTGGTATATTTGAGAAAAGACACCTTTATCAGAGAAATTTGCTGCAATATTTTTTTATATTTCTCCACTGTCTATTATACCTTTTAGCAAAATAATTTTGCTGATTTGCTCCACCAATTAAGCCTATTTTTGCTTTGGGGAAGCTAGATGATGTAGTGGATAGAATGCCCAGCTTCATCTTCCTGACTAATTCTGTCATCAGATATTTGCTAGCAATATGATCCTGGAAAGGTCACACAACCCTGTTTGCCTCAATTTCCTTGTCTATAAAATAAACTAGAGAAGCAAACAGTAAACCACTTCATTATCTTTACTAAGTAAATCTGAAACGGGATCACAAAGTTGGGCATGGCTGGGAAAAAAATGAAAACAAAAAGCTTCCAAACATATTTGCTTTTCCTCTGTCTGAGATCCTGACTGCTATCTCTAAGAATTTTTTTTTTTACTTCAGCTTAAGCATAATAGATTTTTCTCTAGTTCTTAATTTCAACCTGTGTGTGTCTTTATGTTTTAAATGTGTCTGTTATAAACAACATATTTTGGATTGTGATTTTGATTCCACTTTCCTATGTGTTTCCATTTTATGGGTCAGCTCACTCCATTCACATTCACAATTATGATTATTTTGTATTTCCACCAATTCAATTTTCTTCTCTTTGTCCTTCTCTCTTTCTCATTTTATCTTTTCCCTTCTCAAAAGTAGTTTTTGCTTCTTATCACTTCCTCACTAAATATGTTCTCTTTTTTATCACCACCCAACACACCTCTTAGCCCTATCCCATGTATATATGCATGAGGATATATCTCTAGCCACTTATCTACCCTTCTTTGAACAAATTGTGACGAGAGGTTCAAGCATTGCCTGCCACCATCACACTATTTCCCCTTATAATGTAAAATCCTTTCTTTCATGAATTTTTTATGTGAGAAAAGTTAACCCACTCCACAACTCCCTTTCTCTCCATGGATCCCTTCTTCTTTCCACCTTTTTTTTTTTGAGATCATGCCAAAACAAGTGACTCAAACTGTAAAAATTAAATTTAGTTTCTAATAATAAAAGTATTATATTTTATGAGGTTTATTAAAGATTATTAGAAATCAAGAATACAAAACAATAAACCATGTGCCCATGGCTGATTAGCCAAATTCAGAACCCCCATGCTTAGTTTACTCACTATATCCTTGCAATCACTGAGTAGAGAGGAAGAGAGTTCTTGGGAGGCAGAGAGACCGTTAAATACTAATTTGTGATCCTGCCCAGGTAGAGACTCAGGTGAGATTATAGGGAATTCTGGAAAGTACCAAGGACTTCTGGGGATTAAAGCCTGGGGTTCAAATCTCCTTTTTTACCTCTCCCCCTGTGATCAAATTGGGAAACCAGTTCCCCCAAAAGGATCATGGAAATACAATCAACTTAAAGATTGCAATAATTTGTGGATAAAAGGAAAAGAGAACAAAACCAATGATTGCTATGTGCATTGACAAAAAGCCAGTTGGGGGCAGTCCCCTTTGGCATAAGAGTATGCATACAAGTAAATGTTCAATCAACCACACCCAAAGTTCATTCTTGATTGATCTTCTTGTGCACAGCTTGTGGTCTGTGGAGGCATCTTCATGGTGTCTTCTCCAAACAGTTCAGTTTCTGGATTCAGAGAGGTAGCATGTTTCTTAACCTAAATTACTCTCTCAAGGAATTTAAACTTTGCAATTTAGAATAATAATAATTTTATCCCCCTGAAGAGGGTGATTGAAACACAGGAATCATTCAGGGATACATGGCTGAGTTATGAGGTATATGAATCAATTGGTAAGAGAAATCAAAAACATAAAATAATCCAAATACAAAAAGAGAATTTCTGCATGAAATATAGACTATCAAAGTCTTATGTGTAAAAATTCCAAGTAAAGGAAAAATAAGTCTATAGCAGGTCCTTGAATCAGGGACCAATTAAAATGATATAAACAATTAAGCATTTACCAAATCAGTAGCCAGGACTACAGAAAGTTGCCACAATATGAAAGACAGAAAAAGGACTAGATTATAAGAGCCAGATAGAAGCCAAATTTGAGATACTCGTCTATAAGTATTTTCATAGTGTGGATACAAGGAAGGCCTACATCTTAACATATGTTAAGCATCGCAACCTTGAGTCTTCACACTAGGTTCAAGTCCTTTGTATTGGCTTAGAATTTTCATCAATCCCATTGGGATTGGTTGGTCTTTGACCTTGTGCAAGATTAGCTTTGTGCAAGTTAACTTTGTGCTTCTTTGGCCCTGTGCAATGGCTCTTTTTGTATTATCTTGTCCTGGAATCAGACAGAATCATTAAGTAAAGTCCCATAATATTTTTTTAACAATTAGTGGCATCATTTTTACAGTCCAAGCTTTTGGGGCATGCATTGACATTATAGCAAATGTATTTTAAACTTATATTATTGCAAATCAAAAAATTAAAGAAAATCTTAATACTGTTGACATGTGCTTCAAATACAAAAAGGAGAGAAAAACCTGAAATAGTAAATTGCACATGCAAGAAAAAATATAATAAAAGAGTTTTAAAAAATAAAAATATAGCTTATAATCATTGAAACAGTGTGTCGGCTAAGGAAATATAGAATACAAGGCTTTGTCACTGAAAATGAGTTCCATTTCCTCTTCATATCTGGCCATGATCCACTGTTAGTACAAGCAAATGAATTTCACAAGGTAACAGTTATTTTTTATAAATAACAGTTGTATCACATGTAATGCACATTCAAAAAGGTATCACCATCCCCAAAATTTGCAATAGGTCAATTAATTACTATAGCAAACAAACCCACTATCATATTTTACATAAGTTGTTGTATGACATTTAAAGAAAGCCTATGAACTGATGGATATTTGTCACAATTTTTACAAACGTAGCAAATCTTTCAACCTTGGTAAACATATTTTTAAACAAAGTAAAACTTATTTTGGTTCTAGAACATCATCAAGAAATCTAGATATCATTCGGTGGAAGTAAAGTGAGCTGAAGAGGTGTAAATGAGAGATTCTCCTCTTTTTGGAGTCATCCAGAGGAGTACAATGCCCTGGGATTAACTTCCCAGCTCCTTTGGTATGAGACTGTGATGTCCCATCCATTCACATTTTTATAAATGTGGGAGGTGGAGATTATAATTGTATTTCACTTCAGCTACTAAAGTGGACCTTATCTCATGTTAGAAACAGGCAAAATGACCAGAGTTGTTAAAAAATTAAAAGCATGTCCAAAATACCCCTTAAAATCAATTTGAGATATTTAGCTCATTAAATTTTTCAAAGGTTGTTATACAATTGTAACCAGTTTTGATGAAGTCCATCCATACTTTAGGTGACAATTTACAAATTCAAAATAGAAAAAAAGGCTTTTTCTTAAATATGGGCTTATTCAAAAATATTTTTTCAGTATAGTTATAGGGGAAAAGCAACAGAATAAATATAACAGTAGTTAAAACCCAGTACATTAAAATGATTCAGTGAAGCAGAATAGTATTGAATACATTAATATATGAACTTAAAACCAACAAAATTAAATCTTAACCAAAACAATCAGCAAAATGAATGAAATACAGAGGTTTTTATAAAACATTGGAGTCCAAAAGCCATAAAAATATAACCTCCAGTCTCTTTAAAGTTCACTGGGTTCTTTTTTTGTTTGTTTGTTTTGTTTTTTAAATTATCCATTTAGATGCCTATTGTCAGAAGGCAGAAGATTGGTAAGGGATAGGCAATGCAGGTCAAGTAACCTGCCCAGGGCCACACAGCTAGGAAGTGTTTGAAGCCAGATTTTAACCAGGGCCTCCCATCTCCAGGCCTGGCTCTCAATCCACTAAACCACTGAGCTGCCTCCCCATAGTGAGGGTGGGTTTTTGGAATCTCAAATTGGGTCAAAGAGTTGCAGGGAGATGAATTTTTCCCCTGAATCTCAGGTGAGATAAATAACAGAATCAGTGCACTCAAAAGTTCCCTTTGAAATAAAGCATGCTTATAACCTCCTGCTTGGAAAAGTCTCTTCCTTCTCCTCTTTCTCCCCACCTGTGGTCCCCTTCCCCAACATGGAGTCTAATTGTAGCCTAAGGAAAGATCACCCCCATTTTTACCAGCTGGTGTTTGATTCCAAAGAGACAAAGGGCAGCTACCAGCAGCCTGGGTCCTGGGGCTGGTCTGGGGTGATCTGGTTCGGAGGCCAGAGTTGCTAGGGCCAGGCCGGGGTTGGGGCCGGGGCTGGGCGGGTCAGGAACTGGAGAGCAAACAGGTCCAGATTGCAGGAGCGCAGAAGCAGGCAGCAGGAGCCAGGCCAGGCAGGCAGGCCTGGGACCAGGTGAGAGATATTGGTCAAGAAGGTCAGGAGGAGCTCAGGAATCAGCTTTGCTGAAAAGCCTTGGCAATAGGAATGTGACTTAAAAGAAAAATTATCTAGGCTATCTTTAAAAAAAAAAAATTGAGAAGTTTTCATTCCTTTGTGGTTGCCAAAACTGTAAAAATTAAATTTAGTTTCTAGTAATAAAAGTATTCTATTTTATGAGGTTTATTAAAGACTATTAGAAATCAAGGATACAAAATAATAAACCACGTGCCAATGGCTGATTAGCTAAATTCAGAACCCCCATGCTTAGTTTACTCACTACATCCTTGCAATCGCTGAGTAGAGAGGAAGAGAGCTCTTGGGAGGCAGAGAGACCATTAAATACTAATTTGTGATCTCCTCCAGTTGGAGACTCAGGTGAGATTATAGGGAATTCTGGAAAGTACCAAGGACTTTTGGGGATTGAAGTCTGGGGTTCAAATCTCCATTTTTTACAACACCCATGGCGTCTGTTTTTGCAGACTCCTTCCAATCATCCTGAAAATGAGAAAGTCCTTAGGAGTTACATATATCATCATATATAGTAATATAAAGAGTTTAAGCTTACTAAGTCCCTTATGATTACTATTCTGTGTATATCTTTTTCTTCTCTTGAATCTTATGTTTTGAATGTTTCATTTCCTATTCAGATCTAGTTTTTTATCCAAAATCTCAAAAATCCTCTATTTCATTAAATATCCATTTCTCTTCTATTATATTATACTCATTTTTATTCACTATGTTATTTTTTTCCTTTTGTATCCTTTTTTTTTAATTTTTTAAATATATTTTATTTGATCATTTCCAAGCATTATTCGTTAAAGACATAGATCATTTTCTTTTCCTCCCCCCTACCCCCCATAGCCGACGCATAAGTCCACTGGGCATTAGATGTTTTCTTGATTTGAACCCATGGCTTTGTTGATAGTATTTGCACTAGAGTGTTCATTTAGAGTCTATCCTCTGTCATGTCCCCTCAACCTCTGTATTCAGGCAGTTGCTTTTTCTCGGTGTTTCCACTCCCATAGTTTATCCTTTGCTTATGAATGGTGTTTTTTTCTCCTGGATCCCTGCAAGTTGTTCAGGGACATTACACCGCCACTAATGGAGAAGTCCATTACATTCGATTATACCACAGTGTATTAGTCTCTGTGTACAATGTTCTCCTGGTTCTGCTCCTCTCGCTCTGCATCACTTCCTGGAGGTTGTTCCAGTCTCCATGGAACTTCTCCACTTTATTATTCCTTTTAGCACAATAGTACTCCATCACCAACATATACCACAGTTTGTTCAGCCATTCCCCAATTGATGGGCATCCCCTCGTTTTCCAGTTTTGGGCCACCACAAAGAGCGCAGCTATGAATATTCTTGTACAAGTCTTTTTCTCCATTGTCTCTTTGGGGTACAGACCCAGCAGTGCTATGGCTGGGTCAAAGGGTAGATATTCTTTTGTCGCCCTTTGTGCATAGTTCCAAATTGCCCTCCAGAATGGTTGGATCAATTCACAACTCCACCAGCAATGAATTAATGTCCCTACTTTGCCACATCCCCTCCAGCATTCATTACTTTGCATAGCTGTCATGTTAGCCAATCTGCTAGGTGTGAGGTGATACCTCAGAGTTGTTTTGATTTGCATCTCTCTGATTATAAGAGATGTAGAACACTTCTTCATGTGCTTGTTAATAGTTTTGATTTCTTTATCTGAGAACTGCCTATCCATTTCCCTTGCCCATTTATCAATTGGAGAATGGCTTGATTTTTTGTACAATTGATTTAGCTCATTATAAATATGCGTAATTAAACCTTTGTCAGAGGTTTCTATGAAGATTTTTTCCCAATTTGTTGTTTCCCTTCTGATTTTAGTTATATTGGTTTTGTTTGTACAAAAGCTTTTTAGTTTGATGTAGTCAAAATTATTTATTTTACATTTTGTGATTCTTTCTATATCTTGCTTGGTTTTAAAGCCTTTCCCCTCCCAAAGGTCTGACATGTATACTATTCTGTGTTTACCCAATTTACTTATGGTTTCCTTCTTTATGTTTAATTCACTCACCCATTTTGAATTTATCTTGGTGTAGGGTGTGAGGTGTTGATCTATTTCTAGTCTCTCCCACACTGTCTTCCAATTTTCCCAGCAGTTTTTATCGAATAGTGGATTTTTGTCCCAAAAGCTGGGATCTTTGGGTTTATCGTATACTGTCTTGCTGAGGTCGCTTTCCCCCAGTCTATTCCACTGATCTTCCTTTCTGTTTCTTAGCCAGTACCAAATTGTTTTGATGACTGCTGCTTTGTAATATAGTTTTAGGTCAGGGACTGCAAGGCCCCCATCGTATGTGTTTTTTTTCATTATTTCCCTGGATATCCTTGATCTTTTGTTCTTCCAAATGAACTTTGTTATGGTTTTTTCTAAATCAGTGAAGAAGTATTTTGGTAGTTCAATGGGTATGGCACTAAATAGATAAATAAGTTTGGGTAGGATGGTCATTTTTATTATATTGGCTCGTCCTATCCATGAGCAGTTAATGTTTTTCCATTTGTTCAGGTCTAGTTTTAGTTGTGTGGCGAGTGTTTTGTAGTTGTGTTCATATAGTTCCTGTGTTTGTCTTGGGAGATAGATTCCTAGGTATTTTATTTTGTCTAAGGTGATTTTGAATGGGATTTCTCTTTCTAGTTCTTGCTGCTGAGCTGTGTTGGAGATATATAGAAAAGCTGATGATTTATGTGGGTTTATTTTGTATCCTGCAACTTTACTAAAGTTGTTGATTATTTCAATTAGCTTTTTGGTTGAATCTCTAGGATTCTTTAAGTAGACCATCATGTCATCCGCAAAGAGTGATAACTTGGTCTCCTCCTTGCCTATTTTGATGCCTTCAATTCCTTTATCTTCTCTAATTGCTACTGCTAGTGTTTCTAGTACAATGTCAAATAGTAGAGGTGATAATGGGCATCCTTGTTTCACTCCTGATCTTATTGGGAATGCATCTAGTTTATCCCCATTGCAGATGATATTAGCTGTTGGTTTTAGATATATACTGTTTATTATTTTTAGGAATGACCCTTCTATTCCTATGCTTTCTAGTGTTTTTAATAGGAATGGGTGTTGTATTTTATCAAAGGCTTTTTCTGCATCTATTGAGATAATCATGTGGTTCTTGCTAGTTTGCTTGTTGATGTGGTCAATTATGTGGATGGTTTTCCTAATGTTGAACCAGCCCTGCATCCCTGGTATGAATCCTACTTGATCATGGTGGATGATCCTTCTGATCACTTGCTGGAGTCTTTTTGCTAGTATCCTATTTAAGATTTTTGCATCTATATTCATTAGGGAGATTGGCCTATAGTTTTCTTTCTCTGTTTTTGACCTGCCTGGTTTTGGAATCAGTACCATGTTTGTGTCGTAAAAGGAGTTTGGTAGAACTCCCTCTTTGCTTATTATGTCAAATAGTTTGTATAGTATTGGGATTAACTGTTCTCTGAATGTTTGATAGAATTCACAGGTGAATCCATCAGGCCCTGGGGATTTTTTCTTAGGAAGTTCTTTGATGGCTTGATGGATTTCAATTTCTGATATGGGATTATTTAAGAATTCTATTTCCTCTTCTGTTAGTCTAGGCAGTTTGTATTTTTGTATATATTCATCCATTTCTCCTAAATTGGTGTATTTATTGCCATATAATTGGACAAAGTAATTTCTAATGATTGCCTTAATTTCCTCCTCATTGGAGGTGCTGTCCCCCTTTTCATCTTTAATGCTGTGAATTTGCTTTTCTTCCTTCCTTTTTTTAAGTAGATTGACCAGTACTTTGTCTATTTTGTTTGTTTTTTCAAAGTACCAGCTTCTTGTCTTATTTATTAAATCAATAGTTCTATCACTTTTGATTTTATTAATTTCTCCCTTAATTTTTAGGATTTCTAATTTGGTTTTCTGCTGGGGGTTTTTAATTTGATCATTTTCGAGTTTTTTCAATTGCATTTCCAATTGATTGATCTCTGCTCTCCCTTGTTTGTTAATATAAGCTTTCAGGGATATGAATTTGCCTCTGATTACCGCTTTGGCTGCATCCCAAAAGGTTTGAAAGGATGTTTTGCCATTGTCATTTTCCTTGATGAAATTATTAATTGTTTCTATGATTTCTTCTTTAACTAAACGGTTTTGGAGTATCATATTGTTTAATTTCCAATTGGTTTTAGATTTGGTTTTCCATGTACCATTACTAATCATTATTTTTATTGCCTTGTGATCTGAGAAGGCTGCATTCATTATTTCTGCTTTTTTGCATTTGTGTGCTATGTTTCTGTGACCTAATGTATGGTCAATTTTTGTGAATGTGCCATGTGGTGCTGAGAAGGTGTATTCCTTTTTATCCCTATTTATTTTTCTCCATATGTCTATTAATTCTAATTTTTCTAAGATTTCATTCACTTCTTTTACCTCTTTCTTATTTATTTTTTGATTTGATTTATCTAAATTTGATAATGGTTGGTTTAAGTCTCCCACTAGTATGGTTTTATTGTCTATTTCTTCCTTCAATTCGCCTAGTTTCTCCATTAGAAATTTGGGTGCTATATTATTTGGTGCATACATGTTGATTAATGATATTTCCTCGTTGTCTAGAGTCCCTTTTAACAAAATATAATTACCTTCCCTATCCCTTTTGATCAGGTCTATTTTTGCATTGGCTTTATCAGATATCATGATTACCACTCCTGCCTTCTTTCTATCAGTTGAGGCCCAGAAGGTCTTACTCCATCCTTTAATTCTGACCTTGTGGGTGTCAACCCGCCTCATGTGTGTTTCTTGAAGACAACATATGGTAGGGTTTTGGATTCTAATCCATTCTGCTATTCGTCTACGTTTTATGGGTGAATTCATCCCATTCACGTTCAAAGTTATGATTGTCATTTGTGGACTCCCTGGCATTTTGATTGCCCTCCCTAATTCTAACCTTTTCTTCTTCGGTTCTACCTTTTAGTCCAGTGATTTACTTTGAATCAGTGCCCCTTGTCCCCTCCCTTGATGTTTCCCTTTTTAGTCCCTCCCTTTTTCTTCCCTCCCCCTCCCCCCTCTCTTTCCCTCCCTTTTTGTTCTCCCTCTCCCCCTCCCCCCATTGGTTTTCCCTTCTCCTTACCCTTGTTGGGTAAGATAGAATTCAAGATCCCAATGGATCTGGATGTTTTTCCCTCTCAGAGTTGATTTCCCTGAGATTGAGGTTTAAGTAACCCCCCCCCTCTCTTCCTCTCCTTCTTATAGGAGTTTTCTTCCCCTCCCCTTCCCATGTGAATCTTTGTGTGAGAACCATTATTCTATTTGGTCTTTCTTTACCCCCTATTTATACATTACATTTTCCCCACATGTTAGTATACATAGATTAATATAAATGTAGTCCTTATAGAAGAGAGTTTGAGTAAAAGAAGATAACATTTTTCCCCTTTCCTTAATATTTACCTTTTCAGGTATTCCTTGCTCTTTGATTTTCGGTATCAAACTTTCCACAGAGCTCTGGTCTTTTCTTTGCAAAAAGTTGGAAGTCTTCTATTTTGTTGAATGCCCATACTTTCCCTTGGAAGTATATAGTCAGTTTTGCTGGGTAGCTGATTCTTGGTTGGAGACCCAGCTCTCTTGCCTTTCTGAAGATCATGTTCCATGCCTTACGATCATTCAGAGTAGAACTTGCAAGGTCTTGTGTGACCCTGATTGGTATTCCTTTATATCTAAATTGTCTTTTTCTGGCTTCCTGTAGGATTTTTTCTTTTGTTTGATAGCTTTGGAATTTGGCAATTACATTCCTGGGAGTTGTCTTTTGGGGGTTTAGTGTAGAAGGTGTTCTGTGAGCTCTGTCAGTGGCTGTATTGCCCCCTTGTTCTAGAATCTCTGGGCAATTTTCTTTGATTATATCTTGTATCACCATGTCCAGTTTGGTGTTTATTTCTGGCTTTTCTGGGAGTCCAATTATTCTTAAATTCTCTCTTCTCCCTCTATTTTCCAGATCTATCACCTTGTCGGTGAGATATTTTATGTTCTCTTCTAATTTCTTGGTGTTTTGGCTTTGCTTTATTAGTTCTTGCTTTAAAGCCTGTTTTTCTTTTACAGTTTGGTCAAACTGGTTTTGTAGATGCATGAATTTCTTTTGCATTATTTCCCACTTTTCCTCCCAGAGGGCTTCCATCTTTTTGGTCATTTCTGATTCAAATTCTTCATGGGTTTGTGGAGAGTTTCTATTTCCTTTGGAAGATTTTGGAGAATTTTCTTGTTTATCTTCTTCTATCTGCTCTGTATTTTGTATTTTGGCTCCATAGAATGTGTCCAAAGTTGCCCCTTTCTTCTTATTTTTCTTGGTATTTTGGGGCTTCTGTGCTTCTGTGGAGTTTGTCATCTCTGAATGTGGAGGATTAGCTTTTCTTATCTCTGTCTGGTGATCAGAGGCTTTAGTCCTGGGCAGATGTTGGTTCTATGAGCGTTCCCTGGGTTAAACTGAATATGCCTCACTGGAACTGGAATGGAAGGGTCGGACCACGAGGCCACACTCTCCCCCGGGCTCCCTTTCGGGAAGTTGCCTTCAGAATCGCTGGCTGTGAGGCTGTTTCTCGGCCTGTGGGGGGATGGGCTGCAGCTTCCCCAAGCTCCGAGGGCAAGGACTTTCACTGAGACTTGGATAGCAGGATCCAGCCCGTGAGGCTGTCTTGCCCGCCCTGAGGGTTGCTGTTGTTTCGACCAGCTCTCTGCAGCAGAAGCCCCAGGCAGTAACTTTCACTGGGACTCGGGTAGAAGGCCCTGAGGGTTGTTGTTCCGAGGACCCTGCTCTCTGAGCCCGGCCGGGCTGCGGCTTCCGGGAGCCTTGGACTCTGCGCTCCTACCCCCGAGGTCCGAGTGATCTCGGGTTCTGGCTTTTGAGGGGAGCCGTACCTTTTGAACTGGGTCCAGGTCCAGGAGGAGGGTTCCCAGGGTCTGTGCTGTTGATCGTTTTGAATTTCGGCGCCTTAGGAGCTTATAGTTTGAGATTGGTCGGGAAGGGTTTTCCGGAGATCTGAACTTTAGCTTTCTCTAAGCCGCCATCTTAACCGGAAGTCATCTCCTCACTATGTTATTTTTTATTGTCATTCTAGCTCCTTTACCTTCCAGAATATCATACTTCAAACCCCTGCTCCTTTAAATTTAAAGCTGCTAAAGTTTGGGTAAAAACTGATTGTGGCTACATGATATTTGTTTTTTTTTTCTTTTTGGATGCTTATAATATATTCTCCTTGATCTGAGGGCTCTGGAATTTGATTATAATAGTCCTAGAAGTTTTTAGTTTGGGTTCTCTCTCAGAAGGTTATCAATAAATCCTTTCAGTTTCTAGTTTACCCTCTGGATCTAAGATATAAGGGAGGTTTCCCTTGATAATTTCTTGAAATACAATGCCTGGGATTTTTCAGGTAGTGTTCATGACTTTCAAGTAGACCAATAATTCTATTTTTGCTTTTAAATAACCCTTATCTTCTGTTTTAAAATTGATACTAATTATCTGTCCCAAGACAGAAGAATAGTAAAGACTAGGCAATTAAAGAATTAAGTGTCCAGGGTTACCCTTCTAGAAAGTGTCTGAGGCCAGATTTGAACCCAGAACTTTCCATCTCCAAACCTGACTGTATATTCATTGAGTCACTAGTTGTCTAGTCCAATAATTCTTAAATTATCTTCTTGATCTCTTTTCCAGGTAAGTGGCTTTTATCCCCCTCCCATTATATCCCCTTTATTTTATTATCTCTTGATATCTCATTCTGTCATTAGTCTCTATTTGCTCGATTCTAAATTTCAAGGAACAATTTTTTCAGTGAGCTTCAGTACTTCTTTTTCCTTTTTGGCCAATTCTGCTTTTTAGAAGGTTATTTTCCTTAGTGAATATGTGTACATCTTTAACCATTAATCTAAGTTGATTTTTTAAGGTGTCCTTTTATTCAGTATTTTTGTGCCTCTTTTACTGAGCTATTTACTTTCTTTTCATTCGAGGGAGGGATTATCACTCTCATTTCTTTCCCCAATTTTTCCTCTATGCTCATCTCTTTCTTTAATTCTTCCAGGAATTATTGTTGGTCCTGGGCCCATTTGGCATGTTTTTCTTTAAAACTTTGTTCATAGCTGTTTTAACTCATTGTCTCCTGCTGAGTTTATTTCTTGGACTTCTCTGACACCTTAGGCCTTGCTCACTGGGGTGTGGTGAGGGAATATACCATGTTTTCCCAGGCTTTTGTGTCTTCTAGTGATGCTGCTATTTTCAGAGTAACTCTGGGGATCTGTAAGCCTTCAGTACTTCCAAGTTGGGATTATCCAAGGAGAACTATGCTCATTCCTCTCTTGATCTCACTCTGGTCTGTACAAAGGAAGGGTCTCTGTCTGAAGCCCCAATTCCTATTTCTCCTCTTGGTCCTGGAACTATGTTGAAGGCTCCTGCTCTCTTATAACCAAAAATACATTTGTTCCTCTCTTTCTTGAACATAATGCCAATCACAAGTGCTCTTCTTTGTCCAGTAACTGTGCTCTAGAACTCTAAGTCAAAACTTCATATGGACAAAAGAGTCACCAACCAGAACTAGCTATATTCAGTGACATATAAGGATTCCCTTAATCTCTTTCTGGTCAATTGTCTGTTCTCCTTAATATTTCTGACCTGAGAGCAACTGAAGTTGATGCTGTTTCTGCTGTTGTCACTGCCCCCTCCAAATCCCAGTGATGATTCTGCTACCATCAAGCCTGATATCATAGACCCCTCCTTTGGACTTCCTGAGCTGCCTTAGGCTTCATTTTTTTCTCACCTTGACCTTTTGTTGACTCTTCCACTCCAAAATTTAATTTTAAATTTTTATTTTAATGTTGTTTGGACAAAAATGTTGGGAGACTTCAAATAGGTTGTTTTCTGTATTCTACCATCTTGGCTTCTTCTATTATTGTATATTATTAAAAGGCACCTTAGTTTTTTTGGTTTAACTTTTGTCATCTATAAAATGAGGTACTTGGATTATGTGGAGTCTAAAGTCCCTTCCAAATCAAAAGATTTTATCCTGTGGACTTATGACTTTTCAGAGAGCAGTCTATCTTAATATGGAGCCCCAGTAGGCTAGCAATTACATGGAGAATTATTTGACCATGAATACCCATGTGGAAACCTGCATGAGATAGTAGAAAGGTTATTGACTGTGAAGTCATAAGATCTAGGTTGAAATTTTATTCCTGATGCATATATAATACCTGCATAACCTTACTCAAGCCACTTAACTACTATGAACATCATTTTTCAAATATGTAAAATGAGAGTTTTGCACTAATGTCAAAGACCCTTTTTGATTCTAAATTTAAGTATCTTTGAGCCTGTGGACTCCTTTGATGCTTTAGAAGTGGTGACTTGGATTGAAAGAAAAATATTTAATTTCCAGTCTTCAGTGCAAAACTTAGAATATAAAAACTCAAACATCTCAGGAAAGTATTTTTAGAAAAAAAAAATGGCACAAAATCATTATGTTGATCTGACATGCTAATTTTTCAAAATCTTTTATGCTGGATTTAAGAAACCATTGATGAATTTTGGATGTATTACTTAAGGAAGGGCAATTTTACCAGCAGTATTTCTTCCTACTAATGTTAGAAAGTTGTGTCCCTCAGCTTCTACTTGTCTATTACTATTGTGGTTGTCATCCAGTATGGTTGACTCTTAAATGGTTTTGCTAAAATCAAAAGCCCCAGAACTGTGCTCTTCCCCACAGGCATCTGCCTCTATGTTATAAAAGATAAATATTTAGAAATCTTTGTCAATTTTTATTCAAATCATCTCATTCTTTCTTCATATGGTTTCTTCTGATGAGTGAATAAATGGAAAGCATATTTTAACCTCTCACCACCCTAAAAAGATGGGATTTGGCTATCCCCTGATTGTAACAATGAAGGTACTTAGCTCTTCCTTTATTGTGAAGATTAAATTGCAATCCCCTGTCTAATTTTAGATTTTAAACTCCAAAGTGTTAATTCAATATTTAAAGTAGATCTACCCATTTTAACTACAAAAAGGTGTTAACTAACCAAAAAAGGTTTTAACTAACTACAAAAAGTGTTAACTAACAAAAAAAAAGGTATTAACTAACCACAAAAGGTATAATTAACTATAAAAGACATGAACACCCATTTCATACATTGAGTGGGCAGTCCTGGAGAGGAACATCTGCTGTGATTGGTAGACATAAAATTTAGGGGAGGTGACACAAGAAAAAAAGATATTTAAATAGAGGAAACAGAAGCACACAAAATGTATTGGAGAGATATTCAGTCACTCGGAGTTGGACTGGGAGACAGATCACTCAGAATTGGAGTGTAGAGAGTCACTTGGAATTGGAGTGAAGAGAGACACTTAAGGAGAGACTGGAAGACAGACACTCAGACTTGGAGTGAAGACATTTACTTGGCTGTGAGACTGGACCCCTGGAGGAGCTCATGCAGGAGACCTCAGACTGCTTTCTTTTTAGATGGTCACCATGGTGAGTGTAAAGGCTGACTTAGTTTTGGTGTGAACCTCTGAAAAAGACCCATCTTCTTGAGACTTCTTTCCCCTGGCTGGGGTTTAGAATTTCTACTTGGCTCAGAAGAAGCCACAGCTCTGCCTCTCTCTCCCCCTTTTCTCTCTTCCTTAATATCTTCCCTTTATTATAAAATAAACTATCATAAGTTACATTTTACTTTAGTAATTCATTTTGGGATTTAGAAATTAAATCCCTGGCAAACACCAATTAAATAATCGATCCAACCATAATAAATCTAACAAGACTTTCATAAGCAAAGATTTGAAAGATTTTCATTTTTCCCTCAGGGATGCCAGGAGCCTGCTAGAAAAGGAATAATTGGAAGACAGATTTTCTTTTCCCCAAAAAATAAGAAAGGTAGGAGGAATCGATGGAGATTTGGGTGGTCAGAATGTTCAAAGATATTTTGAAGGAAATTAACAAAATGTAGTCTCCCCTTAGCCAATCCCATTGACCCATTTCTAAGATTTGTTTTGATCTTTCTGCTAAACTTCAAAATTTTAGGTAGTACATGTATTTTTAATATTGACATTTGAGCAAAGTCTAGAAATTCCTCAGAATCATGTTTTAAGTACAAAGAACAGAAATAAGAAAAAGAAAAAAATTACATTTAAGGACCTTTTTTAAATTTTTGTGTGTCTCCTTGTTTGTATTTGAAGTCCCAGTTTACTATCATACTTAGTGCAGAGAGAGAAAACCAATGTGTTTTCCCATTTATTTATTATTCATCATCATATAGTCATTCAATCATGGAATCACATCCATTTAGTTGTTCATATATAAATATATACATATATGTGTGTACTTGCCTTCCACATGAACTATTGAAATAGTCTGCTGATGAGTCTCCCTAGCTTAAGGCTCCCCCATTCAAATCCCTCCCTCATTCAGTTAGCAAAGTCATTTTCCTAAAGCATAATTTCTATCATGTCATCTCCCCTACACAGATTTCACTGGCTATCTTTCAACTATAAAATGAAATGCAAAATCCTCTTTTTGGCATTCAAACCCTTTATAGCTACCCCTCCCACCTTATACCTGTTCCCCATCATATGCACTAGCATCCAGTGACCCTGCCTTCCTTACAGTCCCATGAGGATTATACACCATCTATCAGCTCTGACTTTCTGTGGCAATCCCAGATGCCTGGTTCACTCTCCATCCTCATCCCTAGCTTCCCTGATATCTATTTATTATTTATGTTTAATATTTTATTAGTAATTATTAATTATATTGTCTTTTCTCTTTTAAGTGTTTCCTATTCATCCTGAACATGGCTTGGTTGCACATGTCCATTTATTGTGTCCACCATTAAATTATAAGCTCCTTGAATCCTTGAATAAGCTCACTTTAGCACATAGAGCAAATTGTGGTTATCTGCACACTATACCAATATCAAGAAATGATTTTAAGCTAGCATATTTTGTTGTAGGCGTTTTTTAAAACCCTTATCTTCTGAGTTAGAATTAATGCAAAGTATTAATTCCAAGGCAGAAGAGGGATAAGGGGCAGGCAATGGGCATTAAGTGACTTGCTCAGTCACACAGCTAAGACGTGTCCCAGGTCAAATTTGAACCCAGGACCTCTCAACTCCAGGACTCTCTATCTACTGAGTTACTTAACTGTCCAAACTATAGACAGTTTTAGAGCTTGAAGAGCACTCTAACCCTAACTGTAACCTATCCAGTCTAATATTCATATTTTAAGATGAAAGAACTGAGTCCTCAAAAGGAGAAATACAACAAATAAGAAGTAGGCACAGTTAGGTGTCAGAGTATATAGAAGCCTGACCTGTAATTGGGAAGAGTCATCTTCCCTAGTGCAAATCAGATTTCTGACACTTCCTAGCTGTTTGACCCTGGGCAAGTCACTTAACCTTATTTGACTAATATATATTTATATATAGAAATATACATATATATTAGCAGAAAGTGGTTGATTGAATTAATTTCAACATTGGCTAGTATTTTTGGCTGAAATCCATGCATATATCTCCTTAAGAAAACTTTAATTAATAAGAAAACTTTTAATCTCTGAGGAAAACAAATTGGAGAGGAAAGAGAGGAAATGGGAAAAAAGAGAAAAAGAGACAGAGCATATGTCTCTTTAGGGAAGAACAAATAAATATTTTCTCTATTGCTTAATTTGAATATTCTTAGAGTTCAGAGTGAATTGGATGCAATTAGACACCCTTCTCCCCAAAATGGCATTCGAATGTGAATAGACTATGCCTAGGATATTATGTCATATATCTAATCAAAATCTGTAGTAATAGCAACCTTGGTAAATACACTGAATCTCTAACACCATAATCTATCATTTCCTCAGTGGGTTCTATGAAAACCAGGAGTGGATTTTTAAAATTAGGCCAAACAGCATGAAAGGGAATATTTTAACAAAGCACCCCCATCCCCTTCAATGTCCAGAGATAGTTTGTTCTTTTGGTTTTTCGTTCTATTTTTAAATGGTGCCTTCTCTTCCCCTCGTTCTAATTTGAACTCCCACCGCAGGACCATTGCACACATCATATATGCTAGTGGTAAAGGTAATTACTTTGAGAATTTCGAGGAATTTAACCATCGCACTTAACAACAGGAAGTTCTTAAGCTGCATGATACGGATGATCGAGAAATGAACAGCGATGAATCATCAACTTCCAGGGCTCTTTTAACAAACACCTGAAATTTTTCCTTGTGTTAGAACTTAAGAAGGAAAAAAAGAGCTACTTGAATGGGTTTAATTCTTTACCCTTCCCTATCAGTCATTTCTTTTGTGAATTTGGATCCTACAGTAGTCATGATACCACTTTGGATGCCATTGGCCTTCATTTCATCCACATCTGTTAAATAGCATGGGCACATGTAACGTTCAGGGAAGGCTACACCCTCTAGGAGGAGTACGCTTGGCCTTTTAGGGATCACTCATCCACTTTTGGTGTTGTAAGAGGTAGCACATGGGAGGGGCTATTATAAAAGCTTGGACTGGATTATTCAAGAATCGGGTTGCCAGGAATTTAATTAATTCCAAAGAGCTTTATTTTAACAATTTATTTATAAAACATAGAAAGAGTGGAAGTAAGAAATCAGAGAGAGGACAGGGTAAGATAGACAGGCTGCCAGGCTCAACCCAGGGCTAGTTAGTCCTTAGCCTCGAGGGCCCTCAGCTTTGAGCTGAGGACCTGGGGAAGCCGGGAGCCTCTCTCAAGAGGTCTCTCCTGAGGCTGGTCCCTTCAGAAAATCCAGGAAAGGGGTCAGCCTTTTTTCACTCGCCATGTGTCAGGCCAAAGGGAAGCAGCCTGAGATCTCAAGCCGGAGCTCCTCCAAAGTCAGGTCGAAGACTGAAGAGGGAAGAGAGTCCTCACAGGAAGCTCCTAGCACTTTAAAAGACTGTTTCTTTTTGTCACTTCCTGTGACTTCCTACATTTGATGTGGACCAATTACAGCTAAAGCCTTGCTTAGGACTGCCCAGGGAGCAGTCAGTCAATTCTGATTCATCACCCGCTATTGCACAAGTGGGTCACAGACCTCCCCCACTCAATTGTGAGTGGAGTGTACGCACTTTGGGTGATCAAATCTCAAAAAGGGCAGCAGAGAGTTAATTTGATCTTCACAGAGTCCACATTTCACCCAGCTCTCACGTGTTGTGCCAAGAACTTGTAGCATGTTCATCAGACACACCATGGTGAAGCCATATTGGCAGATAAACCAAGCCAGGTAGAGCAAACTGGCAGGTCTCAAATCCACTAGTGAGTGATGGAGATGTCTACCTTGAGCATGTGATTGCTTTCCTAGCAGAATGGGGCTTTCTTCTTAGTAGCTTGAAGCAGTGGTGGGATTTAGCAGTGAGGTGAGTATCTGAACAGCATTTTTAAGCACTGTACTGCATCTCCTGGAATGGGGAAAGGGCCACAAAAGGTACCCTAAAAATTCACCCGACCCTGGGCTGCTTACCACAGTAGGCTGGCATCCCACCAAAAAGCAGCCACAGAAGCCACTCCTGAAGATGTGCATGTGTCATGACTTTCTCATCACTGATACTGTCTTCCATTTATCTAAATGCCAAGGGAGTAGGAGGCTTTCAGAGATATGGCGGGCAGCATTTCATTTGCTTATCAGAGCCAGAACACTCACAAACATCAGGATTGGCTTGATGAAATGATGGGGAAATTCCGAAGCTACTAAATGAAAAACAAGAGCTCCACATGCGTTACCAGCAGGATGGTTTGTCTCTAAGAAGGCAGCATGTAACTCCACCAAAATAATGTACCCATGAAGCTCAGAGAGTTACTAATTGTTGGCCCAGGAAGGAGGCAGATGAAATTCATTTTTACACTAGTAGCTGTCAACATGGAATCTAGAAATCCCAAACTTGTAGCCTAGTAAGATCTGGCGAGCCCCAAGTTTTAGGACTAGCTTGTAAGTTGAAGACTCCAAAGTTTGTCCTTCTTCCCAGTTCCTGTGAGAATCCACCCTGAAGGGATCTCAGGCTAGAAGTTTCAGACTGAATAATGGACTCAGGTAAGAGACAACCCACTTGAGGTGGAGGATAAGCCCAAGCCTCTTGAAGACCCTTTAAAGACTCTTTAGTGCAGTAGGCAACACATCAGTCTCAAAAGCTGAAGGTCCCGAGTTCCACTCTTGGAAGGATGGTTTGATATACTGGGAGAGGTTTCTGGAGACAAGAGTCACTCGTGCTTTCCCAGTCACTCATAGCCTAATGCACGGTCTTATGCTTGCTCTCATCATTCTTTTTAGCAATGTGCTTTCTGCTTAAGGCAAACCACAAAAAGGACCAATCCCAGAGGAAAATCTAGGTCTTAAAGCTAAGGAAAGTATAACTCTTGTTCTCTCTAGCCTCAGTTTTTTCACCTGGTGTGGAGTAAGTACTCTTTAAGGTACCCTCCAGCACTTTTTTTTTTTTTTAATGACATGACCAAGTTAATTGCCTGGTAATCACAAAAAGTTTTACTTGGGTGGAAAAAATCATTCTCTCTCTTGATGAAAGCATACCAGAGCTAATAGATGAGGCATATCCTAAGAGGAAAGAAGCTCCCAGGAATGAAACATCCCCAAATTTAACAAGATGCCTTAGCTAGTGAAGTTCCCATTTGTGGGAAATATTTAAGCAAAGACTCAATGGCTATTTTTCTGTTATACTGTTGTAGAGATTCTTTTCAGTGAATGGGTTGGAATATATGATCAAAAAGGTTCCCTCTATCTTTTGACACTCTGTGATGCAGTGATCTTTTCTTTACCAAGACTGCAATGTCCCTTTTTTGACTTATGGACAGTTCTAAAAGAATGTAAATGCCTTGTAGTCAGGAAATATTTCCTTTTTGATTTTTATGCCCACCATGTAGTATAATTTGGTGGCAGACGGAGTAAAGGGAAGAGTTTTGTATCACCTCTCCTTGCGGAGAAGTTCCAATGGGTGGAAACACTCTCCAACAACTCATCAAGAATTTATGGGCTTCGAGACTTTTCTGGGGCACTGAGTGATTAAGAGGTTTGCTCAGTTATATAATCATCAGGTGTCAGAGTCAAGATATGAGCCTAGAGTTCTGATTTCAGGGTTGATTCCTAATCCATGAAGCCATGTTGCTTTTCACCTTGAGAATTCAAATTATTTAAAAGATGTATATTGGAATATAATTGTTAGGGTTTAATATAAGAGCTAGTACTCAGATGCAGCTTGGTAGGATACAGAAGAGATGCCAAATACCTCCACATGCTACTCAGCCATGTTTACTCCTCAATGTTTCTCAAATAGGTTTAAAAGATCTTTGGGAAACATTTACACATATAAATAAAATTTCAATAAAATATAGTTATTACTTTTCTTTGTTCTAAATCAATATGCTGTTGCTTGAATTTGACAACACTTGGGGAGGGAAAAGAATGCTGAATTTGGAAGCAAGAAGTCCTGAATTTGAAATCTGCTTCAAAGATAAATGAGGTTTTTAATCTCTTTCTTCCCCAACTTTCTCATTTGTGAAATAATGACACCTACTTCATATTGTATTGTTACAATCAAATGATTTAAAGTGCTTTGAAAATTTTAAATTACTATGTAATTGTGAACAATGATTTCTTTTCAGCAACTCTAGAATAGCAGCATAAATCTCATGTAATTCATCTCTCCTGACCCAAATAATGCTATAGTTGAACCATACTGTATAGATATGCATGTGGACCATATTTACTTATACTGGAGGAGCTTGGTACAATGGTTAGAAAGATGGCTTCAGAATTAGAAAGATCTGGTTTCAAATCCTACCTCTCATATGTAGTCCTCATGATCTTGGGTAAATTATTTTCCTTCCTCGTTGCCATAGCATACACTACAAGATCATATATTATAGAGATGTATAGTTTGCAATTTTCTATATAAAGAGGCAGCAAGAAAAGAGAATTCTCATAAAAAATTCCCCAAGTTCACACCAGAGTCCTTGGCAACTGCCTGGTGGCAACTATGACCAGACAAGTGGTAGAAGTATTCCTTCCAGAATACTTCAGATGAATAGGCTCCAAGGTCCTTAACTCTAAGTTGTAAAAGTCTGAAGATTCAACACTCATCTGAAAAAAGTAAAGGGACATTAATGATACAAACTCTCTTAGGAGGAACAAAATAGCAGGACAGAACCCAGATGACCTAGATGGAAGAGCCAATAATCCCACCCAAAAGTTGAAGGAAGGGTGAACCTGATCCTCTGATTCATTGACTGGTACATATTAAAAACAAACAAACAAAAAAAAAAACATTCTTTTTTGGGAGGGGGATATTAGCCCATCTTTTTAGCTATTTTCCTTCTTTCTACATATACTACTTTTATTTGCTCTATTAGTGATAAAGTTCTTAAATATAAGTACTTTACATATCTTGCATATTCTAAGTACTTAAATACATCAAATATCATAGATATTTTAATTATTTAAATTATCACCTTCCAAGGCATGAATATACTCAATTCAAACTCATTGGAAACTTAAATTTTCACTTTACCTTTTTATGAGTGTCAAATTTGCCCATCAAACTTTCTTTTCAGTTCTGTTTTTTTCCTTTCTTTCTTTCTTTCTTTCTTTTATTTTTTTGGGGGGGTGGGATTCCAGAAAATTTGAAATTCCTTCATTTTGTTAAACATTTTTTTTTCTTTTTAGGATTGTGTTTAAGTTTGAGAGGTATATATTTCTTGGTTGTTGTCCTAGATCCTTTGCTTTTTGGAGTATTCTATTACATGCTTTGTAGAGGCTGTTAAGTTCATTGTAATCCTAACCATGGCTTCAGGATATTGAATTATTTCCTTCTGGATACTTGTAGTACTTTTCCTTTGACTTGGGAGTCTGGAATTTGGCTACAATAGTCCTGGGGTATTTTGTTTTGGAGTTTCTTTCTGGAGGTCATTGGTAAATTGTCTTCATTTATATTTTTTTAACATTCTGTTTGAAGATAGGTTAGTTTTTCCCGATGATTTTTCTAATAATATGATGTATAGACATCATTATAATTATCATTAGTATGGCCTTCAGATATTCCAATGATTCTTAGATTAATTCTGCTAGACCTATTTTCTAGTGAGGTATTTTAGATTTTCTTCTATTTTTTAATTCTTTGGATTTTCTCATGATTTCTTAAGCTTTCTGCTTAAGGCAAACCACAAAGAGGATCAATCCCAGAGGAAGATCTAGGTCTTAAAGCTAAGGAAAGTATAACTTTTGTTCTCTCTAGCCTTAGTTTTTTCACTTATAAATAGTGTTGCATGGATAAAATTATTAGTTTCTATTTGACTAATTCTAATTTTTAGGGAGTTGTTTTCTTCCTTTATTTTTTTTCCATTTGACCAATTCTATTCTTTAGAGTTGTTTTCCGCAGGGGTTTTTGTTTTTGTTTATTTGTTTGCTTGTTTTGACCTCAATTTCTATTTGGTCCATTCTGTTTCTTAAGGATTTGCTTTCTTTAATGTATTACTGTGCCTCCATTTCCTTTTGACCTTTTCTAGTTTTCAGGGAGTTGATTTATTGAAGGAATTTTTCCCCCCAGTTATTGAGTTTTTTCTATCAGTTCTCTCTTTTTATTTTTAACTTCTTTTCAAGTCTTTCCTAGGATTATTTTGGAGCTTTACATTCTTTCACACTTACAATTGAGGCATCACTTATTTCCTTTTTTGGCATTGTTGTCCCCTTCTAAGTTCATATTTTGACCTTCCTTGTGTAATATTTAAAATGGTGAATCCATAAACTTTAACAATTAAAATATTGGATCGTGACTAAAATAGTTGTAGATATAAATTGTAGTAGATATGAGTGGGTGAGTAAATTGTGACCGCAGAAAATATATTTCACTACAGTGTCTTGTTTTTAAATCAATATATAAGGTAGTCACCAGGGAAATATTCCCAATTATGAATATACCCAAGTCAACTGGGTTTTATAGAGATTTTAATTAATAATATGAGGAATTAAAGAAAAGAGAGAAAGAGAGAAAAAGGAAATAAGTATGAAGGGCCTTAAGCCAACATGGCCTAGCCCTGAGTCTTAAGAGAGAGATTAGTCAGTCAGTCTTTTATCCCTCACCACAAGGTCTGTCTAAGCAAGGATTCTAGTGACAGAGTCTCCTCAGAGAGAGTTCCAGCCAGAGTCCTCCTCAAAGAGCCTTCCGGCCAGAGACTGTTTCAAAGGGCCTTTCTCAAGAGCCTCCAGAGGGACAGAGTCCCCTCAGAGGAGCTCCAGCGAGACCTGCTTAGAGATTGTCCTCCAAGAGCTTCCCTTCTCCAGAGCCTCTCCCAAGAGCTTTTTCTACAAAAGGATTCTCATCAGAGATCTTCCCTGCTTTTTCTTATATAGGGGGTTTTCTCCTATGTCACCTCCCTAAGTCCTTACATCTACCAATCACAGTAGACGTTTTCCAAGGGACAGCCTATTCTAAAAACACTGCTGGGTCGACTAATTCCTTTAGTAAGTTTGTACCAGAAAAAACTTCTGAATAAGTTTTCACCTCTTTGCTCCTGGCAAGTTTACAAGTTGCCTGACCTTTAATAGGTACTTTGCACCCCTTTGTATAAATTCTAAAAATAGGCATGGCTTAAAGAACTTTTTGCCTCATTATAAGTATGGGTCCAAGTACTTTCATTGTTTAGCAAGGAGTTCTCTCCCCCAAAGCAGTCCCAAGTACGGGTGGAGCAGAGGTCCTCCCATTTCTGATCCTGACGAGTTCTCACATCCAAATGTGGAATGTTCCCAGTAGGGAATTGTTCCAATGGAGAATTCCCTGATGGGGAAATTTTTAACATTCACAAGTCTGAGAAATTTCAAGATTTACACCTGTCACTAAAATTACAATCAAGGGTCAGGTTTTTCTTGGTCTTTTGCTCATTTTTCTAGCTATCTCACCTCCCTCTCTCCCATTTCCTTATGTTATGGGGTTCATATATGAACCCCTGGGGTTTGGGAAGGATGCCTTTTGCAAGAATGCAAGACTTCAAAACTTAGCTTAAAAACAAAAAGAGAAATTTATTAATTTAGAAAATAATGTTGAGAATGGCCAGGAGGATAGCAAGGTGGAACAGTAAGATGGGGAGCAGTTCCTGGGAGGACAGCATAAAAGGAAAGGCTGTTCCCCATGAGGACAGCATGGATAGAAAAGGTGTCCTCCAGACAACATCAGTTCTGGGGATTTTATACTCTTTACAACAGATGCTATGTCATGGTGGGGATGTGACCTATGGAGTGTTAGACCCTCAGGTATTTGGTGGAGTGGGATGGTCATCTGACTGGGGTCTGCCTGGAGGCATAAAAATTCATCTCTTTGTCTATCTTAAATCTAGAGGACAATCAAAGAGGATAAACATCTCAGGACCTTAGGGGGGTCATTGGTAGTTTCTGGGTTCAGAGTCATGAGGATGCAAGGGAGCGAGAGAGTTTCCCTGATAATAGTTTGCCTGGGTTTCTGGGGGTACAGTGCCCATGTCACTTATCTATTGCTTGAGTTTCTTCTTTGTTCCTAGGATAGAGGGAGTACTTTTCCCAACCTCTACAATACTCTTCTCTAGTAATTAAGATAGGCCTGGCTTCCTTTGTTTTCCACAATATGTCTGACATGGGCCCTGTACCCTCAGAATCCCAGGCGAACTATTACCAGGGAAACTCCCTTGCCCTTGCATCCTTGTGACTCTTAACCTAGAAACACCCAATGACCCCACCCAGGGTCCTGAGATGTTTACCCTCTTTTGTCCTCTAGATTTAAGATGGACAAAGAGATGAATCTTTATGCCTCCAGGCAGGCCCCAGTCAGATGACCACCCCACCCACCAAATGCCTGAGGGACAAATACTCTCCAAGTCACCTCCACACCAGGACATAGCATCTAAAGGGTATATAATCCCCAGAACTAATGTCGTCTGGGGGACAGTCTCTCCATCCATGCTGTCACCATGGGGGAACAGCCTTTCCTTTCATGCTGTCCTCCCAAGGAACTGCTCCCCATCTTGCTCTTCCACCATGATGTCCTCCTGGCCACTCTCAACATTACTTTCTAAATTAATAAATCTCTTTTTTGTTTTAAGCTAAATTTTGGAGTCTTGCATGCTTGCAAAAGGCATCCTTCCCGAACCCCAAAGGTATCCTTCCCACCCATAACATGTCTATCAAGAAAGTAGCCCTTCTGGCTTGCTCAGGGGAGGCTTTCAGATATTTTGTCCAGCTAAATTCAGCACCCTGTGTTACCAGTTCCCCTATTCTTTCATGGGCTGGGCTAGTTCCTGCTGTGCTGCTTCTCTTGGCTGGGTAAGTCTCCTTCTCTGGACTCAATTGTCTCAGGCATTTGACTTGACTCAAAAATGAAACTGATAAAATGCAAATGTAAATGATCATAGAATTATAAAATCACAGCTTTAGAGCTGGACAAAACTTCAGAAGTCATCTAGTCAAAGTAGAAACTGAGGCTAAGGAAGAGTAAGCAACTTCCCTAAGATCCCAGACGTAGTTAGCATCAGTGAAAGGATTTTAAAGCGAAAACTATCTGTCTCCTGTATCATGATGTGAAACTTCATCAGTGTGTATGTGAGTGTGAGTGTGTGTGTGTGTGTGTGTGAGCGACACAGAGAGAAACAGAGAGTACTTTTTTATCTATTAATTTTAGATTGAGAATTTCATGACCTTCCTGAGATAATTGCAAATAATCTGATAAATCTACATAACCTTCTAATCTGTGAGCTACTAGAGTCAAGATCCAAGACTATGAAATGTCAAGAGCCACTAAAATAATGCAAGACAACTACACAAAAGCATATATTAGCACTGCTTCTATTGATAATAAAATGGATGTTTATATTGCATTTTAAGGCTTGGCAAGTACATTTTGTAGACACTGTCTCACTTACCCCTCTTACCATTATCCCCAAGGTTAGACACTCTATTGAGTATTACCTCCATTTTACCAAAGAAAACAGAATCAGCAAGGTTAAGTAACTAGCCCAAGGTCACACAGAATTTTAAAAGACATTCTTTATTCTGAAAGAACTTTGTCACTGCATGACAATGTTGAGGTAAAAGGGATTATTTCCTGGACAAACAGTTTTGTTTTTGCTTATCAAAAATTTCCTTTCAAACCTGTCCTAGGCTAGTTTTTCTTTTGCAAAGCCAAGGCCTGCCTGCCTGTTGAATGGTCACATTATGTATCAAAGAAACAGGAACCCCATTCAGAAGAAAACCTTCTTTGTTATCAGTGCCCTTGCAAGGTCTCCAGGAGCCTCAGGGCTGAACACCTAGAATCCTATGATATCATTCTCCTCATCATTCATGTTCTTAAAAGAGTCACCTCTCTGAGGAACAGGGCCAATAATCGGTGTTTGGACTTGCATGAGCAATGCATATGAAGTAGAGATTTATTTCTTCCTTCTTGACAGGAGGTTCACAGCGTGACATATTTTTCCATACTGTATGCAACAATTTTTTAAACATCTCTTAAGGTCAGCATTTGAAATGAGAATGCTCCTTTTCATAACCACATTTGTTTGGAAATGCTGTTATTGTGACACGTCAAAACATGTCACAAGCTATTAGCATGGATGGTCCAGGAGTCCTAAGCAGTACACTTAGGAATCTCAGGCACAGCTTCCTGGTGAGTTTGAGCTCCATGAACAAAGCCCTAATCTCTGCACTCGGCCTTTTTTTTCTGCACAGTGTAGAGAACAGGCAGACTTCTGCCATCACACATCTGAACAGTCCTTACATGCACCAAGGTGTCACTATGGCATATGGTTCTCAACTTTGTAAGTATGAGTGCCCGTGAAATGATCCACTTGGGATACATTCCTTGGAAAATCCCTAGATTTGGGTGAGCCTTTTTGGAAGAGGAATACGCTAAAGAAGGAGGTGTCCTCAGTTCCCATCACTTCAGATGAGCAGTACCCAAGGGATTTGAATTCATTTCTCTTTGACAGCCATGCCAATCTTATGCCCCCCTTCATGTAGTTTGGTAATGTAAGCCAACAGAAAACACACAGACACACATTCATAAAAGTATAAACAGACACAAAACCTTCAATATTGATTCTTGCAAAGACAGATCAATTTTCAGTCTTCATATTGCCTATAATAATCAACTTGATCCTTGACTAGATATGTTTACCATTAACAACAACTCTTCCAAAGATGGTACCAATTCTAATTTCTGTGCATGTCGAGGAGCTGCATGCAAAGTAGCTAAGGGCCCAAAGTCACTCGTCCCAGAAACTTAACTAGAAACTCTAAAGAAATCAGCTTTAAAAGGGGGGTGACTTTCTTCAATCACAAATAAGTAGACATAGTCAAAGAACATTCAGTGACTTTCAGATGATTCCCCCAAAGCCTCCTATGGGAAGATATGGGGTTGGCTATAAGAAGGTGAGACTCCACAGGAGGTAAATGGTTTTTAAGAGGGTTTGTCAGTGCTTACACCCATAGTCAAATATTGTGTCCATAGCAGGAATTGTGAGCACCTAAAAATGATGTTGTCAAATGACATTGCCTAGTTACCGTCCATCTTTGAGTGAAATTGATTACTGATTACTGATGTATAATTCAGTATTGCTTATCATAGCAGTAACCATTATATTGGAGCTCTATCATTTAAAACAAGCTATAAATCTTTGAGGCTGGAGTTTTATTGTGCACATCTATTCCAAACTAAAATAAGTGAGGAAAGGAAAATGCCAGTTGAGGGAGATAAGAAAGATGGATGAAAGATGATGCAACCTAATCACAAGATGTTTTCCTGATGTTGCATTCTGCTGGTATAGAGAGTGGTAGATAAGAGACTTTCTGGAGCATGTTCTATGGAAAAGACTAATTTTGTGTGCCCCTTCATAATATAATAAAATATGGAAAGTTCCTGGTCTGGGAGAGCTCAGTGGGGTTGGTTCTTATAGGAAAATGTCAGCTAAATTTGGGTTTTCCAAGGATAATGAAGACTAGAGATCAGATGGTCAAATAGCATGATTAAGAACCAATCATGGGGGCAGATAGGTAACTCAATGGATTGAGAGCTAGACTTAGAGACATGAGATTTGGGATTCAAGTCTGACATCAAACACTTCCTAGCTGTGTGACCCCTGGGCAAGTCACTTGAGCCCCATTGCCCAGACCTTATTGCTCTTTTGCCTTGGGATCAATATACAGCATTGACTCAACTGGAAAGTAGGGACTTTAGAGGGGAAAAAAGAGAATTAATTACAGTTATCATTTTAGGGGCATTGCTGGAACTTATGAAACTACTGAACTGTATAAAAAAAACTATCTGTGTCAGAGCTCTTTGATTACTGAGGGACAATTGGTATCTATTATAAGCTATCACTAGTCTTATCAATCAATAGGCAAGCTTGGATCTTGTGTGCCTCGGTCTCTCATTATCAAAGGTGTATTGCAACATTTGAGGTTCTCCTTCCAACTTGTGTCTGTAACATCCTTTTGGGAGTCTACAATTAGAATTTCTTAGAGGAATGTGACAAAGAATGAGACATAGATTTGGAAGAGATGGGTTTGGGCAGGTGAAAACTTTCCAGCAGTGAGATCTATCCAATGATGGGTTGGGCAACTTGGGAAGTGTTAGGTTCTTCTTCCCTAGAAGTATTTAAGCAGAACATGAATGGCAATTTATTTGTCATATATATTCTGGGTAGTTAGGTGGCACAGTGGATAAAGTTCCAGGTCTGTGATCAGGAAGACCTAAATTCAACTGTGTTTTTGTGGGTAGGATGAGCTAACATAATAAAAATGACAATCCTGCCCAAATTCATTTACTTATTTATTGCCATACCATTAAACTGCCAAAAAACTCTTTTACTGAATTAGAAAAAAAAACATAACAAAGTTCATTTGGAAGAAGAAAATATCCAGGATGTCCAGGGAAATGATGAAAAAAAAATGCAAAGGAAGGAGGACTAGTAGTCCCAGATCTCAAACTATACTATAAAGCAGTGGTCATCAAAACAATTTGGTACTGACTAAGAGACAGAAAGGAGTATCAGTGGAATAGACTATGGGTAAATGACCTCAGTAAAACAGTCTATGATAAGCCCAAAGATCCCAGTTTTGGGGACCAAAACCCACTATTTGATAAAAACTGCTGGGAAAATTGGAAGAGAGTATGGGATAAATTAGGTTTGGATCGACATCTCACACCCTACATGAAGATAAACTCAGAATGGGTGAATGACCTGAATATAAAGAAGGAAACTATAAGCAAATTAGGTGAACACAGAATAGTATACTTGTCAGATCTTTGGGAAAGGAAAGACTTTAAAACCAAGCAAGAGCTAGGAAAAAAATCACAAAATGTAAAATAAATAATTTTGATTATATCAAATTAAAAAGTTTTTGTACAAACAAAATGAATGCATCCAAAATTAGAAGGGAAGTAACAAATTGGGAAAAATCTTCATTACAAAAACCTCAGACAAAGTCTAATTACTAAAATTTATGAAGAGCTAAACCAATTGTACAAAAAATCTCCAATTGATAAATGGGCAAGGGACATGAATAGGCAATTTTCAGTTAAAGAAATCAAAACTATTAATAAGCACATGAAAAAGTGCTCTAAATCTTTAATAATCAGAGAAATGCATATCAAAACAACTCTGAGGTATCACCTCACACCTAGCAGATTGGCTAACATGACATCAGAGAAAAGCAATGAATGCTGGAGGGGGTGTAGCAAAGTTGGGACATTAATGCATTGCTGGTGGAGTTGTGAATTGATCCAATCATTCTGGAGGGCAATTTGGAACTATGCCCAAAGGGCGATAAAAGACTGTCTGCCCTTTGATCCAGCCAGAGCACTGATGGGCTTGTACCCCAAAGAGATAATAAGGAAAAACACTTGTACAAAGAATATTCATAGCTGTGCTCTTTGTGGTGGCAAAAAAATTGGAAAATGAGGGGATGCCCTTCAATTGGGGAATGGATGAACAAATTGTGGTATATGTTGGTGATGGAATATTATTGTGCTCAAAGGAATAATAAAGGGGAGGAATTCCATGGAAATTGGAACAACCTCTAGGAACTGATGAAGAGTGAGAGGAGCAGAACCAGGAAAACATTGTACACAGAGACTGATACATTGTGGTACAACAGAATGTAATGAACTTCTCCATTAGTAGCAATGCAGTGGTCCTGAACAACTTGGAGGAATCTGTGAGGAAAACCACTATCCACATTCAGAGGAAACACTGGGGGGAGTAAAAACACTGAAGAAAAACAACTGCTTGAATACATGGGTGGAAGGTATATGGTTGTGGTTGAACATCCTAGTGCAAGCAACATCATTTATATACGTTCTGATCAAGGACACAAGTAATACCCAATGAAATTGTGTGTTGGCTGCGGGAAGGGAGGAAAGGGAGGGAAATAAAGTGAGTATTGTAACCAAAAAAATTAAATTAAATTAAAATTTTGAAAAAAGTGTTCTTGAATGCTTCCTAGCTAAGTAAGTCACTAAAACCCCTTTGCCTCAGTTTCATCATCTGTCAAATGAACTGGAAAAGGAAATGGCTAACCACTCTAATTTCTTTGACAAGAAAACCCCAAATGGGATTATGAAGAATCAAACCTTATTGAATAATGTCCAAACAATAACAAAAATGTTATGGAGAGAATTCTTGTTCTGATATGCATTGGATCATATGGGGTCTCTTACTTCCTCCTTTCCAACTCTGAAGTTCTAGAATTTTGTAAATATTGAGGAATTTTTAGCATCCGAGAAAAGATTTTATCTTTGGAAATCATCAAAAAGTAATCTACTTATTTAAGCTGTTTCTTGTTTAGTTGGCCTCAATGATACCATTTACTGATTGATTTATTGGTTGGACTTTTTTTTTAATGAGGCATATCTATCATTTCAAGAATAATGACTCCTGGCATGATTTATAGGCACATTCACATACACTTTCATATACATGCATACATGCATCTAAGAGTGAGAAGGGTCTCACAGTCTCCTTTGTAATTTATTTGTAAATTCTTAACTCCTTGTGTGGTACCTCATTAGCACATATGCCTCCAGAAGTTCAGAGAAGAAATAGTCAAAGATAGGGTTCCGACTGAAGCTGGGATCATGATTTCCTTTAATGAATAGATAAAATGTGATACATGAAAACTGAGGAAATCTATTTTTCTCTTTTCATCTCCAACACCCCCTCACTGTGAATATCAATTGAGCATCATACTGGTGATTTTGCCAGAATAAAAATGGGGAAATATTTTGTAGCATAATTTGTAACAGATGGAAGAATCAAGAACTGTGAGTTTTTCATTTTGGTCTTGAAAAGAAAATTAGTTATTCTTAAGTCTTGGTATCAGAAACATTGGCACAGAATTTCTACTTTTTTTAGAACATAGAAGCAATTAATTGCCTCATTGTTAATTGACATCCATTTTAGGATTGTACTACCCCCTAAACTGTGCATCAGAAAATCTCTAGCTTACTGTAAAGTACATTTCAAGAGCTACCTCCTACTCAAGGACTTTCTTGAAGCCTTAGCTACAAGTCCTTTCCTCTCATTGGAATCATGTTGTATTTACATTGTATTCACATAGTGTACATATGTTTTATCATCCCATAGAATATAAGTTCTCTGATGTCCAGATGTCTATTTCTGCTTTTTACCTCTGGTGCCATACAGTACTGGCACCTGATCAGCACTTGATGAATGGATGTTAAATTCTTTCTGGAACATTAACAATGCAGGGTATTTCTCTTAGAAGTTGGTACTTTTCATAAAACATATCTAAGCTCATAATAAATGCAAAGTTTCTCCAGTTTTACGGAACTAAAACTTTTGGCACACCCTTTACATACCAATATTTTACTCACAATGCCTGATGTTGTCTGGCATTTACAGTGCATAGTTTTTGCTGGACTTATAAAAGTACAGATCTGGGAATCAGGATATCAAATGTAGATCCTAGGTCTTATACCCACCAATTGTTCTGACTCTCAGTTTATGCATCTGAACAATGGGCATAGTAACTGAAGTATCACAGAGTTGTTGAGAGAAAAGAGCTCTGTAAAATTTAATGTGTTGTGATTTTGAGAGTGATGATGATGATGATGGTAATATGACAAGTAGTATGGTTGAGGGATCTAAAAGTTGATTCTTCAAAAGTGAAAAAAAACAAAACAAATAAGTCATGCCTTACCCAACTTGACCCCCTTCTTCCTTCAACTTAAATGAGATCATGAATATAAAATACTTTGTAAGCCTTAAAACACTATAAAAATGCCAGTTATTATTGTTGCTATTGTCATTTTTGCTATTATTCCAGCCAAGTTATTTCATTCCCTGAGTCTTCTACTACATTCTAGCTGGGCTGAAGTAATGTTTATAGAATAATATAGGTGTGAGCTGGTAATATTTAACAAGTAGCTCCCACAGTCAGTGTATAATAGTGTGTGGTTGAACCCAGGTCTCCTCCACTCCATGGTTGCTGTGTATCCACTAAAATGATACCAAATAAATTAGTAGCTAAGGGGGATGGTATTGGTAGTAATGACCTACATATGCTCATCCTATTCTTGTGGAGAAGATAAAGAGATAAAAATTGAATAATAATGCAATAAGGTAACTTCCATTCCCAGAGCAGCTGTTCATAGATCAAGGTCACTATGCAGCAGGTTGAGTAGGATCTAGGTTTGTCCCTAGCTATTTAATTTTTATTAAATCAAATTTAACTTAATATTTTATTTTTCAAAGATTTGGATGAAGGCATAGATGATATAAATATCAAATTTGCAGATGATACCAAGTTGACTGTGTGAGGATCTAAAAGTATCCTAATAGACTAGGTAATTGAGCTAAATTGAATGAAATGAAATTAAATAGGAATAAATGGAAATCCTTATGCATGAATACAAAAAAAAATCAAGCGTACAAATATGAAATGGAGAAGACATGGCTAGATAACAGTTGTCCTGAGAAAGATCTGGGGATTCTAGTAGACTGTATTCTTCATATGATTCAATAATTTAAGTCAAGCAGACAAATATGGCAGAGAAATCTGGGGTCACTTTAGGAAAGGAAGAACTAAGATATCCCTACTTGTCAAGCTACAGCAGGCATATTGTGTTTAGGTCTGGGTACCATGGTTGAAGACAGGAATTCGTTACATTAGAGGAGGCCCTGAAATCATACCATTTGGTGATCAATTGAAGAAACAGAATTTACGTAGCCTGGAGAAAAGAAAACTCATGTAGATCATGACAGCAGCTACCAGTATTCTAAGGGCTGCCCTGTGGAGGAGGAATTGGAATTATTCTCTTTGTTTCATTAGAACAGAAACAGCAGCAGTGAGTGGAAAATGTCAAGAGGCAAATTCAGCCTTAATGTCATGGGAACATTGCAAACAAGGAGGACTGCCCAAAGTGGGATGGGCTGCCTCCAGAAGGAGTGGGTTCTCTCTCAATGGAGATCTTCAAACAATGAATGAACATCAGAGTGTTGGCATACTCTAGCCAGGATTCCACTGATTTATATGCTCACTCAACTCCTGCCATTTCTCACCTTCAATGATCCACTCTTTCATGATGCCAAGGACACACATTTAGAGTATATCCATGTGTGCTATATGTATGTATATACATATCTGTATGTGAACATGCATCAGTTTGTGTTTGTTGGAATTCATCTGTTTTCCCATTGTGGAGAAAGCAAGATATAGCAAAGTAACATTGGACTATTTGAGGGAATGGAACTGGACCTCTGAAGAGAACAATTGAGATAGCAGAGCAGCCAAATCTGAGTCAGATACTCTGACATTCACTCCCCCAGCCATATGTGAAAGCAAGTTTGCATCTTTCAAACTTTTAATCAGTTTTTTCTTGATTTTATTTTCTAAACCTAGTTAGTCTTGTTTACCATCATCCATAAATTTATAATTCCAACTGAGCTACCTTCTGCCTGTGTTTCTAAACCTATTATAGAACTTTAATGACTGAGGTGATTGATGGGGCTACTTTGAGAGCAGACTTCATTCTACAGCATGACATCCTCAAGGACAGAGGGCAGGTCCTGGCCTGGTTAATTGTTGTGCAATAATCTTCAGTGATGGAAAAAATTTGGAACATGGTATATAATAGTAGCTACGCTGAATTTCCTTTTGTGTGAGACAATCAAAAATCACAAATGCCAAATAACGAATTACCCTAATAGAGGAAGTGTTGAATTCCTTGGCATGACATTATTAAATGATTCTCTTTCAATTTCTTCCTCTCAAGATGTATTCTTAATCTTTTGGGATGTTAAGCTGCATCAGCAGTGCATTGAATGTTCACCATCCATGACATTCTGTTTTTGCTTTGGTAATTGATCCTTTCTCATAGATAAAATATGTCCTTCCTCTTCTGTTTTTTCATTTCAAATTTTATCTTACTTTAGAGGAGCACTCTGAGAGAGTATGAGTTTTCAGTTGGGTCCTGCATTCCTGGTGTCAGAATCATTGCCATTGAGTTTCACACTTAATAGATGAAGATACACATATGGGAAAGAAAGTTTGGCTGGCCCTACAATGAGAATGATCAATGATCAATTGGTCACAGTTGAAGTATTTTCTGCTGTTTATTTTCCTCAAGACAAGGTAGGGGAATGACCATATTCATCAGTATCTACTATTTATCACCTATTGAAACATAGGCATTTTCTTTGCCTTGGACTGAATTCTAGACATATGAAAAATTTCAATTAAATTAAAATTAATTAAAATTAAAAGTATATATATATATAATTAAAATCAATTAAAAATAAAATCTATAGATTTCTTTAGGAATTGTTGTGTTTCATTCCCCAAATATTACCCTAGCACTCTGTATTTTGTGATGGAAGGGAAATTCTCTTCTAATTAATTATTTCTCTGCTTTTATAGGATGTAATTGAGAGGAAAATAAGGAAAACTAATGTTTTCTGTTATGAAATTTCTGGAATTTCCTTCTATAGTTGCCATCACTAAAAGGCATTCTAAGACTGTATAGGTACAAGAGAGAATAAGTTTGAAAAATTGCAAGGGGCACCTGAGTGGCTCAGTGGATTGAGAACCAGGCCTAGATATGGGAGGTCCTAGGTTCAAATGTGACCTCAGACACTTCCTAGCTGTGTGACCCTGGGCAAGTCACTTAACCCCCATTGCCTAGCCCTTACCACTCTTTTGCCTTGGAACCAATACTCAATACTGATTCCAAGACAGAAGGTAAGGGTTTAAAATAAAAGAGTTAAAAAAAAACAATTGCAAACCTTGTGAATTGAGTCAAATAATAAAATCTAGAGCAAACATTAGCAGTAAATTATTCACAAAATGGTCACATTTTTATATGAATTAAAAGTGTTGCTGTCCTCATCTACCATTGATTGCATGCTATTTTAACCCAAATCTCTGGATTTCATAGCAATCTTAGAAGCAAAAAAGACTCTAAAATAATATTATTGCTTTAACTAGACAATCATTTTGACATGTAATTTGATGTATTGGGTAGAGAATTAGCTTCAGAGTTGAAAAGTCCTGGGTTCAAATTTCACCTCTGCCACATACAGGTTATGTGAGACTGGAAAAGATATCAAATGTCTCAGTATACCTAGCAACTCTTAAATCTTAAGTTGCAAGGAGCTAATTGTCATTGCTCGCTGTGTTTTTTCACTATAGATTCCTTAGACCAATGAAACTGTGAGTGCAAACATCAGCATTAACAAGAAATTTCAATTGCATTCTTACCACTCATCAAGCAGTTTACTAATTGCTGGGGAGATGATGAAAGGCATTATAAACCTAGACATCCACCACCAGGAACAACAAAAAACAAGAAAAAGAAGAGAGAGAGAGACATGGGTTTCAGTTTTGGTTTAAAAAACAATGCTAAATGTCAATGGCCCATTTGACTTCAGAAATTAGATGAATACATATACCATATTATTTTCAGTAGAGAAGTGGACCACAGATTAATAATGTAGGCACTATCAGATTAAAATGTTATATTGGTTGTTTTTACTTAACCAAATTTAGTCTTATCCTTTTTTCAGCATGGAAGGGATGTAAGATAATTTTAGCATTGTGACTTAAAATCTTAAAAACTATTAATTTGGTCACCAGGGAAAAAATCCCAAATAATAAAATACTCAAGTCAGCTGGAAATTATGGTGATTTTAATTAATATAGAGTGAAGGAATTAAGGAAAAAAGAGAGAGTGAGGAAAGAGTTAATTTAAACTGCTCTGGCTCAGGCTGATCCAGGCAGGAGTTAAAGGCCTTGGCCAAAGTGGCCTCCCTGAGCCCAAGGGAAAGGGAGTCAGTCTTATCACTCACCACATGACCATCTCAAGAAGCTGTCTGAGGGATATCCTCCAGGCTCAGTTCCTCCTGTGAACTGACTAAACTGCCTCTGGCTTCTCATCAAGACCTCCTTTTAAAGATCTTTTCTCTTGTGTCACCTCCCCTAAATTTTCACATCTACCAATCACAGCAGACAATTTTCTCCAGGACTTCCCATTCTTTAGTTCTCACCTCCTTTGATTAGATTTTCTCCAGGACTGTCCGTTCTTTAATTCTCACCTTCTCTGGTTAGATTACGTCTTTTGAGCTACTTCACACTTCTTTGTTAAGTTCACCTTTTGTGAGTTACTTGACATTTTTGTGATTAATTTAACCTTTATAAATACTTGACAACTTTTTGTATTAGATCTAAAAATCGACTTAGCTTAAAGTTCTAGCTTCATTATAACATGAGTTAAGTACCTTCATTGTTCAAATAGGAGTTTACAACTTTATCTTCCCCTAAAGTACTGTCTGAGTAGGGTGGAGTAATTTTAAAATTCACAGGGACATATTTCAAAATTACTAAATTATTAAAATATAATCTTTTAAAAGTTGGTTCCAAATATTTTCTCTGAAATAATACAGCAACAACTATTCAAAACCTGTGCATGTGTCTGGGAGAAAGGAGTGGAGAAGTAAAGAGAAAAGAAGTGAGGGGACTATTGAGAAAAAGCATATATATTATTTTTAAAAATAGCATTCTACATTCTTTGTTTTTTATAGTTTTAATACTGGATCTTGTTTCTTTTAAGTAGGCTTGAAAAGCTTTATTTCACCACAGTGATAAGCCATAGATTCTTGATGAGATGGGTAAAGTTAAAAGATTATAAAAGTGAATACCTGGTGATTTCAATGGCAGGCTTTATTAGTGTGTTTTTCTTATAATAGAATATTCTAGATCCTAAAATGTAACATATTGATGGATTGGTTTCCTTATTCTTTTTGCTTAGGAGCTTCCATAACATTAAAAATCTTAAAGATTTTCTAGTCAATCATTGACTTTCTGTTCACTGAATAACAATATTTCTTAAGTTCTCTCTTCATGGAACTGAATAATCATCACCTCCACAGCTTGCTGTTTATTACTTATTTGATAGAAATAGAATATGACATTATGAGAAACAGTTCCATGGAAAATACCAGACTCTGTGTAACTGCCTTTTAATACTATGATTTGATTTTCTGTAATCCTACAAAGAGTTCTTGTTTTTTCCCCCCTTTAGGTAGTGTCTCTTCTGTAGGTTTGCTTTTTATCCATTTATTTGTGAAATTAATTTTCTTAAAATCAATTTGCATTGAATTTGTGTCCACTGTTCCTATTCTCAATCACCACTCTCTCAGTCCAACAGATGGATTTCTGAGAAATTTCTGTCTAAATTGGACTTTTTTTGCTAAATTGAATCATATTTACCCATTAGAATAGATTTTATTTTTCAAGCTGCCTCTTTCAATTGCCAGTTTAACTCGCGAATCTTTAGTTTTTAAATTATATTACCCTATTCTTTGTTGGATTACTCATAAGCTATTAGTAAGCAATGTCATAGATACATGGTAGGCTGAATGGGGCTCCTTCTGACTAGTGATGTAATTTATCAATCATGAATTGACTTCCTGGTTCAAAACTAATTTCCATATGCCTTCTTTTTAAGAGTAAGATAAAAATAGCAATCGAATGACATCAAACATTGTCATGTGATTCTGATATCTGGGAGGATGATTATATAGCAAGGCAGATGAATATTATTTAGATGGTTTGTAGCTATTGATCATTGACAATAGCAATTTTTATTTTACTTATAGTCAGACAAGTGGCAACAGAGATTTATTCATGTACCTGGGGTGTACCTTAAGTTCAAATCTAGCCTCGGACATTTGCTAGTTGGGCCTTGGACAAGTCATATAATTTCTGTTTGCTTTAATTTTCTCATCTATAAAATGGGGATAATAGTGGTAGTATTTTTGATGACATAATATGAGTATGAAATTTTAATTAATATCCAATAACTCCAAGTATTATATTTTATAAGATTTATTAGTAATCACTTGAAGTAGAAGTATAAGAACAAAAGTAAAAACCTGAGTAAAGCCACGTGAGTAAAATGCTCCTTCCTGGCACTCACCCAACCTCCAAAACCAAGTTCCTAGGAAAAGAGAGTGAGGGAGGAGCCACACAAAACTTATAGCTTCTGTCTGTTAGTTATATAATGTAGATATGTAAATGGAATGCTGGGAAAGAGAGTCCTGGGGAGTGTAAATTTCAGATTTACTCCACCATGCTTAGTCTAACAACCAGGAACATATACACCCCTACTTAATGATTAAGTATTGAGGAGGATGACCTATGACAGACATGTGCTAGGAAGTGACAAATAAAAAACAACTGACAGACCTCCTGGGCTGTTCTAAGTCAAGCTTAAGGTACCATTGGTACATGTGAGATGCAGGAAGTGATGTAAAGAACAGTCTATATATTTCTTGTCACTTCTTCTCTCTGGACTCTCTCGCAGAGAGGTGGCTCTCAATCTCACTCTCCCTCATGGAGACATTGGTCTCTGTCGGCAGTGTGGGGAGTCCTGAGCAGCATTTGGCGTCTTGGCCTTTGTCATTTACAGCTTTCCAGTAAGGGACTAGAGAAGCTCAGTAGTGTGGGTAAGGTGAGGAGTCTTCCCTGAGCAACCTGGGTGAGCGATTTAGGCTGATTCCTTTTTCCTTTACCTCCTAAAAGCAGTATCCTCTTAGGAGGCCCCTCATCTTGGAGTAGACCTCATGGCTGGAAGCCAAGCTAGTTTTAATCTTCTGAGGAGGCCTTGTGGCTGAGTTCTCCAAACTTTCCTTGGCTTAGGTTAGGCTGGAGAAATCTTATACCTTTTTCTCTCTTCTTCTTCTTAATTTCTTCCCTCTATTGTAATTAAACCACCATAAAATTCCAAGACTGACTTGAGTATTTTTATTGGGATTGAATTAATCTCTGGTGACCACTAGTATAATATATTCAGTCAATAACCCCTAAATTTTACCCCTTACAGTTGCACCTCATAGATGAGATTATAATCCATCATGGGATAACCAAGCCCCTTAGGAAACCCTCCCTTCTCTGGTATGAGAGTGTAACAGGCATAAAAGGCATGTATTTATATGTCCCATCCATTACAATATGGAGGTGAGGAATACAATAGTGAAAATCACTTCTGATGTCTCATCCATTTAATTTTTATAAATATAGAGGTGAGGAATGCTATAGTGCTTCAGCACTTTGCTTCAACCTCTAAATGGACTCATCACTTATTACAAACAACTCAAAGGTAGGCAAATGATCAGTCAGAGGTAGTGATTCTACTAGATATCTGAAAATCATTTCAGAAGACCCCTTAAAATCAGTTGAGATTTTAGCTCATTAAATTCTATAAAGGCTGTATACAAGTTGTAACCAGTTTAATGGAGTCCATCCATCATCATCTATATGACAATCAACAAAGACAAAAAGGAACAAAAGGCCTTTAAGGCAACAAGTGACCTTGATGGATCTGGTGACAAACCCAGCATCCATAAGGACCTATGCTTTTGCCATGGAAAAAGGTTTGTCCAAGTTGTTTATGGACTTTTATAATGGTATTTTCTCCAGTCCAGTCATAGGGTAGGGTACAAATAACAATAATGTAACAGAACATATAGCTAATGACCAAAACACAGTAGCTAAAAATTAGATAGTGTAACAGAAGATATTAGATTAGATCAATATGTGAACTTAAAAAAATTGAATTTTAAAGCAAACAATAAGCTTTAGAGGATACAGGCACTGAATTAAATATTCCTTTTATCTACTTCTGATAGTTGCATTACAGAGACTTCTTCACTATTTGGAGGGGAATAAACTGAAACACTTAAAATCAATAAGACAATGAAGTCTGAAAAGGCTTAAAATTCACCTCCAGACTCTTTAAGGTTCTTTCTTCTCCCCAGTATCATCATCCATTTAGATTCCTTTGGTCACACTTCTGGGGTTCCCCATACCAAGGGGGATTGCTGAACTAAGCATAGAGTAGACAAACACCATATTGGATGTGTGGCAGAGGCTGCATAGAATCTCACTTCTGCATCTTGAGATTACTCAAGATATATTTCAGTTGTTTTTCCTTGGGGAGGAATGGATAAATGTCAAAAATCCAATCAGTACAAGTACTCCCAAGAATGATATTAAGAAAAGGCATCCTAAAACTTTGGTAATGCACTGCTCTTTCATAGAGAGGTATGTAATGGCTAAGAGTAAATTTAAGAGTTTGGGGAGAGTTACCTTCCTTCCCCTCCCCCAAGGAAGCCTCTTGCTTCCACTGCCACATGGGCAGGAGACTGCTGCTCCCCTTGATTGCTCTCCCCAGCTATGTGGGCAGGGATTTAAGAGGGTGGAAGCAGTCCTTCTGGTAAAAGCCTTTACGAGGCTAATTATTCACTAAGAGAAACACCCAGGCTTCCAAGGCAGTAGCAAATACTCAGCTATTAGCAATGTAAGGGGAATTCATACTTTACTCTCTAAGCAGAAAAATGGTTCACAATGACCCCCAGCCAGTGTGCTCAAGAGAAGTGACAGGAGGCTCCCAGTGGCAGGCTCAGAGAGGACCCCCAGGCAGTATCTGGTCGAATGTGGGAGGCAGTGGCAGGTGGCAGCAGCAGGAGCAGGAGCAGCAAAGGCAGGAGGAGGAGGAACAGGAGGGCAGCAGGAGCTTGTAAAACTAATCTGTCTTTAACTGAACTAGGAGTAAGGGTCCTAAACTCCAGACTGTGTCACCAAAAATATAAAATTGAAATTAATATCCAATAACTTCAAATATTATGTTTTATAAGATTTATTAGGAATCACTTGAAGTAGAAGGAATACAAGAACTAAAGTAAAACCCTGAGTAAAGCCATGTGAGTAAAATTCTCCTGCCTGGCACTCACCCAACCTCCAAAAGTAAATTCCCTGGAAAAGAGAGTGAGGACAGAGCTACACAAAACATATATCTTTCCTTCATTAATTATATACTGTAGATACATAAATGGGATGCTGGGAGAGAGAGTCCTGGGGAACAAATTCTAATTATGCATTAATAAAGAGCTTGGCAAGCCTGAAATACCTATCAATGAAAGCTGTTACTGCTCTTGTTAGGAGTGAGGGGTGAGGAAGGGGGAAGGGTGTAGTATAGAATGTAAGTTGTTGTTTTTTTATCTCTTTGCATACCTAATACTTACTAATTACTTCGCATATAGTAGGCAATTAACAAATATTTGTTGACTTTTTAATCATCATTATTATATAAGGTCATCCCTATAGGAAATAGAATATCTTCTTTATCTTCCATGTCAATTCTGCAATTGAGCCATAATCTCTACATTTGAGTTTTCCTCCTCTAAAGTAAATTGCAAGTCATCTATCCATGAGTCTGACTGATCTAAACAGCCCAGAAAATACACCGCAGGGTGAACACTCAGTGTGGTGGGATTTACCTATCTCTACGTCTCTTGGTATAATGTGACTATCAGAATCTATCAACTGTCCATCAGATATCTATCTGTTCCTCTTGCTACTTGGACAGCCTAGTTCCCCCATCCTTCCTCCATCATTCATCTTTCTAATACAGTTTCACTGATTCGTTCTTTGTTATTAAAGTGTGGTAGTCTGCAATGCTCTCCATGTGTTTTTCCACTCGTCTTTTAAATCCTTAATTGTTTGGAGAATAACATAATCCATGTCCTGCATTCCCAGAGCCTGATTAGAAGGATATTCCCATATAATATGCACTGATATTTCAGGGAGTCATGTAGCAGTCCATCCCATATGTATAATTAAGAGGCCAGGATTGTGTGTGGGCACATGACCATTCTGCGCATGGCAATGAACTCTGTTCCCAGCGTGGCTGAAGTTAGGGCTCGAAACCTTGCTTCCCTTTCTCTCACTCACCTGAGGATAAAGACTCCACCTTCACCTTGTCGTAATTTGCAATTATCCAATGGCAATACACTATGTAACTTATCAATATGTATTGAGTACATTTGGGATCAAAGAGATTAAATAGGGATCCTTGGCCATCTCTTTTCCCTTCTTCCTCTTCTCCTTGGACAATCTCACAGGTTTGCTACACTGTCTTTCCACCTTTCTCTCTCCTCTCTATCTCTACCTGAGGCCTGACCTTCAGCCAGGTGTCTCTTTCTTTTCCAGTGCTAATACCTAGCATTCTCTAATTCTTCCTATCATTCTCTATTTGTTCTCCCAGCTGAGCTATATCATCCTCTGACCAGTGCAGTGTTAAATTGGGATCTCTGGACGCAAGATAGCCTTCCAGTGACGTCCATTGATCGGAGCATGGCTGTGGCTCCAAGATATTAATAATAACTGATCTCTGACTCATTTTTGACATCCTGAACTTGGCTCCCTCACGCCCTTCACAGCATCCAGACCTTCTATCATTTTTCTATCTTCCTACCTTAAGGCTTCTCTTGGGTTTGGGGAGCCTCAAGTCATTCAAAGCATCACCTAATTCCCCCAAATGGATCTTACTGGAGATAGTCTTGTTCAACCCTTGATTCACCTCAAAGTCCTTTTACTATTTTTGCCTAAGCTTTATGTGTGCATAGACCTTTTTAGTCCTGCTTTCTTCCTTGAGTGTTCGCATGACACCCAGTATCATCTATGACCCCAGTGGCATGAATACCAGGATGGCCTGGTCCTGTCTTCATAGGCAGACTACACCATATTGAAGGTAACCAACAGACCTCAAACCTGATAGTGACTTGGGAGATATATACCCCAAGAATGTCAAGACTTCCTCCAGTTTAAGGAGTGAGTGAGAATAATTTATTCTAATGACCATGAAGGTAGCAGAAGCAGACATTGTGGAGGGCTTATAGCTTGGTTAGCCATTGAAGAAGACCAAGGTCATTTTCTATATCCTGAGCCATGCATTCATAGGCAAGCTGGGTGGATTGTCCAGCAAACCTCATCCAAAAGGTGGACCAGAGGCATTTTGTTTGTTTGCTTCTCCCCTCTTTTCCCAGCATTGCATATTATTAGGATGAAATCTTGAATGACTAATTTAGAAAAATCTCTAGTTCTTTGGGATTTGAAGAATTAGCTTCTGAGAGCAGGGCCACATAGAGGGATCCAGCATTTAGGATGAATTTTTTCCTGTTTTCTCAGAGCAAAATATCCTATATAACAGGTATTTGTGTTATAACCTACTACCCAAGAGACCCTGGGCAAGTTACTTAACATCCTTCTTCCTCAGGTATGTCATCAGTAAAATGAGGATATAATATTTATCTCCTAGGGCTAGTGAAAATAAAATTAAATAACATTGCTAAAGTATTTTGCAAATCTGAAAGCATTATGTAAATGGAAATGAATATTGTTATTTTCTGTTTTATTTTTGTTGTTAATTCTTTTGTTATAAGACCTAGAGACAGCAATTCTATAGGAGGTAGTTTAAGAATCAGGAATAAGGGGGTTCAAAAACAACTTCTAACTCATTCTAGCTATGTCACCATATGCTAGTCCTTCCATCTCTCAGTTCCTCAGGCTTCTTTTGAAGGCAGTAAACTTCTTGCCAACAATTATCAACTGTTAGGTTCTTCCTGATGTTCAGCCTTAATCTATTTTGTTTCTAGTGAGATAATGTTGGGGAGTAAAAAGTCAATGTGGAACCAGCAAAGACTGAATTCGAACTTCACCTCTGCCACATCCTAGTTGGGTAATGCTGGACAAGTTATTTTACTTCTCAGTAGTACCCTAGGTGAGCTATAAGACTGTAAGTTTCAGAGAAGGTACAAATATATGAATATCCTCATACTTTCTATAAATTACCTACACTCAAAAAATCACAAGTTCAATCAAATTAAATGGTCCCAAGAGTCAGTCATAATGATTTACCTCTCAAATATTTTTTTTAAATCTCTAGGATTTCTTTTTTCCTTCTTTCCTTTGTTTTTCTTTTCTCCTCCTCCTCCTCCTCCTCCTCCTCCTCCTCCTCCTCCTCCTCCTCCTCCTCCTCCTCCTCCTCCTCCTCCTCCTCCTCCTCCTCCTCCTCTTCTTCTTCTTCTTCTTCTTCTTCTTCTTCTTCTTCTTCTTCTTCTTCTTCTTCTTCTTCTTCTTCTTCTTCTTCTTCTTCTTCTTCTTCTTCTTCTTCTTCTTCTTCTTCTTCTTCTTCTTCTTCTTCTTCTTCTTCTTCTTCTTCTTCTTCTTCTTCTTCTTCTTCTTCTTCTTCTTCTTCTTCTTCTTCTTCTTCTTCTTCTTCTTCTTCTTCTTCTTCTCCTCCTCCTCCTCCTCCTCCTCCTTCTCCTCCTCCTTTTCCTCCTCCTCCTACTTCTTCTCTTCTTCTCCTTCTGCTTCTCTTTCTTCTCTTTCCTTATCCTCAATAGTTAACATGTACCAGTAGATAACAGATGTACTAGCAAGTGGGAAGCAACCTAAATATATACACCTATTTTGAAATAGCTGTTTTTGAAAAAAAAACATTTGAACTGTCATTGGTTTCTACAATGACCCTAAGATAATTTTTAATATTAAATTTTAGCCTTAGATGGGTTCATTTAGCAATAAATAAGGAGACTCATGGCTTTAGTACTGCTCAATAATAACGGTTGGCTTGAGCCTTAGAAATATAAATGGATAGTAATCTAGCCAATTTTATTCTGGTCATCATGGCAGATTAATCCCATGGTGAGACCATATGATCTGTACTCTGATTTCTAACATTTATTCATAAAGCCAAACTACTTAGACCAATTATGATTCATCCTGTTTTCCTTCAGCATTTAGACAGACTCATCAATGCTCTTTAGAATTAATCCACCCATCCAAAAATGTTGTGTGGCTTAATGGGCCCCACAATGAGCTCAAAGAACTTTACCATTTAAACTTTTATCTGTTAAACTGTTTTAATATGAATTTCATTTTCCTTAACCACAATGTCCCTGATACCACAATAAAGAACCAGACTGAGGAAAGGACACAGTTGAAAATAAATGCCCCTAAAGTGTACTGGTCTCCTTGGCAATGACTACTCCAAGTAAGCACATAAAAATCAAGTCAGATAAGTCATCTACACTGGTGTTGGGATATTATAATTTTTGGAGCTTATGTCCCTTGATAAAAACCAGTAAGGGAACCATTACCTCTTTTTGCCAATTTTGAGGAAGGATGTTTCCTTCCCCCACTCCCATTTGTACAGATGGGGAAAATTAGGCCGAAAGAGATTGTTCCTTATTCATATTCAGTAGATATTATTTATCAGAACACAGATGGAAGAGTAGCCAGTGGCTTTAGGGAAAGGAACCACATTATATAATTCATTAATATCTCCAGTTGTATAGATGCTAAAATTCATAGAAAAGTTGAATCTATAAGACCATTTATTGTTTCTTTCATGAGTCTATAAGAATAAAGGTCAAGGAAAAGAATTTGGATAATGGTAGAAAGGTCTAAGTAAACTTGAAGAGGGGTAGATTGTAAGAAGGATGGAAGGGAGTGATAGCATAGAGATTATGGTTTGTTGGACCAAATTTTAGGAATTCCATTCAATTCAACAAATACTTGTTCTACCTGCTCTGGGCAGGTTATCATATTACGTGCAAGGAAACAAGGACACAGATGAAAGAGACCAAGAAAACTATATTCCACAGGGTAGAGTTGAATGAAGGTTGTGGAACAGAATGAACCTAGCCATAAAGTCCATCTCATATGACTGTAAGAGCTGAATGGCCTTTTAAATAAGTCTCTAATCCTCTTCAGGTGATATTCAATAAGTGTCTCTTGAATAAATAATAAGAGGAATCCACATTCTCTGAGACTCAGCTATTAATGTGTTCCCTAGGGGAACTTCTTACCTTATATGATGCCTTCAATGACTTCATCATGATTGAGGCTTTTCATTTATTGTTATAGTTTGGTCACTTATGTTGGTCACTTAAAATAGTCATTATCCTTGGAACCAAATCAAGAGACCTTCCATAATGTATTGGGACTTCCTTGGCTCTGTGCACAATACTTAATATTTTAAAACTTTCAGCAGGCCTTGTGCCAGATGCTAGACACTATTTACCAGGTTCTTTAAGATGAAAGAGTTCTATTATATCATCTCTAATATTTTTTTTTCTATCCCTAATTCTATAGTTCTAAATTTTTTGGATTTCCTAATTAATCTTATTGAACAACATCACTCCCCTAAAATGGGTTGTCCTATAGGTGTCTTAAACACAACACAGTAAAAACTAAAATAGCTGTCTTTCCATTAAAACTTTCCTCACCTTCCCTATTATTGTCAAGGGCACCATCATCCTCCTAGTCCCCCAGACTTATGACCCCCTCCACTAGTCACTCGCTCACACTATCCCTCCATATACAACCTATTGAGGACTCCCATAGATTTTGCCTTTCTAACATCCTCAAAACACATTCTTCTCTCCTCTGACACTGCTGCCATCCTAATTCAGGTCATTATCACCTCAAACCTGTACTAATAGCCTACTGGTTGGTCTGCCTTCCACAAACCTCTTTCCACTAGAGTCCTTTCACAATTCAGTTATCAAAATTATCTTCCTATGGCACAGATATCACCAAATTACTCTCTTAGTCATTAAAGCCAAAAGTCCCCCTATCACCTCCACAATAAAATATAAAATTTTCTGCTTGGTATTGTGAACCTTAAAAAATTCTCAGACCCTACTTCATAAGATTTGGTTAAGACCATTCCCCATTTTAAACAATGAAGGAACTTATATCAGGAATGTGAGACCTCTACTCTACCCCTACTTAAGCATGCTTTAGGGGAAGAAACTCCTTGCGAACAATGAAAAATACTTAAACCCATACTTATAGTAAGACAAAAGTTCTTAAGCTGTGCCTATTTTTAGATCTAATACAAAAGGGTGCTAAGTACCTATAAAGGTCAGGCAACTTGTGAATTTACAAGGAGCAAAGAGGTGAGAACTTACTCAGAGGTTTTTTCAGGTGTGAACTTAATCAAAAGTTTAAGTCTACTCAAGTGTGAATTAAGAATGGTCAGTCCTTTGGAAAACGTCTACTGTGATTGGTAGATGTGAGAACTTTGGGGAGGTGACATAGGAGACATAGGAGAAAATTCCCTTTAAAGGAGATGAAAAGCTGACTGGGGGGGGGGTGTCTCAGTCTCGGAGGAACTCTCTCTGGAGATGGCAGCTGGCCAAAGCTGAGATGGTGTCTCTCTGAACACTAGAATCCTTACTTGGACAAATCTTGTGGTGAGTGGATAAAGGACTGACTGATCTCTCTCTTAGGGCTTGGGCTTGGGCTGGCCTGGGCCGACCTATCTTTTTCTCATTATTTCATTTTTCCTCTCTCTCTCTCCCTTTCTTTAATTCCTCATTTGTATGAATTAAAATCTCTATAAAACCCAGTTGACTTGGGTATATTTCATATTTGGGAATTTTTCCCTGGCGACCACCTTATATTTGATTTATAAACAAGACACTGTAGTGAAAACATATTTTCTGCGGTCACAATTTAACCAACCACTCTTTTATCTGCCACAATTCATGTCTTCCACTATTTTAATTATTACAGTTTTCAAAGCCCTTCATAACCTAGTCCCTTCTCTAATATGCCCACACCTTTCCTGTCTTTTTATATCTTACTTATACTTAAATATATTGCGCCTTTTCTCCTCTGAAGAGAATGATTAATTGTTAGCATTTATTCCCAGAACCTGGCACATAGTAGGCACTTATTGACATGGGCACTGTACCTCCAGAAGCTCAGGCAAACTATTATCAGGGAAATTCCTTTGCTCCCTTACATCTTCATCACTCCTAGCCTAAAACATCCAATGACCCCTATATGACCCTGACATGATTGTCTTCCTTTGATCCTCCTTTAGATTTAAGATGGACAGAGAGATGCACCTCCAGGCTACACCTCAATCCTATCAGATATCTGTCTTTTCCCTAAAAACTAAGGAATCTCTATGAGGGTCATTCCCTATGTCTCCAGGCAGACCCCAGTCAGATGACCAACCCACCCCACCAAATACCTGAGTGAAGACCACTCTAGAATCATGTCCACACTATGACACAGCATTTGTTGCAAGAGTATAAAATCCCCAGAATTGATGGGTTCTGGAAGCAGCCTTCCGTCTTGCTGTTCCATCTGTGCTAGCCTCCTGGCCATTCTCAACATTACTTTTCTAAATTAATAAATTTCTCTTTTTGTTTTTAAGCTAAGTTTTGGAGTCTTGCATTCTTGCAAAAGGCATCCTTCCTGTACCCCAGGGGTACACATCTGAACCCCATAACACTTATTATGTGTGTTTTTATTGAACTCTGAAAGACTAAATTGAAGTTAGATTTAAGTGGGAGGAGAAACCAGAGTGAAAGAAATCAGGTGGAAGATTATTCTAAGAATTAATTGATAAGGAAAAAATGTCAGGAATTGTAACTAATTGGATATTAAAGTGAAAAAGGGAAAGGAATTAAAGCCTTTATTCATGTTTGAGTGACAAAAATTGAAGAAAAGTTTCAATTAATAAAATTAAGAAATGCAAAAAGGAGAACAACTCTGAAACAGGGCAAAGAAAAGACAATTTTCACTTTCACAGATTGGGGTCCTGGGGTAGGGATGAGATAAGAGAAATGTCCAATGATAGTTTATAAATATGGCCCTGGTATTTCCTGAATTCCTAGAGATTCAGATCTGAGAGCTATAAGCCTAGAAGTGCAATAGGTTCCTCACTGATATATCTCTCTCACTGCCAGATGAGAAACACATGAGACTAAAAAATTTCTAAAATGTTGACTTTTACCATGACACCATGCCACCCCTTAGGTATTCTGTGATGGTGGTTAGGCAACTCATTCTTTCAATCCTCTGTTTTCTGACCTGCAAAATGGAAATAATATTCCTTGTAGTATCTGCCTGATAAGGTTCTGAAGAAAATGGCATTCAAGATTCTCCAGGGGCTGGAATCCATCTACCTTTTAGACTTCCTTCTTACTATCCTCTCTTCTTTTCCAGCCAAAGCAATGTATTTCATGACATAGCTATCTCACATTCCAATCTAATCCATTCCAATTAAGTTCATCAAGTAATGCTTACTATGTTCCAGATACTATGCTAAGCACTGAGAATACCATTGCTTTAAAAGAAAGATAGTCCCTGTCTTCAACGACCTTATTATGTAATGGTTGGGAGAGGCAATACACAAAGGAATCAGGAGAGAGTTGGGAGAGGGACACTAGAAGGTATCCAGTGAGGCAGAGTATCTTTTACCATGGAGTTGTAACCAGGCCAATTGAAAAACCCCAAAGTCCAGTTTCTGCCCTCTATAAAGGAAGGTATTCAGAGGATTTTGGTACTTTCAATCTAGCACTTCAGAGGGTCTTCCTATGTGTTAAACTTAAATTTTACCTATCCTTTAAGATCCAAATTAGTCTCCCCTATTTTATGAAGTCTTCATTCATTACTCTATCCCTCTCAAGACTTAGTATCTGTTTCTCCCTTTTCATATGTCATTCATATGTTACATTGTGACATCATATATGTTGCTTGAAAGTCTCATGTTCATATTAATCATTCAACTAGCTTTTTGAGAGCAACAAAAATTCAAATAAGCTCATAAATGCTCACTGTGTGCAAAGCACTGGGCTAATCACTAGGGGAACAATAAAGTTGACCCAACTCTACCCATCTATTTATACTGTATGTCCCCACTACTTCCCTCTGAACCCTCATCCCAATTTTAGTCATTAATTTCTCCCTAGGTTCTGTATACTCTAGTTACATGATTCCTAGTTCAATCCACTCTACATTCAGAAATTTTACTCCAATTTGTATAATACTCTTAGATCCTTGGCCACTATAACCAACCTTCCTTATAAGTCCTTGCTTTAGCTGAAAAGTGACTTTAGTTTTCCCAAAAAACAACAAATCCCATAATAATTCTTCTTGTATGTCAAGTGCTTGGTTCAGAGCCTGGAACAAAGTAGGCTCTTTATAAATGCATGTTGGTTGACTGAAAACCATTCTTCTCACTCCTTTTGACTCACCTGACTAGGAAGAAATATGGATGTATTCTTTGATCTCTATTTCCTCTTAAATTTTCTCCCAAATTGCCACATATTTAATGACTTTATATTTATTAATTCATTTTGTATTTATGCTCTATGTATACATACATAAATAAACGTGTGTGTGAGCATGTATGTATGTGCACTCTGGCATTGCCCTTTAGAATATAAGCTCCTTGTGAATAGGGAGTGTTATTTTCTTTTTTTGGGAATTTATCTTTTTTATCAATAAAATCTTTATTTCTTTTTGAATTGAAACATTTTATTCAATTAATTAAATTGAAATATTTTTCCATGGTTGCATGTTTTTTTCTTTCCCCTTCTCCTCCTTCCTCCCCAATCCCCAATAGCCAACTAGCAATTCCACCAGGTTTCAGTAAAATCTTGAATCACAGTGGGTGTTTATGAATTGTTCTTCATACTTGAAGAGGACCAAAATGACAGCACTATGTTGGGGTCAATGTACAGTGTTCAGACAGGGGCTGATCAGACCAAAGAGACTTGGAAGGCTTTATTACATATCAAGAAAAAATAGTCCATATGAATATTTGAGGTGGTGGAGTCTTTGTATTTGCTCATCTCATGTTTCTTTTGAGATATTGTAATTTTTTTCATAAAACACAGTGCCTTATTTGATGCAGGCATACCATACAGGGCAGTTGTGTGTCAGTGTTTCTCATGTCTCACAGTCTATACTTAAGTTCTTTAGAAAAACCTTGAGAATGTCCTTGTATCAATTCTTCTCATCTCCATGTGAGCACTTTTCCTTGTATGAATTCTTCCTAAAATAGCATTTTAGGCAAATGTCCATTTGGCATTTGAACAATGTGGTCAGCCCAATAGAATTGTGCTCTCTTCAGTAGAGTCTGAATGTCTGACAATTCAGCTAGAGAAAGGACCTTGGCTCCCAGTAACTCATCTTGCCAGATGATCTTCAGAATATTCCTCAGAAAATTCAAATGTAAGCAATTCATTTTCCTAGTATGGCACTAGCATACTGTCCAGGTTTCACAGGCAAAAATGAGGTCAACACAACTGCTCTGAAGTCTTCAGTTTGATAGACAACCTAACACCGATTCTCTCTTACTTTTTCCTTTAGACCCACCCAAATGCTGATCTAGCTCTGGCAATAAGTGCCTTAACTTTATGAACTATGTGGAAATCCTGGAAAGCATATTGCCAAGGAAAATGAACTTAAACATAGCATCGAAACTTTCTCTATTTGGTGCAACCAGCAATTCCACAAATGTATGGTGTATTGTCAGCTCTGTCTTCTTGGTGTTAATTGTCAAGAACAAATTAGCACCAGAGACAGAGAATCTATCCATCTCAATCTCTGAGGCTTCATTGACAACACACTCGTTTGTTCATATAAAGCCATTCACCAACTGTCTCTCTACTTTAAGTCAAGTGCTTAAAAATCCTTGTCAATGACTTTATTCCTTTTTCCTAGGTAAAGTTTCCTTTTTTGAAGTCTACATAGACCTTACCATTTGTAGCAACATGTCCCTTTCTCTCTTGTACCTTCGATACTGAACTCTTAGAAAAAGTGGTCTACATCCAATACTTCCATTTTCTCACCATAAATTTCCTCTTCAAACAAAACAAAAAGAAGGGGAAGGAAAGAATGGCAAATGGCAAGGTTAAACCAAAGATAAGTAAAGATACACTTAGCTGCACCTGGCAACTGGCAAGATCCAGGTAACAAGTCTAGATGAACTTTAACCAAAGATATTAAAAGAACTAGCAGAGGAGATGAGGGAGGTGCCATGGTACCGATGGAAAGCAAATTTTCGAATTCTATGAAAGAGATTAGATGGAAAATGAAGATTGATGAGATTGGCTTGATCTCTGTGAAAATATCAGAACATTTTAGCAGACCTCTTAGTGTGCACTTTGTTAAGGAAAATGTAATTACTGATAGCCAAAGTGGTTTTACCAAAGGCAGCTGAGGCTAGACTGACACAATCCTTTTTATAATTATATTTTCTAGACTGATCAATTAAGAAAACAAGAGATTTTTAATTTTACTCATGTTTTAGCAAATTAACAAATATTTTTCATATTGTTCTTATAGAAATAAGAGATTGAGACAATAGATAAATCAAGAACTAGTGAATAATTTAAAGTTAAGCAATATTCATTAATATTTCCATGTCAACTTGGAATGTGCTCTCTAGTTAGATGCCCCTAAGATCTGAGCTTAGCCTGTGCTATTTAGAATTTTCATTAATTTCTGGGATAAAAGCACAGATGACATATTTATCAAATTTGCAAATGGCGGCAAAAGGTAAAGTTTTACTGTTGATATAGATCATGAGAATGATGATGGTAATAATGTTCAGTTGTGTATACATTTCATTTTTCTGAACTTTCTTTTGTGGATGAAAATATTAGGAAATATAAATTTTCTGCTGATGTTTCTGGATATTATACAAAAAAAATTAGTGTGTTTCTTCCCATTGTTTTACTCTCTTAAATAAAATTATGTATACATATTTTCTAGATGTTACTTTATCCAGATATTATTTGGGTTTGATTCATTTGGTCTCTAATTAATTTTAATCTATTATGCAACAAATCTATAATAAAGGTGATTATGTTTCATTATGTCCTATAGATAATATACTTTATTATTTCTGCTTTCATTTACTTATTTCAGTTCTTATGCTTTGGAATACATAATTATTTTGTGAATGAATCATTAATAACTAATACATATACATAAATGTATATATAAATATAGTTACATTCTTATTTCTATTCCTCTTTAATAATATAAATCTATTCATCTAAGTTTTCTGTAATTCTATATATGCTTATCTTTCATGTTTACTTATTTTCATTAGATTTATCTAGATCAGAAATGGGTACATTAAAATCTCCTAGTATTATAATGTTACTCTCTATTTCTCCCTTTGCAAGCTCTTCTTTATGTTCTGATATTTCTTGTTGTCTTATTGAGTCACTCATTTCTGTTTGGTCCATTCTGATTTTCCTGGAGTCTATTACTTGGATGAGCTTTTATTCTTCTTCATTCTCTTTGTGTGTCTCTTTTCCATAGCTGCCATTTCTTTTTCAATATTTTTGTCTAATACTTTCATTTTATATGAAATATTATTTCAAACTTTTCCTTCATTTTTCCTAGGAATTCCACTGTTCTTGTGAAAAGGCTAGGTTTAGGAAACTTTACTATTCATTTTCTGGGGTCTTTCTTTTCTGGATCTGTCAGGCATGCATGGCAATATCATCTCTCCATACCCTTTTTTGGTTTGTTCTTATTTTCATTTCTTCCTCCAAATTTACTTCTTTGGTTGGGACTTAGTTTCAGGAAGACTCTATACTTTTGTGAGAACTGCCATGGATTTGTACAGTATTGGCCTTTCTTATCAGAAGTCCTACTGCTGTGTTCTCCAGGTGATGAGTGAGTGCTGTGCTCTTCAAGGATTCCCAGCCTCCTGACTCCACAGAGGGAGGTGAGTCTCAAGGCCTGGGCTCAGAATAGAGGTAAGCAGGTAGTTCTGAAACCAAGAGAAAAAGCTCACCTGCCCCATTTAGGGCCAGGCCAAAGCCCCTTCCCTCATTTCCTCGCCTGACATGTCTCATTGGCATGGCCTCTCCTCTAGCTAAGAGCCTGGGGGCAGGAAAGGAGAGAAGAGCTAGGAAAACAGTACAGTTTTCCAAAGGAGTTCATGCATTTGCCAAATGACTACTTCCTTGGCCAGAGAACAGGTCTCACTGCCTTATTTTATGCCTTCTTGTGGGAAGCCTAAGGAAAGTCTGCAAATGGAAGCTTAAACAGAATGAGACGCAGCAGCCTCCTACATGAGTGCCCCTGCCTTCCTCTTGGCAGGGGTCATTGTCTGAATGGAGGGAGGGATGGACATGAGTGCTGATTATTCTGCCATCACCAGGCAGAGGGCTTTGCTGCCATTATTCGGGCAAATATCAGCCGATGGGCACCTGAGCCTCCAGTACCTGGGCATGAAGCAGAGGGGGCTGACTGCAATCAAGCCCGCACAGCTCTCTGCCCTGCCCAGATGCATTCTTAGAGGACTCCCACAGAAGTGGAGGAGAGTGATGGAGGAAAGTATGGCTATTGCATTTAATAGGATGTGGCATGTGTCAACTCTGGGTGGACTCCAATGGGCATAGAATTCCTATGCTCCTAGAAATTTCAGTGTTCGAATGTTGTTCAATTCCTCCCTCCATTTTCCAGAGGGAGACTCAGTTGTAGCAGAAGTCATGGGACCTATACAAGGTAACCCAATGAGCCTGAGCTGGGCTTGGTCTACATTCCCAGTCCTGGGTCTGATTCTCCATCTCTGAGCCTTCTATGTTCATGGATTTTATGCTTCTCTGTAGGTGGCAACTCCCCTCCCTGGGAAAGGATTGTAATAATAGCTGACATTTATATAACACTTTAAGGTTGGCGACACACTTTACATATGGAGTGGGTGGGGTGCTACCCAGGCTGCACGTAAGTCCTCCTGGGTGATGACAGTTACAGAGGTGGATGCCTTAAGGAAAGGTCTGGAATTCAGGGCACCTGCCTCTCTTCACCCTGGGAAGAGGGAAGGAAAAGGCATGGAAGCAAAGAAATCCTTTACCTTGACCTGGATCTGAAGCCCTAGGAACAAAAGGGCTCTCCTTCCTGAGCAGCCTTCGTCCTCGGATAGCACCTGGAATCATCCACAGTGGCCTTTTCCAGGCCTCCAAGTTCCTGCCCAGTCAGCCCATCAAGGAGCATTGTGGTTGTGTGTGTGTGTGTGAGAGAGAGAGAGACAGAGACAGAGACAGAGACAGAGACAGAGAGACAGAGAGACAGGGAGACAGAGACAGAGACAAAGACAGAGACAGAGACAGAGACAGAGACAGAGAGACAGGGAGACAGAGACAGAGACAGAGACAGAGACAGAGACAGAGACAGAGACAGAGACAGAGAGACAGGGAGACAGAGACAGAGACAGAGAGACAGGGAGACAGAGAGAGCCTGGATTCAGTGTCTCTGTCCATGTCACTAAAATCAGAGAAGGTCTGACTGCATTCTGGTGCTCTCACAGCTCAGGGTGGGAGACAGGTCCAGAATCAGTGGGGTGCACACAGTCTCCCTTGTAAGCCAGGACTATGGTAGGCAAATAGAGAACAGTAAGGAAACCCACCAGTGCACGTGTTCTCCAGTCTGAGGTGTAGACTGGGATTGAATGAAATACTGAGCTTGTGTTTCTTCTGAGCCATTCTCTAATCCAATTCAGTGGCTTCCTGCAGATTGGAGGTTTGGGCAGAGACATCAGTGGACAGCTGGGAAAGTGAGAGGGAGCCTCAAAGCAGGTGGGCACATACCCTGGCCCCCTTTTCCCTTCTCTCTCTATGTTCACTTTGGCTCCCATGGTACAATTCTTTTTTCTTCGTAACCCCTTTACAACATTTTGGTAAGAGCCTGGAAAATAAGTAAAGGCTCGCCATGTTCTTGGTGGTTGATGCATTCTTGTCAATGTGCATATGTGCATGTGTGGGCACACACACATACACAGGCCCTAAACTTTTGTTCAAATCCAAAGAAACTTAACAAAATAGACTCATGCTGTGAATGAGTGACAATTGGCTTCTGGGAAGATTCGATCTGCCTACATCAGGCCACTTGGGAGATGCCCACAATGCCCTCAGGTGGCTTCTCTCATAGGATCTTTGAGTTCACATATAATGCTTTGAGGTAGGACTGACATGAAAAATCTCATTCTTCCACAGGAGGAAACTGAGGCACAGGGGATATATAGCTCACGGGTACTTCCATAGCTCCATGCATACATGCATATATGTGTGTGTATGTGTATATAAGTATAGAGTCAGAGACAGAGACAGGGACAGAGACAGCCAAATAGATGACTTCCTCCAGAGAAAGAATGGATAAATAGAAATAAGTAAGACAGAGTTTTCTAGCTACCTACATGTCTTTTGGTCCAATGATGCCTTCTCTAATGGGGGCAGAGATGTAACTAACTGGGTATTTTAAGGTAAGAAACAAATTTAATTTTTTAAGTGCTCCTCCTCCTCCTCCTCCATCTCCTACTACTATGAAACACATAAAATGGCACCTAATACCTAATACTGCTGGGACTCTTCTTGTTTGGTGGATATGAGTGTCCCCAATTTGATTCTGGCATAATTACATCAACCCGTGATTGGTAGGGACCTTAGTGGCCCTCTTGCTCACCTCATACCTGAAAATGAATCTCCATTTCAACATAGCCAGAAATGCTTATCTATCCTCAATTGACGATCTCCAAGGAATGAGTACCCCCACCCCTTAGCAAGCCGACCTATTCCCCCTTGGGAAAGCTTTCCTCATTGGGATGCTGATCCTATCCTCATGTCTTCATTTGCCTCTTTTCAGGTCTCTTCATCACTCCAGAGTCTGCCCACTGGGGACAAACAAGGAGGCTAATCCCTTTAATCTATAAAAGCTTTCAAATACTTATAATAACAGAGCCTATTTGTCCCAGGCATCAAGTGGGCAAAGCCCCAATATCTGATTATACTACAATTACTAATCCCCAGGGTACAAATCCACACAATGACACTTTGGCTCTAATAATAAAAGTTATATTTATTTGTTGGTTTCTGTTTTAGGGAAAAAATATTCTCATGTAGCCTGAGGAGCTAGTTGGTATAACAGAGAGACAGGCCTGGGATCAAGAAGATCCGAGTTCAAATATGAAATAGACATCTATTAGATGTGTGATCCTGAGCAAGTCACTTAACTCTGTTTCTTTCCATTTTCTTTACCTGTAAAATGACTTAGAAATGTAAGTGCCAAACTAATCCAGTATCTTTGCCAAGAGAACCCCAAATGTGGTCAAGAAGAGTCAGACATGACTGATCAAACAACAAAAATTATAAGCAATGTTATGGGGTTCAGATGTTTACTCCTGGGGTTCGGGAAGGATACCTTCTGCGAGAATGCAAGACTCCAAAACTTAGCTTAAAAACAAAAAGAGAAATTTATTAATTTAGAAGTAATGTTGAGAATGGCCAGGAGGACAGCAAGGTGGAACAGCAAGATGGGGAGCAGTTCCTGGGAGGGCAGCATGAAAGGAAAGGCTGTTCCCCCCGAACAGTATCAGTTCTGGGGAGTTTATACTCTTTACAACAGATGCTATGTCATGGTGTGTTAGTCCCTCAGGCATTTGGTGGGGTGGGGTGGTCATCTGACTGGGTCTGCCTGGAGGCATAAAGATTCATCTCTTTGTCCACCTTAAATCTAGAGGACGATCAAAGAGGATAAACATCTCAGAAGCCTGGTGGGTCATTGGGTGTTTCTAGGTTCAGAGTCAGAAGGATGCAAGGGCAAGGGAGTTTCCCTGATTATAGTTGGCCTGAGTTTCTGGGGGTACAGGGCCCATGTCAGCAAGACATGAAACACAGTGGGACTAAATCCAAGGCTGGTTAATAGGACTATACTCAAATCCCAAGCCAATACCTTTTTATGGCATGGAGATGAACTGGATGGCTTGAAATCTTCCTCTACTCCCTTCTGTTTCCTTGATTAAGGTTAAGGTCTTCCTAGTATCCTAAATTCTCAGAGATGGGAGGCTTTCTTCTTCCCTTCCTATCAACCATGGATCTTGGAACATCCAAACAGTGCTTCTAGCCCTGCTCTTCTCCTACTTTTATGCCCATAAATTAAATCCATCTCCCTCTCGACATGAATTAAAGATGTGAAAGAAAGAAACTGATTCTAGGACAATAGCAAACACGTGGAAACATGCTGTTAGTAGAAGTCTTGCTAATAGTTTATAAAGCCCTTGAATGAAGACAGGTTAAGGAATAGGATCATTTTGTTAAAGGAGATCTTTAGTTACTTGCTAAAATAGCAGAGTTGGCACCTATCAATGCCAGAATTTGAACCCAGGTCTTGTAGCTCCAAATCACATTCCTATAAACAAAGCAGTTTCTCTCTCAGCATAGTTTAACCATAATGATTGCATTATGAGTCAAGGGGATCTCATCTCCCAAGCACACAGGCTTGATCAATTTTCCACTGATGGATTTTCAGTTGACCTCTTTTCTATTTCCATCAATTCACAAACACCATCAGAGCTCTCCTCCATGGCATGGAAGAGTATTCTGCCCTTTATTACTGCCAAATTACCTCTTATTCCTGATGGATCTGGAAGAGCTCTTTCTTGTGTAAAGATTAAAATTTAGGAATATTGGGGAGACTGAGGCAGGTAGAAATTAGTTTCTCTCTGCAAGGAGTATTATATTTTTTAGAGGTTTATTAAGGATTAAAGAATGTACAAGTAAGAAACATGTGCCTAGGCCAGAGGCCTAGACAAAATAACCTCACATCATAGAAGAGGCTCCTCAGCTCCAAAACGGAAGTCCAAAAAAGAGACCTAAAAGCTTTTGCAATCAGGTTAAATACCTTCTCAATCTCGGCCCAGGTGAGATTACAAAGCATTCTGAGGAAGTGGAGCAAGGAATTGTGGGGATTGAAGTCCAGAGTTCAAGTCCAATTTTACATTCCCCCGTTTGATCCTCTGGGAAGAAGTCCTTCCCCAAAGGATCATAAAAACATAATCAATTTAAAGATTACAATAATTTGAGGATAAGAGGAAAACAAACAAACAAACAAAACCAATAATTGCTGGACACATTGACAGAAAGCCAGTTAGGGGGCATGCAGTCCCCTTTGGCATGAAAGTATACATACAAATAAATGTTCAATCAACCACACCCAAAGTTCATTTTGGTGCACTTGTGGTCTGGAGGCTTCTTCATGGTGGCTTCTCCAACAGTTCAGTTCTGGATTCAGAGAGGTAGCATCTTCTTTACCTAACCTTCTTCTCAAAAAGAATTTAAAATTTGCAATTTAAATAATAATTTTTTTTTACATTCCCCCCATTAAGAGGGTGATTAAAAAACTGGGATCACTTAGGGATGCATGGCTGAGGTATATGAATCAATTGGCAAGAGATATTTATCACCAAAAATGAGATCCATTTCCTCTTAATATCTGGCCATGCTCCACTGTGAGTAGAAGGCAAATGAATTGAACAAGGCTAACAATTTTTCATTTTTTAAAAATACAGTAGTACAAATATGTAGTTACCAAAATCCCCAAAATTCTCAATAGCCCAATTAATTACAATAGCAAACAAACACACTTTCATATTTCACATAAGTTGCTGTATGACATTTTTAAAATCTATGAATTGATGGACATTTGTCACAATTTTTACAAACATAGCAATCCTTCAACCTTGGTAATAAACATTATATATATATGTATATATTTAAACAAAGTAAAACTCATCCTGGGTTTAGAACCTAATCAAGAAATCTATATATCATTCTGGTGCAAGTAAAGTAGTGAGCTGAAGAGCATAAATAAAGGGGTGCTCCTTTTGGAGGCTTTTAGGGATACAAATGCCCTGAGAATAACTGCCTAACTTCCATTCACATGTGGGAAGGTTGGGGGTTATAAAATGAATTTCACTTCAGCTAATGGGCCTTACCTCATGGTAGGGGCAGGCAAAAATAACCAGATTGTTAAAAAAATTCCAAAAATCATATTTAAAAAACCCTTAAAATCAAATCATTTGAGGTATTTAGCACATTAAAATTCCAAAGGTTGTTAATACAATTATAACCAGTTCTGAAGTCCATCTATCCTCAGCAAAATAGAAAAAAGCTGTTTTTTCATATATGGGCTTATTCACAATAATATTTGTTCAATAGTTATAGGGGGAAAACAACAGAATTTTTAAAACTCAGTACATTCAAAATAAATTCAATCAACCTTCAGTTCGAGCAGAATAATATTGAATCCAGTAATATATGAACTTAAAATCACAAAGTTAAACTATAACAAAAAATGCGATAGAATACAGAGATTTTTATAAACCATTGGAGTCTGAAATGCCTTAGAATATAGCCTTTAGTCTTTAAAGTTCCTTAGTTGTGTTTATCCATTTAAATGTCTATTGTCCAAAGGCAGAGTAGTAAGAGCTAGGCAATGGGTTTCAAGGGACCCGTCCAAGGCCCCATAGCTGGGAAGTATCTGAGGCCAGATTTTAACCCAGGACCATGCTCTCAGTGTCCTGAGCCACCCATTTGACTCCCCAAAGTTGAATCTTTGGGCTGAATCTTTCTTCTGGCACACAGGTGAAATCAATGAAATTACCAGAACAGTCAAAAGGTATCCTTTTAAACAGCCCATTGCTATTAAGTTTCTGTTTGAAAAATCTGTTTCTTCTCCTCTCCCTTTTCTCTCTCCCCTGCTCTGATCCCCCTGTGGCCAATACCCCCATCCACGTGGAGGCTTAGCCTAAGGGAAAATTCCCCGGTCTCCTTTCCCTCTCTTCTCTCCCCTCCTCCCACGTGGCCAATACTGTTACCAGCTGGTCGCAATGAGTCCTCAGCAATCTGCTCCAAGGATCTGGGTGATGAGCCGGCTGGGGTCACACTCCTGGGTCTGGGTCTGGGGGTCTGGGTCTGGGGTGATGAGCCATCTGGGTCAGAGGCCAGATGAGTGAGAGACAGACTGCCGGGGTGGGTCGGGCCGGGAGCCGGAGTGCAGCTCAGGCATCAGGTGAGAGGCCAGGAGCAGAAGCAGGAGCCAGAGAGGGTAGGCAGGAGCTGATCGAGATGGTTTTCTAAAGAGCATCTTGGAGAACCGTGGCTTTAAAAAAATCATTATTTAGGCTAAAAAATTTGAGAAGTTCTCATCCAATCTAGTGGTCGCCAAAACTGTAAAGATTAAAATTTAGGAATATTAGGGAGACTGAGGCAGGTAGAAATTAGTTTCTCTCTGCAAGGTGTATTATATTTTTTAGAGGTTTATTAAGGATTAAGGATTAAGGAATATACAAGTAAGAAACATGTGCCTAGGCCAGAGGCCTAGACAAAATAACCTCACATCATAGAAGAGACGCCTCAGCTCCAAAACGGAAGTCCAAAAAAGAGACCTAAAAGCTTTTGCAATCAGGTTAAATATCTTCTCAATCTCAGCCCAGGTGAGATTACAAAGCATTCTGGGGAAGTGGAGCAAGGGCTTGTGGGTATTGAAGTCCAGAGTTCAAGTCCAATTTTACATTCGTGACTTCATTCTCTAGGGAACTGACGTCAGAGGCTCCTGCCCAACCAGACCCTTCCCTTTTTCAGTCATCTCATTTCTCTGCAGTACTTGGTCCAGAAGACATTTAATTAAATTTTCTTTTACTGTATTACACTGAGGATAAGAGGTAACCAGAAGGACACCTCATCATAGAATCAGGAAGAGTTTTCCTTCTCTCCCCTCTCCCCTTTTTGGTCCAGATCTACCTCAAGCTCCTCTCCTCTCCCTCCTTTCCCCACACACCCCGGGGCAATGACAAGGTAGAAGCAGGAGGTAGAACAAAATTCACCAGAAGTGAATCATCCAACCACAGGTTTTTGATCTGGAAGAAATCTCAGAGATCATTCCAAGCAGATAAGGATACTGAGGCCCTGAGAGGCAGATGGCCAGGTTGTAGGATCATCAACTTGGAATCTGGAGACCCCCAAGTTTGCCCCTGTTCCCCTAAGACATGCCACTTCATATCTTAAAGTACTTGATTATCCCAGTTTGGGTGGGGCTAGCCAACCTAGTAATAGTCTCTTGTTAACCGAGGATGACGATTGTCTTTGTGCACTTTCATCTGTGGTGTAGATGAGTGGGCACAAAGACACTTGTGCGTGAAGGAGATTTAAGTGGAAAAGTCGATGCACAGAGACAGTCCCCCTCTCTTGGCGTTGGAAGCCTGGGTCCAGTGGCATGAAAAATTGTTACACCTGGAGACTTCCTCAGCTACATTGGATGGCCGTGTTGTCTTTTGTGCTCCATCACACCCTGAGCACTCCACAGTGCTTTGCTGCGTCGCCCTCTCAGCCGTTGAACCTTCTTATTGGTTTCTTCCATCCATTCAGCCGAAGAAGTCTTCACATGCTGGGTGAGCAAAGCCCTGGTTCACCAGGGGTCGACGACCCGATGGCTCCCCTCACAAGGTTTAGCCGGCCTGTGGAAGCCGTTGCCTGGGGTGTGGCTGCTGCCACATGCTAGCAGCTACTGGGAGCCACACGTGAGAGCTGGGTGTCAGGTGGGGGTCAGAGGCTGGAGAGTTGCCCTAGGAGGGCACGACAAGCCCTCCATACCAGAGATACTACCCCTCCCTGAACACCCCATAAACCCCAACCTAAGCAAATGCTAAATACCAGTACCTGGGCAGTGATTATCCTTTCAGTGTCTATTGTAATTAGTCCACTCCCTAATTCTCTAGCCCTGATTGTATGTTGTCTGGGTAGTCTGGACACTCTCATTTCCTTATAGCCATGATAATGTCAATCAATCATGCTTCCCTGTCCTCAGTTCCCCAAAAGGTATATAAATTCCCCAAATTTTATTGTTCCTGAGAACCATCATCTAGGGTGATAACCCTCCCAGCGATAAGATCCCTAGCATTCCCAGAGTCTATCTAGGGTGTTGGCCCTGTAAAGTTCTTGGCCCTGGGCTCTGTGTAGTGGCCGAATATTGGACCTATCCCTCTCCTGATTAAAGACTTGGTTTTTCTGACTACTTTAAGTAGTTCTGTGTTTTTTTCCAAGTTAACAGGATCATCATTTGTCAATGGAGGTTCTATCCACTGGGCCACCATGTTCTCTGAAGGGAACATGGTCATCATGGTGGCACATAGAGTGGAATTGTCATTCATTCCTATACCTGGTCACTTATTAATTCATTCTTTTACTTTGTCAAGCAGAGAGAATTCGAGGTGACTAAGTTTTAGGGCCCCTCAGCATTCCCTCCAGAGGCCCTGCTTTTTCTTTTTCCTTCTTGTGACCCACAGTTGCTTTTCTGACAGTTATGGCTGGCAACATGTGGAAAGAAAAAAAAGTGTGCAGGACTAAAGCACATGATGGAGTAGGCAACATGTGGTCTTTGGGGAAGCTTCTTAATACTCAACAATTGACAGTAACTAGTCCTTTCAGGGGAGCAGATTGCAGGTCTTTTCCCTCATATAAATCCAACATGCTTTTATGGCAGAAACCAATCCCAGGGTGATAGAAGGTGTGAGTCCCAGACACAGACTGGCAGAACTTTAGTGCCTTCATGGAGCAGCCCAGGCTCTGAAGGATGGATGTGTCAGGGCTTCAGAAAAACAGCCTCATAAATCTTGACACTAAGTGGAGGCTGGGATCAGGGCTCTCATGAGGATGTGGGAGGAGTACCAGAATCCATCTGGTAAAGAAATGGAGAGAGGTGGGAGCATCCAGGAAAGAATCGTTGTAAAGCTCTGGAAATATAATCCAGGAAGGGAAAGGGGAAGAAAGATTTAGAGATACTCTCTGCCACCAATTGCTTGGGTGGAGGGGGAGACAAGAAGAAGCCCAGTTCAATGAGGAGGGAAGATCAGGGTAAGACTGCTCATGCTCCTGCTTCCATGTCTCTCAGAAAGTGTCCCAGTGCTTCAGGAGTCCCAGATCAGTTTGAAGCCAGTAAGTGAGACTCATGATCACCTATTCGATTCCACAGGTTTTATGTGACCCATTCTACACATGTCCTAGGGACACAAAGACAAGATTGGCATTGTCCCTGCTCCCAAGGAGCTTCTGTCCTTGTGGGGATGGGCAATGTCTGCACATGGAAGTCACTGTCACAGGTACATCAAGGAAGTCTAAAAGGAGAATGCTTAAACCTAGAGGGAAAGAGGAAATCTAGGAAATGCATCAGATAGGAGGGGCCCTGAGCTATGATCTGAAGAAGAAAAAGTATTTATCCTAAAAGGCAGAAGGAAATGGAGATAGTATAGATGGGGAGAGCCAATGGAGAGCAGAGGCTGGAGCTAAGATGGGTAGAGAGGAGACCTGGTGACCACTTGGAATAGAAGGGGGAGGGGATGATGAATTAGACTGGAAAGGTGGCCCTCAGAATAAGATTGTTACTCACAGTTTTTCTTGGGTATTTGAGGCCATAGAAAGAACCCTACACAGGAAGGAACTGATTTTTTTTTCCTGCAAGGCTATTAATGGAAGTAAACCCATGAACAGGAGTCCTGTGTAGGCATATTTCCCAGGCAGTGACACCAAACCCAGGATTCCTCTTTGGGGCCCTGCAGGACAAAACTGTTTAATCTACTATTGCCAAGAGAGATGACTCAGATAAAGTCACCCAAAGGCTCTCAGGCTCTTGTGGTAATGAAGGCAAATGCCCAGCAGGTGGTAGAAAGGAACAGCTTCCAAGTCTTCCCTGTCAAAACCTCTCTGTGGGAAGGTGGTCTAAAAGATCATGAATTGCTGCCCAGCATCCTTTCTTTCTGGTGAATCATTTTCACTCATTTACAAGTGTGGGAAATATTCTGATCCAGCCCCATCTGGTGGCTAATCTGCATTTCGAGTCATTCTGTGCCACTCTTTGGTCAGCCAATGCTAACTTCTCTTCCTCCATGAGTCCCTCCCAGGTCAGTTCCATGGGGGTCATCCCTGTCATCATACAAAGGAACAGAGCCCGTATGTTCCAAAAGCTTTACAGCAGCTCTCTGTATGGTGGCAAAGAATTTGAAAGGGGGGATGCTCATCGACTGGGGAATGACCAAACATTGTGTTCTATGATGGTGATGGAATGCAACTGTACCACAAGAAGTGATGGGCAGGCTACTTAAAAAACAAACAAACTTGGAAGGAACTAATGGGATAATGAATAGGGAAATAAGTAGGAGCAAAAAAACACTGCACACAGCTACAGATGAATACATTGGGAAGGTTACTTCCAGGTTGTGAGCTAAAAGGTAAAAACAGACTGAATTTGCAGGAACAGGTTGTTCTCAATGCCTTCTGTGATGAGGAGAGAGAGGGGAGGGACTGGGACACTTGGGATTTATTCTGTAGATATGAAGAAAAGTGAGTACAAATAGATAAGATTGGTGATTGAATTTATGTACAATCTCCTTTTTCTTTGTATATGGAAAGGCTTGTTTTATTTGGTTTCATAGGATTTGAAATAAAATGATGCATATGTATGTATACATACAATACATATATTTTTAAAACAGCCCTTAGGTTTAGAAAGTTCTTTTTTTGTTTGTTTTTGTTTTTGTTTTGTTTTGTTTTTTTGCTGGGAAAAAGGCAGATGAATTCCACAGTGACTCAGAAGAAGCTACAATGAGGGAGCAGGTCAGTACAATGGAAGCGAATTAGCCCAAACACTTAGCAGCAGCATGTAATCTCTATTCAGCACCCCCACCATCCACTTTCCCTATCTCCAAGGCAACCCAGACAGCACCATTCTATTGCTTGCTATCCATCCTTGTTGGCACAGTTTCCCTAGATGTTCACTGAAACCAGATTGTACCTGGGAAAAAAAGGAAAGAAAAAACTGTCAGGGGGAGGTTGTATCCTGACCTGCCACCCCCCTCACCCTACTTCTATCACCTCGTTCATCAAGTCTCTGTTCTTAAGCCTTTGCTTCCTCTTTCCCCTTGAAGTTTCATGGCTTTGGGATGCCCCTATCATGGGGAAGTTTTTGTGCATGTGAAGACAGAAAAGCTGAGAGCTCGCTCTCTCTATCTATAGACACACATACGAACACACGTTTACACATATATGTATGTTGTCGCTATTTCAGACATGGTCTCCCAAAGTGTTCATAGCTGCTAAGGCATGATACTCTAATAAGGATGCTTTGAGGAGAAATGGAAAATGATTGAATTCTTTTTTATGTCTATTTTCCTTCTCCCCAGTCTTCTCTTCCCACCCAAGCCAACAATATTGTTTAGGGCAAAAACAAAATTTTGGAGGAGTTGATGAGAACAGCATGTACATGACATTGAAAGATATTTATGGAAGAGAATTTTGAGATCTCTTGAATCTAAACTTTTATTTTACAAAAGAAGGAATTAAGCCTCAGTAGGTTGGTTAGGGATGTGCCTTGATATTGTACAAATTGTTATTTAGAGATAGATGGCATCATAGCAAAGGACCTGAAGTTCAGAAATGATAGGAAGCCAGGGTGACTGAAGCCAAGCTAGAACCCTGATATTCTCATCCCTAATACACTACCCTAATTCCACAAACACAATTGAGGAGACAACCTAGGGCAAGTTTACCTCCTGTTAGGTCACCATTCTACTTTTCTCTTTGGATTTTTCTTCTAGAAAATATCCATCGATGCCTTCAATGACATTGAATGAAGAGAATGAGGCATTAATTAATCAGCTCCCTAATAAATATGAACATAACTGCAAAGGAAAAGGCATAAACAGTCCATAACCAAATGGCAGAAGTCAAGGTTTGGTTTGTCACCACTTCTGCTAGAGCTCTTACTTCCTAATGGCCTTTCCCCAACCATCCAGGATTCTGTTTCTTCATTTCTTTCCTCTTTCCATCAATGGCCATTGAGAAATGACCTACTATGTTGTTTTTGCTGTTCAGTCATTTTTCAATGATATCTGGGTTTTCCTGTCAAAGATACTGGATTGATCTGCTATTTCCTCCAGCTCATTTTACAGATCAGGAAACTCAGGTGAATGGGGTTAAATAGCTTGCCTAGACTGATAAAACTAGCAGTTGGGGCCATATCTGCACCCAGGGAGGAGAGTGTTCCTGACTTCAGGCCTGTCACTTTATCCACTGTCTCATCTAGCTGCTTCAATATATGTCAGATACTATTTGTTAGTCACTTAAACATAAGATCCCATGACTTAGACTTGGACATTCAATCGAGTTCTCTGATTTTCCAAGTGAGGAAACTGAAGCCCATTGAGGTTTAAATGACTCATCCCCATCACACAGGGAGTAAGTATGGAGGTGGATTCTTTAACAAAGGCCACCTAAGCCCAAATCCATTACTATTTCCCTGCCCGTTGCTGGTCCTCCTCAGCAACAATTCTTTAAAAGAGGGCACACATAGAAAGGGCAATGCTTTTTTCCAAGAGATGAATCACTTGGAGAATTCCAGGCATTTTTAGCTCCTCCTACTCTCTAATTCTAGTCTTTACATTTCTACCCTGTGGGGTCCTGTTTACTCTGCCTGTGGGTAACACTGAACACAGAAAAAGGTATGTACAGACTTCCCAGAGACACTAATCTGGGCCATAAAGTGCCCACATAGATGAACCCCTGGAAAGAAAAAACCAAAAAATCAGAATGCTGCTTGTGAAAAAGAGATTTAATGAAAACTGTCAGCCTCATGAACAACAGGGAAAATTATCAGATCAATAACCAAGAAACAAATCTATTATCTACTGAGCTAGCAGCCACATAGATTATCAGGGGGGAAATTCCTCGCTCAATGCCAGCACATTCATCAAACTATCTCTTATAGAAAAAATAGAATGTGATTAAATGACCTTCAAATATAAGGCATAGTTATTTCTAGGATCATAAAAGCTGACAAGGGAGAGAAGCCGGAGCTATTCTAGACTTGTTTGAGTTGCTTTTCTCTATCGAAAAGGATGATTGGACAGGAGAAAGTAACATCATAATATGGAATCAGTATCCTAGACAAAAAAACAAAAGGAGATCACAAGAGGATTCTTATTTGCCTTCATTAGTTTCTCATGAGGGCCAAATGAACTACCATCGGGCAGAGCTGTTACTGAAGGAATTGGTGGGTGTAATTTCTGAGCTAATAGGGAAATTTCCAAGATCTTGGATTATCAGAGAGGAACTGTAGTGCTAAAGAATATCAAATGTGTTTTGTCTTCTTTTGTTTTTTAAATAAAAGAAAAATAGAACCTACAAGCAGAATAGTAAGTTTCACTTGTATTCCTGGCCAAACTGGAGAATGTATTATTAAAGAAAATAAATTTAATGAATTTTAATGAGTGCTCAAATATTCAGTGACCACAAAAAATCAGCATGGGTTCATTTAGAGGAGGTGGTATCAACTCACATGGATGCAATTTCCTTTTTTTAACAGTTGCTAATCTGACAAATAAGGTAAATAATTGAGAAAAAGATTTCAGTAAAGCATATGATAAAGCCTCTCATTCTTTGAGAAAGTTGGAAATATATAGATAATAAAATAGAATCAGAACTAATTGCATAGTGGTGTTCAAACAGTTAATTGTATATAAATGGAGATTTTGAACCTTGGACTTCATTCCCCAGAAGTCCTTCGTATTTCCCAGAACTCCCTATAATTGCTCCTGTGTCTCCACATTGGCAAGATCCCATTATTGGTATTTAACTGGCAGTAAAGCCTCCCTTTCTCTTCTTGCATGATGTAGCATCAGCAGTGGTGGTAAGTCTAGGAAAATTTGAAGCCATGGGAACATGGTTTTATTTTGTATCCTCTTTATTCCTTGATTTATAATTATCCTTAATAAACCTCATAAAATATAATAATTTTATTAAAGAGATATAAATTTAATTTTTATGTTGATGGCAACCACTAGTCAGAGAAGAACCTCTCAATTTCTTAAGATAGCCTAGATAATTTTTTAAGCCACATTTCTCCTGCCAAGACTTTTCGCCTAACCCACTCACCCACCCTCACAAAGCCACTTCTGATTCAGTTCGCTCCTGCTGCCCTCTCCTGCCTTCAACCATCCACTCCTGACTTTCTTGACCCAGATCACTCACCCGATCCCAGCCCCGGCCCCAGCCTCAGGCCCCAGGAACTCTACTCCTTATCTCCTGCCTATGACCCAGATCTCTCATCCAACTGCAGACCCAGCCCCAGGTCCCAGGCTGCTGGTAGCTGCCCCTGTGTCTTCAGAATCACAAACCAACTTGTAAAAACTCTCATGTTCTTTCCTTAGGCAACAATTAGCCTCCACATGGCTGGGGACCTGGGTGGGGGGGGGGGGGATGAGGAGAATGAAGAGACTCTTCAAAAAAGGAAGTTGATTGCAAGCATAGTGTATTCTATGAGAGAGCAGTACGTTACTTATTTCAAACAGCTTACAGCTTTAGGATGTTTTTTCATGAGTGCACTGGACCTTTTACTTTTCTTACCTGAGATTCAGGAGAGAAATTCATCTCCCTGCAACTCTTTGCCATTTGGGTCTGCCTAGTTTGAGATTCCTAAAACCCATGTTCTCCCTTGCTATGGGATATTCCCACAGTGCTGACAAAAGGAATCTCAATGGATTAAAAAAAAGGAACTGGAGGTGAAATTTTTAAGACTTCAGACTCCAATGCTTTATAAAAGCCTCTGTATGTTTTTGTATTTTGCTGATTGTTTTCTTTAAGATTTAATTTTGTGGGTTTAAGTTCATATATTAGTGTATTCCATACTATTCTGTTACACTGAATCATTTTAATGTACTGAGTTTTAACTACCTTTCCCCTATAACTATACTAAACAAATATTATTGAATAAGCTCATATAAAAACATTTTTTTTTCTATTTTGACTTTGTAAATTGTCACATAGAGGATGGATGGACTTCATCAAAACTGTTTACAATTGTATAACAACCTTTGGAAAATATAATGAACTAAATATCTCAAATTGATTTTAAGGGGTCTGTCTTTAGACACGAATTTTAGATTTTTTTTTTCCAACAACTGATCATTTTGCCTGCCTCTAACAGGAGGTAAGGTTCATTTTAGTAGCTGAAGTGAAGTACAATTATAATCCTCACCTCCTGATGGGACATTACAATCTCATACCAAAGGAGCTGGGAAGTTGATCCCAGGGCATGGAACACTTGGATGGCTCCCCAAAGAGGAACAGCTCTCATTTGTAACTCCTCAACTTACTATACCCTTCCACCAGAATGATCTCTAGATTCTTGGTGGCATTTTTAAACCCAAAAGCAACAGTACAGAGGTTTGGTTTTTCCTAGACTATTCTGCCACATTTTTGTAATGATGGTGTTAATTTTTTTATGGTTGGACTTGAATATTTAATTGGTGTTCACCAGGGATTTAATTTCTAAATCCCAAAATGAATTACTAAAGTAAAATGTAATTTATTGTAGTTTTATTTTAAGGAATGAGAGAGAGACAACTCCAGCTTCCTCTGAGCCAGGTAGAAATTCTAAGGCCCTAATCAGGGAAAAAAAGTCTCAAGAGGATGGACCTTTCTCTGAGGTTTATACATCTGAGAAAGGCAGAGTTACTACATCAGACTTTCACTCACCAATGGTGACCATCTAAAAGGAAAACAGTCTGAGGTCTCCTGCACAAGTTCTTCCAGGAGTCTAGTTCCACAGCCAAGTCTGAGTGTCTGTCTTCTAGTCTCTCCTCTGAGTGAGAGTGCTTCAATCAAACTCGAATTGAATATCTCTTCTTCTGGCCTCTGGCCCTCTTTTTAAAGATCTTTTTCTCTTGTGTCACCTCCCCTAAATTTCATCTCTACCAATCACAGCAGACACTCCTCTCCAGGACTGTCTACTCTTTAGTTCACACCTTCTTTGGTTAGAATATACCTTTTTTGGTTACTTAACACCTTTTTTGGTTAGTTCACCTTTTGTAGTTAGTTAACACTTTTTTGTAGTTAAAATGGGTAGATATACTTCAAATACTGAGTTACCACCTTTGTGGGATTAAAATATAAAAATAGACTTTATTTGGATTTATTTGGATTTTTTTTGATGTTTTTTTATTTCTTTTATTTCTCTTGTCAATTGGTTCATATACCTCATAACTCAGTCATTCATCCTTAAGTGATCCCTGTGTTTTTCAATCACCCTCTTCAGTGTTGGTATGTATCATTATTATTATTTTAAATTGCAAAGTTTAAATTCCTTTTGAGTAATTTTAGATTAAGAAACATGCTACCTCTCCAAATCCAGAAAGTAAACTGTTTGGAGAAGACAACATTAAGATGCTTGCACAGACAACACCTGATATAATTTAATTTTTATGATTGTTCCAAACTGGCTTGAAAGAAGTTTCTAAGGGTTCTTCTGAGCTCTGTTTTGAGACCTGTGATATTTAATATTTTAGCAATGACTTGAATCAAGGCACAGATGTCATCCTTTTCAAATATGCAGATGATTACAGAACTGAAATACCTAGAAACTAAAGAGAGTAGAGACAGGATCTAAAGATTATCCTGATGGGCTAGAACACTGGATGATCTAATGAGATAAAATTAAATAGATGTAATTGTAAAAATTGAATTCAGAAATTTGACTTCTTAAAAGTAAGATAAATAATATGTTTTGATAGCAGTTTGTCTAGAAGGAGGAGGAGGAGGAGAAGGAGGAGGAGAAGAAGGAGAAAGAGAAGAAGAACTAGACATTTCCCTGAACTAAAAAAACAATCTAAGGCAACAATGTATTTGGGAACCAAAAATTTCAGTGCCATCTAAGATCCAAATAAAAGAACTCTTGCATCTAGTGTTAGAGAAATGATAGACCCATTGCATTTGTTCCTATTCAAAATACATCTCAAGAAAGGCAGAGTGAGATGTCACTATTTTCAAACTTCCCCTAAAACTTCTCCTGCATTTAAAAATGACTATTAAAAATGTTAAATTTAATTCTGTGATGGAAAGCCAATAAAAATCAGAGTGATTCCTTGTTTCATCCCAGAGGAGCTTATAAAGACAGAGATATAGGTCAGTATTGTGGGAGATGTTGGTCAGGAGTATAATGGAGCACTAGTGGTGGTTGGAAATAACAGCTATAGTACAAGATGCATCAAACACAAGCAATACACAGATATGGTAACACATATTCTAATAAATATTTCAGAGAACACTTGAGTCAGAACTGGGGTCAGAAGGTCTATAAGCTACTATCCAGTTTGAGGTCATAATTCTAAATTAAAGAGGAGAGAAATGGTCATAGTCATGAAGGAACAGTGGCCTTGCTTCAGTAAGGACCAAAGTGTAAATCAGGAGGATGATGACCAGACCTATTCCTGGATCACATTACTTTGGAATAACTTGAGAACTACAGCCTTCTGGACTGAGCAATGTAAACTCAGATTGATCATTCCCATAAAGGTGACATCTAAGTCCAAAGACCATATAAAGTTCAAAGTCAAGAAATAGGCAGGGAAAATAAGCAAATAATCACAAACAAGAATCTGATCATATAAAAATTCTCTGGTGAAAGAGAAATGATAGAAGGCAAAAACATAAGACAAACTCAGAAAAAGAAAATGACAGAAAAAATATCTGTAAGCACAGTTTGAAAGGAAAATAGAGATTGGGCACAAGCTCAAAAAATATTACTAGAATGCCTCAAGAATTAAATTTTAAAAAGCAAAAATTTAAAATTAAAATGATAGAGGAAAATTGAGAAAGGAAATGAAAGTTATGCAAGAAAATTAGGAAAAGAGATTTAACAGTTTGTTAAAACGGGCTCCAAAATACTGAAGAAAAGAAATCCTTTCAAAATCTGCCAAATAGAAAGAGAGGCAAAAAAATCTTATGGAAGAAAAAATATTTTTAAGGATTAGAATTGGTTCAATGGACGCTAATAACTCAATGAGTCATCAAGAAAAAATAAACCAAAGTTAAGAGATTGAAAAATAGAAGAAAAAGTGAAATATTTCATAGGAAAAAAAACAACTGATTTGATGGAGGATTTAAAGTTCATTCTACTACCTGAAATCCATTATAACAACTAATTTAGATATAATAATTCAATAAATTACAAAGAACTACCTAGAAATTAGAACCTAGAACAAAGCATAAATTGAAGGAACCTAGCAGTCACCTCCTAAAAGGAATTCCAAATGAAAAATTTAGAACACCCAAGTTGAGGAGAAAATGCCATAACCAACCAGAAAGATATAATTTAAATTCCATGTAACCACAGTCAGGATTACACAAGATTTAGTAGTTACCAATATAAAGAACAAAGGGTTTGTAATGTACTCTGGAAAATAAAGAAGCCAGGATTATAACCAAGAACAATCTACCCAACAAAACTGAAAAATACTACATGGGGAAAATATATATTCAGTGAAATAGAGGACTTTCAAAGATTTCTTATGAAAAGAACAGAACTGAATAGAAACATTAACATTCAAATACAAGGTTCAAGAGAGGCATAAAAATATAAACATGAGTGAGAAATTGTAGGAGATTTAAAAATGTTATACTATTTATATGTCCCTATGGGGAAATGACAAGTGCTATCTCTAATAACATTATAATCATTAGGACAGTTGGAAAGAGTCTGCTTATGTAGAGAGCATTGGCATGAGAGTATTATATTCAGTAGGAAGAACTTCATCTTCTGGGGAGTGTTGGGTTTAATTAGTTATTATTTATTTATCTAGCATAATAAGAAGTAAAGAACAATACCAGATAAAGGATTTTTCTCTGGCCATGCCTTAATAGGGGACAAGGAAAGAATCCTTTCCCTGGTATTGATCTCTATTTCTAATTATGCTAGATAACTAATTAAACTCAATAGGAGACTGTTCAGGGTAAAATTTAGGGTTGAAACTGAATAGGTATATTTTACTTGGTTGCCAGGGATTTAAATTCTAAATCCCAATGAAATATTCAAGCCAGAATGGAATTTTATGGTGGTTTATTTACAATAGAAGGAAGAAATTAAGAATGAGAGAGAGAAAGAGAGAGAGAGAGAGAGAGAGAGAGAGAGAGAGAGAGAGAGAGAGAGAGAGAGAGACAGAGAGAGAGAGAGAGAGAGAGAGAGAGAGAGAGAGAGAGAGAGAGAGAGAGAGAGAGAGAGAGGAAAAGGGAAAGATAGTTGCCCCAGCGTTGTCTGAACCTGGCAGGAGTTCAGAGGCCTCAGCCAAGGGATACTGAAGGGATTCCCAAGAAATGGGCCTCTCCAGAGGCTGTTGCCTCCAGAAAAGGCAAGGAAAGGGGAGTAAGCCTTGCACTTATTACATGACAGTCTAAGGGAAGCAGTCTGCGGTCTCAAGCTCCAGCTCCTCCACAGTCAAGCTCCACCACCAAGCCCTTCTCACAGGAAGTGATGTGAAATATAAAGGCAGTTCTTTACATCACGTCCTGTGTTTACATGTGCCAATGGTGGCTGAAACTTGGCTTTGGACAGTCCAGGTGGTCAGTCAGTTATTTCTCATTTATCACTTGCCAGCACACGCAGGTCATAGACCTTCTTCCCCCACACTTAATTTTTAAGTGGGGGTGTATACATTCCTGGTTGCTAAAATTCTAAAGGCTAAACAGGGTGGAGAAAATCTAAAATTCACAGACAGGCACACATAATGATAAAGAATTGTGTTTTTAATGTGGAATCATATTAATAAAACTGGGGATGTTTTGTAAGAAGGAAAAAATAGATTAGAGAGAACATGATACTTGTCTTCAGGTGTGGTGATTAAAGGACCATTATGTGAAAGAAAACAGATTTGTTCTCATTGAATACAGGGGATATAACTAAAAACAATAGGTTGGAGAAAATTAGTATTGGACTAAGGGAGGGAAAATTTAGGGGAATCCAAAAGTGGTATGACCTGCCTCCTATACTCATAATCATTCGACTTCACTGAAATACTAGATAATTCCTTGTCTGATATGCTGTAAAGATGGCCTACATGTCTATGGATCCTTTCCAATTGTGAAACAATGTGTTTCTATGATCTTGGAAAGAGGATTTTAATGCATGAATACCTGACTTGGACTCATGTAGGGATCAAAAGGAGAAAAGGCCATATCAACTTCTCAACCCCTAGAAGAAAAAGTACAGGAGAAAGATGGAGTCCAGTTCTTGCTCCTTTGTTGATTCAACTCAAGACAGGAAGAAAAGGCAGGGAAAAAGAACAAAACCATTTAGTTCAGCCCTTAACATAATCAATTCTACAGAATAATCAATAAATGGCCATCTAGTTTTTCACTCAATATCTTTGGTGAGTACAAGGAAACTAGTTAGCTCAGTGGCTAGAGCATTAGACCTGAAGTCAGGAAGGCCCAAGTTCAAATCTAGCCTCAAGATACTTATTAGATCCTCTGTAATTTTGGGAAAATCACTTAACATCTATCTGACTCAATTTCCTCAATTGTAAAATGAAGATAAAAATAGGTCCTACTTTCAGCGTTGTTAGGAGGGAAAACTGAGTTAACATATATAAAGCACTTTGCAAATCTCAAAATGATTTAAAATGTGAGTTATTATTATGAGGAGGAGGAGGAGTAATACCATCATTATTGTTATTGTTATCATTATCATTATTAACAAAGAAGCCATGCCAAATCCTGGATGACTTAAAAAGATAAGGGAATTAATGGTCATGGGCAAAACTTTCAGGTAACCTATGTACAGCCTTGCCTGCTACTTCTAGTCAAAGCAGCTCTCCTGATGCTACTTAGGTAACTAGGATCCAAAATAACTAATAAGTTTCTCTGTCTTATGGGGCCTCCGTTTCTTGGACTATTAAGTTTTAATAATTTTTGGCCAAAATAGGGAAGACAGAACACATCTTATGAGAAGTTGGCCATGTGTTATATAGACAGAGAATTAGATTTCACAAGATCTTATAATATCAGAATATTCATGAATAATAGAGAATGATTTTGAAAACATTTGCATACAAAGTGCTATTGATTAAATGCCAACAGGGCATTGTGCTAAGTACTGGGAATACAAGGAAAGGGAAAAGCAGTTCCTGCTCTAATGGAGTTCACAGTCTAATAGAAAATAAATAAACTAATAATAAAGTACATGAAAGAACTATACACAGTAAATAGAAGGTAATCTTGGAAGTAAGGCAATAACATTAAGAGTATTGACATTGCAAAGGAGTAAAGTTTTGCCCAGTGGAATGACAAACTTTATGCCCATGGGAGGAGACTAAAAAAAGATTATACGACCACTTGTCAAGTATAACCTTGAGGAGAGGGACTTATTTTTGAGACATGTGACTTTCACCTTTCACATTCAATAAGGATTGAGAGGACACAAAGTAAAAGCTTCTTTAAAAGGGCATGATATAAACATTGATGGGCAGTGGTCATCAATCTTTTGATTAAAGACTTCCCATGAAGTATAACTCTCTATATCCCAATCCAGTTCCTTCCAAAGGACATCCATTCTGCAAGATGAACCTTAATCTGTTAACAGGACTACCAGAAAACATGCTATTTGCTGCCATTATAAATATTTAGGCTTCTAGGTTATTCTTGAATATTTAACTGAAAGTTGTTTATTCTTCAGTCAGTTGTGTTGGAATATTGAATTTGACTTTACAGTTATCCAAGGGGTTTCTCTGTTCTTTTTCAATTTTTTTTTTGCTTTAAATTCTGATTTCATTTTCATATAATTCCATTTAAGAGTTTCCAAATTTTTTCAAAAGAATACTGAGTATTAAATTCTTTCCCTCTTTCCCTCTACTCAATCATTCATCCCCAATGGGATGATAAGCAATCTCATATAGATTTTACATGTGCAGTCACATAAATTTTATTTCCCATACTAACCCTTTTGGAGAAGGAAACTCAAATTGAAAAAAATTAGATAGTGGAAAAAGTTTTCTTTGGTCTATATTCAGATTCAGTTCTTTTTCTTAGGATGTAGATGGTATTTTTTTATCATGAGTCCTTTCGATTAGTTTTGGATCATTGTACTGCTGAGACTAGTTGTTATTCATAGTTGTTCATTGTAAATTCTTGTCACTGTACCATGTTCTTAGGGTTCTGTTTATTTCACTCTGCTTCACTTTCTACAAGACTTTCCATGTTTTTTGGAGGTCTTCCTGCTTATTGGTTGGTTCTTACACAAAAGCAGTATTCCATTACAATCATATGCTATAATTTAGCCATTCCTTAATTGATGGGAATCACCTCACTTTCCAAATCTTTGTCCCCCCCAAAACTACTGTTTTAAATATTTCTTGTACATTTAGGTCCCACCCCTTCTTAATCTCTTTGGGATACAAACCTAGTAATGGTATTACTGGTTCAAAGAATATGTAAATTTTATAGTTCTTTGGGTTATTTTCCTTTTCTGTCATGAGAGCCAATCTGATAGGTGTGAAGTGGTAATTCAGAGTTGTTTTAATTTTCATTTCTCTCATTAAAAGTGAATTAGAACATTTTTTCATGACTATGGAGAGCTTTAGTTACTTTGAGAACTGCCCATTCACATCCTTTTACCATTTATCAATTGACAAATAGTTTATATTCTTACATGTTCAACTCATTTCTATATGCATTTGAGAAATAAGACTTGTTAGATTTGTAAAAAATGGTTGCACCATTATATTCATTATTGTGCATTACTCTCTATCCTTTCCCATTTACCTTTTTGTAATTCTCTTAAGTCTTGTATTTGAAAGTCACATTGTCCATTCAATTCTGGCCTTTTCATCAGGAATGTTTGAAAGTCCTCTATTTCACTGAGTCCTCATTTTTCCACATGAAGAATTATGCATGTGTTTGCTGTGTAAGTGATTCTTCGTTAAAGTCCTAGCTCCTTTGACCCCTGGAATTTCATATTCCAAGCATTCCAGTCCTTTAATGTAGAAGCTGCTAAATCCTATGTTACCTGATTGTGGCTCCATAATATCTGAATTGTTTCTTTTTGGTTGCTTGTAATATTTTCTCCTTGTCTGGGAACTTTTGGAATTTGGCTATAATATTCCTGGGAGTTATCCTTTTGGGAGCTCTTTCAGGAGGTGATTAGTGGAGTCTTTCAATTTTGATTTTGCCCTCTCATTCTACAGTATCAGGGCTATTTTTATGATAATTTCTTGAGACTATGTCTAAGCCCTTTTGTTGATCATGACTTTCAGGTAGCCCAATAACTCTTAAATTCTCTCTTCTGGATTTATTTTCTATGTCAGTTTTTTTTTCCCATGTGATATTTCACATTTCCTTCTATTTTTTTCATTCTTTTGACTTTTTTTGTTTCTTAATGTTTATGGAGTCATAGATTCCACTTGCCCAATTCTAATTTTCAATGCATGATTTTCTTGAGTGAACTTTTCTACCTCCTTTCCTATTTGGCCAGTTTTACTTTATAAGAAATTCTTTCCTTCAGTGAATTGTTGCACCTCATTTTCCAAAGGGCCAGTTTTTTCTTTTTGAATGTTTATGCCTCTTTTGCCAATTGGCTTCTTCTTTTTTTTAAATACTAATTTATTCAGTATTTTTTGTGCCTCCTTTACCAAGCTGTTGATGTTTTTCTCATTTAATTCTTATTTCTTTTCTCAATTTTTCTTCTACCTCTCTAATTAGATTTTTTTTAATTCTTTTTGATCTCTTCCATTAATTCTTTTTGACCTTAAGAGCAATGAATATATTTTTCTTGGAGGCTTTGCATGCATCAGTACTAACTTCATTGTTTTCTAATTTTAAGGCTACCTTGCCCCAACATGACTTTCTATGTGAATTTTTGTTTGCTAATTTTCCTGCTTTTTTTTTTCTTTTAATTTAAAAACCTTTAAAGTAGGGCTCTGTAACTGTGGTGAAAGGAGCACTATTCACAACTTTAGATTCTTTGTGCATCTGCCTTCAGAGATGGCTCTTAGGATCAATCTGCTTTCAGTTCTTTCAAGATGGTATGAGACTTCTGGTCAAGATGGCGGCTTAGAGAAAGCTAAAGTTCAGATCTCTGGAAACCCTTTCCTACCGAAGTCAAACTATATGCTCCTAAGGCACCAAAATTCAAAACGAACAACAGCATAGACCCCGGGAATCCTCCTCCTGGACCTGGACCTGGATCAAAAGGTATGGCCCCCCCAAAAGCGAGAACCTGAGATCACTCGGACCTAAGGGGTAAGCAGAAGGAAGGTCCCAGGACCCATCCCCCCAGCCCAGAGTGATGAGTCCAAGGCAGCAGAGGGAACCTCAGGATAGCAGGGCCGGCTATCCTGAAGGCCACTTCCTGAAAACAACCTAACCCAGTCGAGGGGGCATCCAGACAGACAGCAGGGAAACAGAGAGAGACAGGGGAGCCTGTAACCCCCTGACCAGATCCTTCCATCTGAGTCTCACAGAAGGTCCCTGCCTCAAAGCATACTCAGTTCAACCCAGAGAAAGTTAATCTTATCAGGAGACCTCAGAGCTCCGGGAAGCCGCGGCCCCTCTCCCCTCAGAGTGCTGGCTCTCCTGGCCTGCTAAGGCACAGAAACAAACACCCTGCAGAAAGGGCCAAGCCAGGCTCAGAGCGTGGAAGTAACACAAAAGAAGCATTGGGAGAGAACTGAGGAGGGCAGTAACACGGAAACACCAGCAATTCCTGGCTTCCCTGGGAAGACAGAACAACAACTGCATAGAACGGACAATCTGCCTGGGGCTAAAACCTCTGAACACCAGGCAGAGATAAGAAAAGCTAATCCTCCCCACTCAGATAGAGATGGCAAACTCCACAGAAGCACAAAAGCCCCAAAATTCCAAGAAAAACAAGAAGAAGGGGGTGACTTTGGACACATTTTATGGAGCAAAAATACAAAATACAGAGAAGATAGAAGAGGAAACACAAGCAAATGCTCCGAAACCTTCCAAAGGAAATGGAAACTCTCCACTAACCCATGAAGAATTTGAATTTGAAATGAGCAAAAAGATGGAAGCCTTCTGGGAGGAAAAGTGGGAAATAATGCAAAAGAAATTCACGCATCCACAAAACCAGTTTGACCAAACTGTAAAAGAAAACCAGGCTTTAAAGCAAGAACTAATAAAGCAAAGCAAAAAGACCAAGAAATTAGAAGAGAACATAAAATATCTCACTGACAAGGTGACAGGCTTGGAAAATAGAGGGAGAAGAGATAATTTAAGAATAATTGGACTTCCAGAAAAGTCAGAAATAAACAGCAAACTCGACATCGTAATACAAGATATAATAAAAGAAAATAGCCCAGAGATTCTAGAACAAGGGGGCAATACAGCCACTGACAGAGCTCACAGAACACCCTCTATACGAAATCCCCAAAAGACAACTCCCAGGAATGTAATTGCCAAATTCCAAAGCTTTCACACAAAATAAAAAATCCTACAAGAAGCCAGAAAAAGACAATTTAGATATAAAGAAATGCCAATCAGGGTCACACAAGACCTTGCAAGTTCGACTCTGAATGATCGTAAGGCATGGAACATGATCTTCAGAAAGGCAAGAGAGCTGGGTCTTCAACCAAGAATCAGCTATCCAGCAAAATTGACTATAGATTTCCAAGGGAAAGTATGGGCATTCAACAAAATAGATGATTTCCAAGTTATTGCAAAGAAAAGACCAGAGCTCTGTGGAAAGTTTGATATCGAAAAACAAAGAGCATGGAATACCTGAAAAGGTAAATATGAAGGAAAGGGAAAAGGAGAAAAATGTTATCTTTTTCTTTTACTCAAACTCTCTTCTATAAGGACTACATTTATATCAATCTATGTATACTAACATGTGGGGAAAATGTAATGTGTAAATAGGGGAAAAAGAAAGACCAAATAGAATAATCTTTCTCACACTAAGATTCACACAGGAAGGGTAGGGGAAGAAAACTCCTATTAGAAGGAGAGGAAGAGAGTTTTTACTTAAACCTTATTCTCAGGGAAATCAACTCTGAGAGTGAAGAACATCCAGATCCATTGGGATCTTGAATTCTATCTTACCTAACAAGGGAAGGGAGAAGGGAAAACCAAGGGGGGTAGGGGGGAGGGAACACAAAAAAGCGAGGGAAGAAGAGAGGGGAGGGGGAGGGAACAAAAAGGGAGGGACTAGAAAGGGAAACATATCAAGGGAGGGGACAAGGGGGACTGATTTAAAGTAAATCACTGGACTAAAAGGTAGAGCTGAAGAAGAAAGGTTAGAATTAGGGAAGGATATCAAAATGCCAGGGAGTCCACAGGTGACAGTCATAACTTTGAACGTGAATGAGATGGACTCACCCATAAAAAGTAGATGAATAGCAGAATGGATTAGAATCCAAAACCCTACCATATGTTGTCTTCAAGAAACACACATGAGGCGGGTAGACACCCACAAGGTCAGAATTAAAGGATGGAGTAAGACCTTCTGGGCCTCAACTGACAGAAAGAAGGCAGGAGTGGTAATCATGATATCTGATAAAGCCAAAGCAAAAATAGACCTGATCAAAAGGGATAGGGAAGGTAATTATATTTTGTTAAAAGGGACCTTAGACAATGAGGAAATATCATTAATCAACATGTATGCACCAAATAATATAGCACCCAAATTTCTAATGGAGAAACTAGGAGAATTGAAGGAAGAAATAGACAGTAAAACCATATTAGTGGGAGACTTAAACCAACCATTATCAAATTTAGATAAATCAAATCAAAAAATAAATAAGAAAGAGGTAAAAGATGTGAATGAAATCTGAGAAAAATTAGTTAATAGACATATGGAGAAAAATAAATAGGGAAAAAAGGAATACACCTTCTTCTCAGCACCACATGGCACATTCACAAAGATTGACCATACATTAGGTTACAGAAACATGGCACACAAATGCAGAAAAGCAGAAATAATAAATGCAGCCTTTTCAGATCACAAGGCAATAAAAATAATGATCAGTAATGGTACATGGAAAACCAAATCAAAAACTAATTGGAAATAAAACAGTACGATACTCCAAAATCATTTAGTTAGAGAAGAAATCATAGAAACAATTAATAATTTCACCGAGGAAAATGACAATGGTGAGACATCCTTTCAAACCTTTTGGGATGCAGCCAAAGCGGTAATCAGAGGTAAATTCATATCCCTGAGTGCATATATTAATAAACTAGGAAGAGCAGAGATCAATCAATTGGAAATGCAAATAAAAAAACTCGAAAGCAATCAAATTAAAAACCCCCAGCAGAAAACCAAACTAGAAATCCTAAAAATTAAGGGAGAAGTTAATAAAATCGAAAGTGATAGAACTATTGATTTAATAAATAGGACAAGAAGCTGGTACTTTGACAAAACAAACAAAATAGACAAAGTACTGGTCAATCTAATTTTAAAAAGGAAAGAAGAAAATCAAAATAACAGCATCAAAGACAAAAGGGGGACATCACCTCCAATGAAGAGGAAATTAAGGCAATCATTAACAATTACTTTGCCCAATCATATGGCAATAAATACACCAATTTAGGTGATATGGATGAATATATACAAAAATACAAACTGCCTAGACTAACAGAAGAGGAAATAGAATTCTTAAATAATCCCATATCAGAAAATAAAATCCTACAAGCCATCAAAGAACTTCCTAAGAAAAAATCCCCAGGGTCTGATGGATTCACCAGTGAATTCTATCAAACATTCAAAGAACAGTTAATCCCAATACTATACAAACTATTTGACATAATAAGCAAAGAGGGAGTTCTACCAAACTCCTTTTGACACAAACATGGTACTGATTCCAAAACCAGGCAGGTCAAAAACAGAGAAAGAAAACTATAGACCAATCTCCCTAATGAATATAGATGCAAAAATCTTAAATAGGATACTAGCAAAAAGACTTCAGCAAGTGATCAGAAGGGTCATCCACCATGATCAAGTAGGATTTATACCAGGGATGCAGGACTGGTTCAATATTAGGAAAACCATCCACATAATTGACCACATCAACAAGCAAACCAACAAGAACCACATGATTATCTCAATAGACACAGAAAAAGCCTTTGATAAAATACAACACCTATTCCTATTAAAAACACTAGAAAGCATAGGAATAGAAGGATCGTTCCTAAAAATAATAAACAGTATATATCTAAAACCATCAGCTAATATCATCTGCAATGGGGATAAACTAGATGCATTCCCAGTAAGATCAGGAGTGAAACAAGGATGCCCATTATCACCTCTACTATTTGACATTGTACTAGAAACATTAGCAATAGTAATTAGAGAAGAAAAAGAAATTGAAGGCATCAAAATAGGCAAGGAGGAGACCAAGTTATCACTCTTTGCAGATGACATGATGGTCTACTTAAAGAATCCTAGAGATTCAACCAAAAAGCTAATTGAAATCATCAACACCTTTAGCAAAGTTGCAGGATACAAAATAAACCCACATAAATCATCAGCTTTTCTATATATCTCCAACACAGCTCAGCAGCAAAAACTAGAAAGAGAAATCCCATTCAAAATCAGCTTAGAGAAAATAAAATACCTAGGAATCTATCTCCTGAGACAAACACAGGAACTATATGAACACAACTACAAAACACTCTCCACACAACTAAAACTAGACTTGAACAATTGGAAAAACATTAACTGCTCATGGATAAGATGAGCCAATATAATAAAAATGAACATCCTACCCAAACTTATTTGTCTATTTAGTGCCATACCCATTGAACTCCCAAAAAATTTCTTTACTGATTTAGAAAAAACCATAACAAAGTTCATGTGGAATAACAAAAGATCTAGGATATCCAGGGAAATAATGAAAAAAAAAACACAAATGATGGGGGCCTTGCAGTCCCAGACCTTAAACTATATTACAAAGCAGCAGTCATCAAAACAATTTGGTACTGGATAAGAAACAGAAAGGAGGATCAGTGGAATAGATTGGGGCAAGTAACCTCAGCAAGACAGTATATGATAAACCCAAAGATCCCAGGTCTTGGGACAAAAATTCACTATTTGATAAGAACTGCTGGGAAAATTGGAAGACAGTGTGGGAGAGATTAGGAATTGATCAACACCTCACACCCTACACCAAGATAAATTCAAAATGGGTGAAAGACTTAAACATAAAGAAGGAAACCATAAGTAAATTGGGTAAACACAGAATAGTATACATGTCAGACCTTTGGGAAGGGAAAGACTTTAAAACCAAGGAAGACATAGAAACAGTCACAAAATGTAAAATAAATAATTTTGACTACATCAAATTAAAAAGCTTTTGTACAAACAAAACCAATGTAGTATAAATCTTGAAATCTCTCAGACTTGTGAATGTTAAAAATTTCCCCATCAGGGAATTCTTAATTGGAACAAATTCCCTACTGAGAAACATTCCCCATTTTGATGTGAGAACTTGCCAGGATCAGAAATGGGAGGACCTCTACTCCACCCATACTTAAGACTGCTTTAGGGGAGAAAACTCCTTGCTATGGGAGGACCCCTACTCTACCCGTACTTAAGACTACTTTAGGAGAGTAAACTCCTTGCTAAACAATGAAAGTACTTGGACTTATGCTTATAATAAGGCAAGTAGTTCTTTGAGCCAGGCCTGTTTTTAGAATTGATACAGTGGGATGCTAGGTACCTAAAAGGGTCGGGCAAGTTTTCTCTTGATGAGATTAGTTGACTCAGCTGTGTTTTCTCTCATTCAGACTTACTGAGGAGATTGGTCGACACAACAGCATTTTTTCTGATTCAGACTTACTGAGGAGATTGGTCGACTTAGCAGGAATTTAGATGGGCACTTCTTTGGAAAGAGTCTACAGTGATTGGTAGATGTAGGGACTTAGGGGAGGTGACATGGGAGAAAAACCCCTATATAAGAAAAAGCAGAATCTCTTGAGGAGATATATCCTTTTGGAGGGATTCCTTTTGGATGATCTCTGATGAGGATCACTTGGGAAGAATCTCTTGAGAGAGGCTCTGGAGAAGGGAAGCTCTTGGAGGACAATCTCTAAGGAGATCTCGCTGGAGCTCCTCTAAGGGGACTCTGTCCCTCTGGAGGCTCTGGAGAGAGGCCTTTTGGAACAGTCTCTGGATGGAAGGCTCTCTGGTGAAGTCAGCTGAGATGGAGCTGGCCTGGTGTCACTAGAATCCTTGTTTAGGCAGACCTTGTGGTGAGTGTTAAAAGACTGACTGATTCTCTCTCTTAAGACTCAGGTCTAGGCCATATTGGCTTGAGGCCCTTCATAATTATTCCGTTCCTACTCTTTCTCTTTTTCTCTAATTCCTCATTATATTATTAATTAAAAATCTCTATAAAACCCAGTTGACGTGGGTATTTGAATAATTGGGAATATTTCCCTGGCGACCACCTTATATTTGATTTAAAAACCAAGATACTGTAGTGAAACATATTTTCTGCAATCAAATTTACTCACCCTCTCTTATATCTATCACAATTTATATCTTCCACTATTTTAATCACTACAGTTTAAGACATCAACCATTTTAAATCTAACAGTAACTAAAATCAGACGGGAAACAACAAATTGGGAAAAAATCTTTATAGAAACCTCTGACAAAAGTTTAATCACTCAAATTTATAAAGAGCTAAATCAATTGTACAAAAATCCAAGCCATTCTCCAATTGATAAATGGGCAAGGTACATGGATAGGCAGTTTTCAGATAAAGAAATCAAAACTATTAATAAGCACATGAAGAAGTGTTCTAAATCTCTTATAATCAGAGAGATGCAAATCAAAACAACTCTGAGGTATCACCTCACACCTAGCAGATTGGCTAACATAACAGCAAAGGAAAGTAATGAATGCTGGAGGGGATGTGGCAAAGTAGGGACATTAATTCATTGCTGGTGGAGTTGTGAACTGATCCAACCATTCTGGAGGGCAATTTGGAACTATGCCCAAAGGGCGACAAAAGAATATCTACCCTTTGACCCAGCCATAGCACTGCTGGGTCTGTACCCCAAAGAGATAATGGACAAAAAGACTTGTACAAAAATATTCATAGCTGCGCTCTTTGTGGTGGCCCAAAACTGGAAAACGAGGGGATGCCCATCAATTGGGGAATGGCTGAACAAACTGTGGTATATGTTGGTGATGGAATACTATTGTGCTAAAAGGAATAATAAAGTGGAGAAGTTCCATGGAGACTGGAACAACCTCCAGGAAGTGATGCAGAGCGAGAGGAGCAGAACCAGGAGAACACTGTATACAGAGACTAATACACTGTGGTATAATCGAACGTAATGGACTTCTCCATTAGTAGCGGTGTAATGGCCCTGAACAACTTGCAGGGATCCAGGAGAAAAAAACACCATTCATAAGCAAAGGATAAACTATGGGAGTGGAAACACCGAGAAAAAGCAACTGCCTGAATACAGAGGTTGAGGGGACATGACAGAGGATAGACTCTAAATGAACACTCTAATGCAAATACTATCAACAAAGCAATGGGTTCAAATAAAGAAAACATCTAATGCCCAGTGGACTTACGCGTCGGCTATGGGGGGTGGGGGGGAGGAAAAGAAAATGATCTATGTCTTTAACGAATAATGCTTGGAAATGATCAAATAAAATATATTAAAAAAAAAGTTTAATCACTCAAATTTATAAAGAGCTAAATCAATTGTACAAAAATCCAAACCATTCTCCAATTGATAAATGGGCAAGGTACATGGATAGGCAGTTTTCAGATAAAGAAATCAAAACTATTAATAAGCACATGAAGAAGTGTTCTAAATCTCTTATAATCAGAGAGATACAAATCAAAACAACTCTGAGGTATCACCTCACACCTAGCAGAATGGCTAACATGACAGCTATGCAAAGTAATGAATGCTGGAGGGGATGTGGCAAAGTGGGGACATTAATTCATTGCTGGTGGAGTTGTGAACTGATCCAACCATTCTGGAGGGCAATTTGGAACTATGCACAAAGGGCGACAAAAGAATATCTACCCTTTGACCCAGCCATAGCACTGCTGGGTCTGCACCCCAAAGAGATAATGGACAAAAAGACTTGTACAAGAATATCCATAGCTGTGCTCTTTGTGGTGGCCAAAAATTGGAAAACGAGGGGATGCCCATCAATTGGGGAGTGACTGAACAAATTGTGGTATATGTTGGTGATGGAATACTATTGTGCTAAAAGGAATAATAAAGTGGAGGAATTCCATGGAGACTGGAATGACCTCCAGGAAGTGATGCAGAGCGAGAGGAGCAGAACCAGGAAAACATTGTACACAGAGACTAATACACTGTGGTATAATCTAACATAATGGACTTCTCCATTAGTAGCGGTGTAATGGCCCTGAACAATCTGCAGGGATCTAGGAGAAAAAACACTATTCATAAACAGAGGACAAACTGTGGGAGTAGAAACACCGAGGAAAAGCAACTGCCTGACTACAGTGGTTGAGGAGACATGACAGAGGAGAGACTCTAAACGAACACTCTAATGCAAATACTAACAACATGATAATGGGTTTGAATCAAGAACACATGTGATACCCAGTGGAATCACAGCGTCAGCTACGTGGGGTGGGGGGGAGGAAAAGAAAATGATCTTTGTCTTTAATGAATAATGCTTGGAAAGGATCAAATAAAATACTATAAAATTAAAAAAGGAAAAAAAAACAAAAAAGATCAAGATGGTATGAAATAAGGAAATGTATGCTTAATACTCTTCTGGCTTGTGTTCTGGTCTTTGAGTAACTGAAGCACTCTTTTGTCCCTTGGAACTTTTATCAGAGTCTTCTTCTTCCTTGTGGCTTCAAGTGCTGGTGTATGCTGATGTTCCTCATCACACTACAACTGTACCCCAGGGCTACAACCTAGTTCTTTATATGGGTAATCATACAGGAGTCTTGCACCCAGATTCAGAAAAGAGACCCCTATAATCTTCTTCTGAGCAGTTGTCTGAACCATCCTTACCATCTGTGCCTGAAAGTTCTGGAAGCCTTGACTGCTGCTGCTTCGGTTGCACCCAAGTCCTATTGCCTTGGTGGGGCCTGTTTTTGCATGCTGTGTCATACCTCCACCCTGGTACACTAGATTCCTCCAGCTAAGCTTCTAAGGTTTTTTTTCAGGATGAAAAATTATTTCACCTTTTCTTTTTGTGGGTTAAACTGTTACAGAATTCATTTTGAGGAGTTATAGATTTTTGGAGGGTAATTTTGTAGAATTTAGAAATGTTCATGTACCTTCTCTACCCTCTTGGATCTGCCCCACCCCTCCATCTCAAACCACCTCTTGAGTTTTTTAATTGCCAAAATACCTCAGCAAGGGAGTAAATTGTATCTAGGTTGCAAGACCTCCCATATTAGCCAAGAGATGCCCAATCACCCAACCATTTGGCATTATAAGGATCCTATATCCCCTATTTTTTGCTATGCCCAGCTCCTGTGAGCCTAACTTTATTTTCCCATCTGTAAAGATTTTTAAAAAGTGAAGCTTAAAAAAATCTTTTTTTTTTAGAAAATGAATTTTAGAATTTTTAGAATTATCATTTTAGAAAATGATAAATTAATTTCTTGGCTAAAGACAGCCTTCAACGTGTCCTTAGCAAATAACGGGCAGGATTAGTCTATCTCTTTTCCCTTCTCTCCCCTCTTCCTTATCACCAACCCCTGAGGACATCATTATATATTTTCAGGCAAATTAAGGTGAATATTTTCTGTGAAAGAAGACCCTTTCAAACATATCTATAACTGTGCTAATTCTACTGTTAATATCTCCAAGGTAGAGGACAGTATCTCATGATAAACTTCTCTCTAATAGGTACTTATCGATGAGATTCTTGAATGAACAATGCCACAGTCCACTTCACATAGCCTGAAGGGCAGAATGAATATTTCAGGTGTCTGGGCTATATGGTTTGACTGACCTTTTCTCCATCATAATTTGCTCATTATACCATCCAGTTCTTGGGATTTTGATCAGTTCTTCTTGACCAAATGGGTTTCAACTTGAGCAATTAGCAGAAGAATCTACAAAGGTGTTAGATCAGCTCATTCCAAGTTTGATTTAGATTAAATAAAATGGATTTTCAGGATGGGGTAGTGGGTAGATTGGAGATTTTAAAGATTGAAGAAATATGTGAAGAATGGCAGGATTTCAGGAATAGGAGAAGGTTATTTGGCACAATAGGAAGAGTAATATCACTATGAAATGGAACTGCCTATCTTCTTTGTAAAGAAAATAAGGTAAGTTAGAAAAAAGAGCTGTGGGAATTATTTCCAATCCCCAGTCCTGCCCAGTCCTACAGACTATCTCTGTAATCTTATACTATTAATTTCACTTATTTGGCCTCAGTTTCCTTATCTTTAAAAACATGAATAGTCAAATGTTTTTACAGAGTTAGGAAATAAAACAATAACAAAGTTTATTTGGAAGAACAAATGATCAAGAATATCAAGGGAAATAATTGAAAAAGAAGTGAAGGAAGTTGACCTAGCAGTACCAGATCTTAAACTACTATAAAGCAGCGGTCATCAAATCCATATGGTACTGGCTAAGAGACAGAAGGGAGGATCAGTGGAATAGACTTGGCATAAGTGACCTCAGTAAACAGTCTATGATAAATCCAAAGATCCCAGCTTTGGGGATAAAATCCACTCTTTGACAAAAACTGCTGGGAACATTGGAAAACAGTATGGGAGAGATTAGGTTTAGGTCAACATCTCACACCCTACACCAGGATAAACTCAGAATGGGTGAATGACTTGAACATAAAGAAGGAAACAATAAATAAATTTGGTGAACACAGAAAAGTATACTTGTCAGATCTTTGGGAAAGGAATGATTTTAAAACTAAGCAAGAGTTAGAAAAAACTACAAAATGCAAAGTAAATAATTTTGATTACATTAAATTAAAAAGATTTTGTTCAAACAAAATCAATGCAATCATAATTAGAAGGGAAGAAACAAATTGGGAAACAATTTTTATAACAAAAACCTCTGACAAAGGTCTAATCACTCAAGTTTATAAGGAACAAAAAATCAAGCCATTCCCCAATTGATAAATGGGCAGAGCACATGAATAGGCAATTTTCAGATAAAGAAATCAAAACTCTTAATAAGAACATGAAAAAAAAGTTCTAAATCTCTTATAATTAGAGAAATGTAAATCAAAGCAACTCTGAGGTATCACCTCACACCTAGCAGATTGGCTAACATGACAGCAAAGGAAAGTAATGAATGCTGGAGGGGATATGGCAAAGTTGGGACATTAATGCATTGCTGGTGGAGTTGTAAATTGATCCAACCATTCTGGAGGGCAATTTGGAACTATGCCCAAAGGGTGCTATAAGATTGTCTGCCCTTTGATCCAGCCATAGCACTGGAGGGTTTATACCCCAAAGAGAAAATAAGGAAAAAGACCTGTACAAGAATATTCATAGCTGCACTCTTTGTGGTGGCAAAGAAATGGAAAATGTGGGCTACCCTCCAATTGGGGAATGACTGAACAAATTGTGGTATCTGTTGGTGATGGAATATTATTGTGCTAAAAGGAATAATAAAGTGGAGGAATTCCATGGGGACTGGAACAGCCTCCAGGAATTTATGTAGAGTGAAAGGAGCAGAACCAGGAGAATATTATACACAGAGACTGATACACTGTGGAACAATCAAATGTAATGGATTTCTCTACTAGTAGCAATGCAATGAACCAGAACTATTCAGAGGAACATTTGAGAAAGAACACTATCCACATCCAGAGGAAGAACTATGGGAAAAGAAACACAGAAGAAAAACAACTGCTCGATCACATGGATTGATGGGGATATGACTGGGGATGTAGACTCTGAATGATCACCCTAGGGCAAAAATAAGGTCTTGAGCAGTGACACATGTTAAACCCAGTGGAATTATGCATCAGACACAGGAGGGGGTAGGGACAGGGGAGGGAAAGAACATGAGTCTTGTAACCATAGAAAAATATTCTAAATCATCTAATTAAATAAAATTCTAAAAAAAAAAAAAAGATAATTAGTACATCTGATCCCTAAGATCCTTTTTTTACCCAAAAGCTATGAGAAATAGCTAAAGGAGCCTGATTCTAAATCTGCCATCCATTTTGTTATTTCAATATATTTCATAGACACATACATATAATATTATAAGTTCCATGAAAGCAGGGACTGTGTCTGGTCAATCTTTATCTTCTTCCTGAATCCACTAACATCACCAAACTTGGAAGTCAGCATATGTATTGATGACTCAGTGATTTTCATGAGTGTTAGTACCCTTTCTGTAGTCTCAAAAATTCCATTGGGAGCTATCTGTGTGGTTTTTAGACCATGTAGGATCAATTTTACTGGAGAGTAGGCTTAGAAATGATCTAGCAAAAATTCAGAGTTTAAGTAACTGTCTTGATGTGCCATAACTGGGCTGTGGGGCCCCCTTCCAGGTCACCTTGAATATAGCAAACCAGAGATCCTTTGACTTTCCTCCTTGTAGTTTATTTAGAAACAGGTTGCTTTTGTTCTTCACACAGAAGAGGTAAATGTAAGTGATTTCTGTTACAACTGAGTTAAAAGAAACCAAGGCAGGTTTTGCTTACAGGGAGAGGCCCCTGAACTGCCTTTGTGTTGTCAACATTGCAGGCTGAACAAATGGTTTGGCTCATAAGCCTCCTGTCACTGCAGCTGAACAGCCCATTCCTCATGCTATGTTTTCCCAAGACATCTTTATTGCATCCCCACGGCTTTAAGAGGGGAGCATTGCTCACACCTGTTCTGTCAGGACTGCCAGTGAGGCACCAACCTTCACTGAATAACACCAGTAATGTCGGAACTTCCTGGGAACAGGAGCTGGACAGCTTCTCTCTGTTATGTCCCCAGTGGGGAGCTGAGTCTCTTGTACATAATAGGCTTGTAAGAGATATCTGTCTGATTGGCACTCTCATTACCAAAAGCTAAGGCTGAATAATCTCAGAAGGATGTAGCCACTGTGCCTTACGGGTTCAGACCTTTTTTGGAAGAGGAGATTTTTTTAAAATCCCTCCCCTTTCATGAATCAGTTTTATTTGATCTAATTCTACTGAATTTTATCCTATTCAATGAAGAGTGAGAACCTAACCAATCCCAGCTTCTTGCTTCTCATTAAATGCTCTTCACATACAAGAAGAAAAATAGCATAATCCTTGTCTTCAAGGAGTTTACATTCTTTTTAGAAATATAACATCTAGAAACACAAAAAATTCAAAAAAATGGAATTCTCATTTTGGTTGGGAGGTGGCATCAGGAATAAATTTTCACTAGCAATAACCTAAGCTGAGCCTTAAATGATGTTGCTTTTACTTTATTTTATTTTTTCAATTAACAAATAGTTATTTTCTTTCACTATCACTCCCATCCCACAGTGGGGTGAAAAAAGCAAACAAACAAACAATAACAAGTCTTGTAACGAATAAGCATATATATTTCCCCATTGACCATGTTCAGTGAAGGATGCTTCATTTGCCCCTGTAATCACTTACTTCTCAAAAGAAAAGGTAACATGTTTCTTTACTGGTCCTCTGGAATCCTGCATGATCACTGTCAAAGTTCTTAAGTCTTTCAATGTTTGGTCTTTGCAATCCAATTATTGATTATCTTTTTCTCCTGGTTCGGCTCCCTTCATTTTGTATCAGTCCAAATAGGTCTTCCCAAGAGTCTATCCAATTAATTTTCTTTCTTAACTTCTTATAACATCCCAAAGCAGTTTGACACATTATTTGTCCCAGCTGATTGGTACTGCCCTTTAGAATCCAATTTTTTTCAATCACAAAAGTGACATAAGACCTATTGTTGATTATATCGGTCTTTTTCCTGCTTCCCACCCTCCTTTTGGGGTGGCATGAATCATGTAGAAGTATTTCAAGGTCAAAGAATATGCACAGCTCTCCCAAATTGCTTCTGAGAATGACTGGACCAATTCAGAGCTTTATCAGAGGTATGTTAATGTTCCTGTTTCCCTCTGACTGACCATTATATGTCACTTTCTTTTTTGTCATCTTGATTAATCTATGGAGCATGGATGGAAACTCAGAGTGACTTTCATTTGAATCTTTCTAATTACCAATGCTTTGGACCGTTTTTTTTTTTCCAATGTGTCTCTTGATTGTTTGAAATATTTCCTTTGAAAACTGCCTATTCATACCCTTTGACCATTTGTAAATGGGGTAGCAATGGAAAGCAATCTTATCCATTTTAATCAACTTCTAGAATAGCCTCCTTTATCAGTTTGTCAGGTAAATAATTTCTCCCACATTATATTTCAGAATTAAATACTAACTGGCCACTTTGTCAGGACTGAAAAGGAAAATAACATGAAATTTGTCTTATGCCCTTTGGGATATGGTAGTTAACTACAAGGGTAAAGAATCTATTTTAGATTCCTCAGAATTGAAAGGTCTTTTTTTTTCCTCTTCCATTTTTCTGTGTGCTATGCGTTCCAGTTTTACACCTACAGTGATCTTCTTCCCAGGGTGTTCTCAAGCTTTGTAATGCCCTTCCCTAAAATGTTGAACTAGAACTATGCCCAATCTCTGTAAAGGGGTAAAAATTAAAGGTAGAGTACAAAATATTCAAGAGTATGATTACCAGGAATTATTCCTCAGTTCCAAATGATTTTTATTGTAATTTATTTACAAAAGGAGAAAGAATGAAAGTAAGAAAATCAGATAGAGTTACAAGCCAGGGAAAAGAGTCAGACTTATTCACTCATCCATGTGGTAGTTCAAAGGGAGAGATTTAAGAACAGTTTCACCAAGTCCAGAAGCTCACATACATAAAGCAGATTCTTCAATAGCCTCCAACTCAAACTCAGAACTCTGAAAAATGAAGAACTACCTCACAGGAAGTTGTAACTCCTTTTTAAAGATGCTTCTTTGCATCACTTCCTGTGCCTTCCTCTACTTTTTACATGGACAAATTATAGTCTGCAGTTTTGCTTAGGAAGTCCCAGGGGGCAATCAGTGGTTTCTGATTTGTCACACACTTTCACACCCTTGAGTCACAGACCTCCCCTACTCAAGTGTAAGTGGCATGTATACATTTCTTGTGATTAAATCTGAAAATGGGCAGGGGAGAGTTAATCCCACTTTCCCATCTCCCAGTGGTGTTTGACCAGGGCAGATGGGATTTATATGGATAATCTCTTCATATGTCCTTTGCACTCTTCTTGTAAATGCTTCCCAATAGATCATTAGTGTCTACTGCAGCTATATCACACAGTTGATTCATATTGTTAAAGTAAAATTAGGACTCTTGTCCTTATAATTTAATAAAGTTTATTAAAATCACTTGGATAGGTAAAAGATGAGGAATAGGTAGAAAGATAAGAGTAAAATAACATAATTTAGGGGGCAGCTGGGTAGCTCAGTGGATTGAGAGCCAGGCTTAGAGACGGGTGGTCCTAGGTTCAAATTTGGCCCCAGACACTTCCCAGCTATTTGACCCTGGGCAAGTCACTTAAACCCCATTGCCTACCCTTACTATTCTTCTGCCTTGGAACCAATATGCAGTATTGATTCCAAAATGGAAGGTAAGGGTTTAGAAAAAAACATTTTTTAAATAACATAATTTAGCTGCCATGTGGGTACTTCCAGTATGACCTCCAGCAGCAACTCCCTTTGCCAGACACCAGTAACAGAGAGAGTAAGAATTTCCACATTTAAACCTTTTATCCCATCTTTTTACATCCAGTTTACTTTCAGAGTCATCTTTGGATCAAGTTGAGAGTTACATAACCTAGACTAGGTGACCCGCCTAGGAGACATAAGTGATACTTCCTGGAATAAAGAGACAGAGCCAGGACAACACCCCCTACATGATCCTTGAAGAGGATTCTCTTCACACAATTTCCCCTTTGATTCATAGGGAGACCAGTGTGTTAAGTCTCCTCCCTCAGATACTTTAGGAGATTAACATGTCAGATCTCCCCAATGAATCATTCCATATGTGTATGGATTACATACACATTCCATATGTGTAGAGGTATATAAAATATTGCACCTTGCATAGAGAGAATTACAACAATGTGGGGAATAAGAAGGAAAGAGAGAAAAAAGATAAGAGAAAACAAAAAATGATTGATAGACTCATTGACAAAAAGCCACTTGAGGGGACTCCCTTTTGGCATAAGAGTTTACATTCAGAAGAAAAGATAGCTTCAACCCTCTTAGTTCAGTTCATTATATCCCAAATCTCATTTTGGATCTCTTGATGTAGTGTATGATTTCTGTAGGCACACTTATATCATCTTCTCCAAAAGATCCACTTTTCTTGATTCAAGGTGTTGGCAATTTTTTTTCTAAAAATTGTTTTAAAAGACCTTAAACCTTGGATTTTAGAATAATTGCAGAATCCTCCCTTAGGAAGGAGTTGACCAACACTAGTATCACCCCAGGATACATGGCTGAGCTATGAGGTATATGAATCAATTTTCAAAACAATGGCCACAACAACAACAAAACAGAAGAGAAAAAATAAATTCTGGATAAAACAAATATGCCAAAATCCTATGTATATAAAATTATGAGCAAAAATAAAATTATAACAGGTATTTGAATCACCAACAAGATCCAATTGAGGTAGCCTATATCCTACAAGCATGAGAGACAATTGCAGCAACACTGCACTTATCCATTGGCAGTCAAAACTAGAGAAAACTGCCATATTATAAATAAGAAAAGGGGACAAAAGCCTTAGGTAAAAGGGAAGTATGATTCCCTGGTCTGATTTTACCTTCAATCTCAGGAATAGGGGAGACAAAATGAAAATCAAATGAATGTACTTGTAGAAATCTGACATGAAGAAGTACAGTGTCTGAATTTGCCAAACAGCTGCTTCCTAAAACCTCAAAACAAGTCCTCTGTCTTGGTGTATATTTTTATCAATCCCACAAGGGATTGTTGGTCTCCTTGACCTTGTGAACCATGCAGTGGCTCCTAGTAATCACTTCTTTTGGAATCAGACACATATACTAGTTAAAGTCCAATAATGCTTAACAACCAATGGCAGGTTTCCATAGTTTAAAGCTTTGGGATATGCATTGGTATCAGGGCTAATATGTATTGCAAACTTATCCTTCAAAATTAAAACATTAATACTGATTCCATTTGCTCAAGTAGAAAAAAATGTTAGAAGAAAAAAAATAAAATTTCCTTTTGGAAATATAGAGAAAAACAATTGAGAAATCAGAAATTCCTGTTGGACACCCCATTTTACAATGGGTCAGTCAAACAGAGGAATAGGACAAGAATTTCCCACTCAAAAGTGATCTCTATTTCTTTTCTAACTTGGCCATGATCCACAGTGCAAATGTACACATTTTTTTTTCCAGCAGGTAAAAGCTGGTTATAAACAATAGTATAGCACCTAATATGCATTCTAAAAAGTACCACAACTCCCAAAATTATAAAAGCCTATTTGATTATGGTAGTAAACAAACCAGTTCTCTGCAACCATGAGAGGTTCCACCATGTACTACCAGGTGTCTCATGAGTCTTCACAGCAACGTGCTGCATGTCATTTAAAATCCTTTGCAGCTCATGGATATTTGTCACAATTTCTCCAGATCTATTTTTATAAGAACAAAAAAGATTGATTAATAAAGACACACATGCCTCCCAATGCAGTTGTAAGCATGTCAAGGGCCAGCCTATTTTGTAGAACTATTTTTGCTAAGGAGTCAGTGTCTTCCTGTAGGAAAGAAATAATCTTAGTTGTTTGGCAGATGGCTTGAGCTATATCTTGAGCCAATCTTTCAACCTCAGCTAAGATGTTTCTGACAGAGTCTATAATTGCCCTCATTACAAAGTTTGGCAGGAGTGGCCAGAAAAAAACCTCTGTACTGCTGATGAGGATGCTACTGAATTTGGCCTTGACCTCTTGGGTCTAGAAAGCCACCAAGAACCAAAATTCCTGGGCATCAACTTGTCTATTTGGCCAATATAGTGATAGTGCACTGATATAGGTGGAATAACATAAGCCAAACCACAAATACCATACCATCCTGGGGTAGAGCCAGCTGAAGAGGTATAAATGTAAAACTGTGCAGGGGTCACTACACCTCACCGGGAATCCTTCCTCTGCCAGGATGAGACTGTAACAGTTGTAAAAGACATGTGTTTATGCATCCCATCCATTACATTTCTAAGCTTTACTTTAGCACAAAGAAATGTGGAGGTAGGAAATGGAATGGTGAGGTTGCACTTCACTTTGTCACCCATATACTCATTACTACTTAATGGATTCTTCTCTCTTGTCACACACAAGTCAAAGGTAGGTAAATGATCAGTCAGAGGTAGTGGTGGCTAGGTGCCTAAAAAGCTTCTGAAGACCCATTAAAGGCAACTGAGATTTTCATCTTTAAATTTCATTTAAATTTCAACTTTAAATTTAAATTTCAACTTTAAATTCTTCAAAGGTGACTGATACAGGTTGTAACCATTTTTATGGGGTCCATCCAACATCATTTATATGACAGGTAAAGGCAAAAGGAGCAAAAGGCTATTTAGGTAACACATGGCCTTCCTGTGATACAAGCTATGGTAATGTCTCATTTCTGTGGTCTGGAATTGTTGCCCATGACAAAACAGAGCTCTGATGGTATTGGTGAGAGACCTAGCTTCCCTAGGGACTGATAGCTTTGCCACGGAAAAGAGTTTGTCCAACTTGTCTATGGACTTTTATAATGGCATTATCTCTAGTCTAATCATAGGAAGAGGGTACAAATAAAGACAATATAACAGAACATACAACTAATAACCAAAACTTACTAACCAAAGGTATCACTGTATAACAGAACATCTTAGATTATATTAATATGTAAGCTTAAAAGCAAAATTAAATCTAAGAAACAAACAAGGAATAAAATATGTGTGTAACAAAATATAGTCAGTCAGTATCACTAGAAAGTATTCATTTTACATATGAGCAATGAATCCAAGAGTCCTTTTCTACATTTTTAATAGCTGTTAGAGTGGTTAACAGTACTTTAAACAGACCTTCCCAGGGAGACTGAGTCCCTCCAGTGTGCTGGAAGTTCTTTATGTATACCTTGTCTCCTGGGTGTAGATCATGGAGCGAGAAGTCTAGAGGTCCAGCCTGTACTGCAGCTCCAGATTTATGGAATTCTCACAATTCAATTTGACCACCAAATCCTGTATATAAGAAGTAGCATAAGTGTTCCCTCCTAGTAATTATATGTATGCAGGGGGAAAAGGCTTGGCCTGAATGGGAGGATGTCCAAAAAAAATCTCAAATGGTGAAATGTGTAGATCTCCCCCAGGCCTGTTATGAAGTTAAAATTGGGCTAAGGGGAGAACCTCAGGCAATTTCAAGTGGGTCTCAGGGCACAACTTACCAATCATATTCTTGAGGTCTATTCATGTTTTCAGTTTGGCTTGAGCTCTGGGGATGATACAGTGTGTGAAATTGGGGAATAACTCCCAAATAAAAATAAACCTGAGATAAAAGAGTCAGTAAAATGGGTTCCTCTATATGAAGCAATGTGTGCTGTTAGTCCAAAGTGAGGGATAATATCCCTTAAAAGCATCTTAGTCACAAAAGCTGCTTTGGCCCAGGCACTGGGAAAGACTTCTATCAATCTAATCAGTTGGTCCACTAAGAAGAGACAGACTTTATAATGTCCAGTCTTAGGCATAGTAATAAAATTAATTTGCAAATACTCAAAAGATGGGTAAGCCAGAGGAGGCCCACCAAAAGCATTGCCATGAAAAGCATGTTGTTTGTATGACTGGCAAGTGGGGCAGGCTGCACATACTCTGGAGGCTATGTTGGTTATACCAGGGACTATACAGACCTTTTTTAACAGAGTCTATGATAACCTGAGTGTCAAAGTGACCACTCTTGTGAACAGATAAGTATATTTGGTGATAAAAGCTTCTAAGGAGTAGGGGTTTCCCTTCAGATGACACTCGTACCCCATCAATCTGTTTTGCTTTAAACTGTTTCCACTTTTCTACTTCCTGTTCATGACAAGAGAGAGAAAAATTTGAATCATTATTAGGGTTTAGAGCTAAAATCAACTCAGTTCCTTCTAAGGCAGCAAGCTTTCCTGTAGTATTTGCTTGTTGATTCCCTCTAGAGATAGGGTCAGTACTCCCTGGATGGGCAGGACAATGGACTACAGTCAGAGCTACAGGTAGCAGGAGAGTAGAGGACACCTCATTAAAAATCTCTGCATTCGCAATACACCTTCCAGCAGAGGTTAGAAATTCTCTCTGGAGTCATAGCATGCCCACTGCATAGCATATACCAAAAGTGTACCTAAAATCTGTTAATTGTTGCTTTCTTTCCCTTAGCAAGTATACATGCATGTTTTAAATCTAGTAGTTCTGCACCTTGAGCACTAATATTTGAGAGCAGTTAAGCTGACCAAATGGTGGCAAATTCTGTAACCACAGCAACTCCAGTATAGCATATGCCATCTCTCATAAAAGAAAAACCATCAGTGAATAAAACTAAATCTATGTTTTCTAAAAGAGTGTCTTAGAGATTATATTGAGGCTTTTTAGCCATGGACACCAAAGATTCACAACTGTGTAATGTTTCTCCTGAAACTGGAAAATCTGGAACCAAAGGCGCAGGATTAAAGACAGTACAGCATTTCAGGGTAATATTTTCATTCTCAAACAAGGTTATCTCATATCTAGCAAGTATTTGATTTGAAAATACCTGTGTTCTATGCCTAAACAACAATACCTCTACTTCATGTGGGCACATTATGGTAAATGGACACCCAAAAATTAAATCAGCAGATTTAGTTACTAAAAAAACTGTGTTGGCTATGCCTCTAAAAATGGGGTGATTCTCCTGCAGCTACTGGATCCATCTGTGCTGAATAATAAGCAACTGGATGCTGAATAGAACCTAAAGTTTGAGTTAAAACACCCAAAGCTACCCTATTCTGTTTATGTACATACAAGGCAAATGGCTTTTTGTAATCTGGAATTACTAGAGCAGGGACAAATAGAATAGCTTGTTTTATTCTGAGAGAGTTGACAGGTGTTCTGCATCTAATTGGAGAGGTTCAGGGACTGAATTTTTTGTCCATTATAAGGAGTTTTGTCATTTCCCCACAGAGAGAGATCCATTGCCTACAAAACCCTGTTGCTCCTAAAACTGTGCTCAATTGCTTCTTAGTGCAGGGGACAATAAATTTCTGAATAGCCTCACTGAGCTTACAGGAATTGGAGTGGGCTCCAGCAGTTAGAACAAAACCTAAATATTCTACTTTGGGGAGACACCACTGAACCTTGCCTTAGAGATCTTTTGACCTCTTCTGTGTAGCTCTAAGAGGAGATGTGTACTTTCTTCCTGGTTTGCTGTTGCATTTGGTGCAGCCAAGAGCAGATTGTCCACAAATTCTATGAAACAACTCTTTTGAAAAATATTAGCTAAATCATGTCTTAAAATCTGTGAGAACAAAGTCAGGCTATTGACAAATCTCTGTGGAAGTCTTGACTATGATCCCCAAGAGCCTTTCCAGTTGAAGACAAATATATTTCTGTAATTTTCATGGATAGGGGTTGAGAAAAATTCTGAGCACAAATCCACAACAGTAAAATATGTGGCTGTGCTAGGAATAGATGACATAATCCTGTCTGCATTATGAACCACAGGGTGTCTTTTTTATGACATGATTATTTACAATCCTTAGATCTTATACAAACCAGTAAGTAGGTTTTTTCATCTGGTCCTAGCTTTGGCTTTTTTACAGAGAGACTAGGTATATTATATTCAGATTTACATGGAATTATTAGTTCTTGCTCAATTAATGAATCTATCACTGGGGAAATCCCCTCATCTGTCTTTCTTGATAGGGAATACTGAGGGATGGAAGGAAGTGGACCACCTTTTGTCTTAATCTGAACAGAAACAGCTAACTTGACTAGGCATATATCAGAAGAAAATATGGCCCAGAGAAACCCAGGCATATCAACTGGGATTTCAAAGCTGGAAGCTCTGTTACTTTCTGACTGTCTGAAAGTAAGACTGGGAAAAAAGTTAGAAATTCCTGGGGCAATTCTAACATCATGAATGTTATCTGGGGAGCATATCATTGTGGCTCTAAGTTTGCACAAATGATATCTTCCCTGGTAAACTTGTAGGGAAATTGGGCATTAAAAGGAAAGAATTTCTACCAGTAGGGATCCCACAGATACCATTTGAAGAGAGAGTATGAGGATGTTTTGGGGTGTTCCTGACACACCTATTACCTTTAAAGAATCAATAGAAGAATATTCAGAATTTTATCTGAAAGCTCCAGTGTCTAGGAGATAATCATAATAAGTGTTCCAAACTTTTGGAGTCTTATGAGGCTCTTTATTTGGGGGAGAGGAATTGATTAGGATAATTGACATCAACAGTATCTGGAAAATTGAGGATTTCAGTCCCTGACTACAGAGTTCCTTCCCCACCCTTTACACCATTATGAAGATTTCTGGCTATTCCTTTGGGGGCCCCGACACTGAGAGGGGATGCCACAGTGAACACAATGAGGAAAAGCCCCATGATGGATGTTTTGGTGTGGGTTATGATTTGCCTCATTAGAATTACTAATCCTATTGAGGTTTCTATCATTGTTATTTCTCTAGTTTCTATTTTTATTGGCCTGATTCCTCTTTCTATAATTCATAGCTATATGACCTTCCTTCGCACAAAAAGAACAAGCTTTTGGTTTCTTCATGGATTCATTTTTTTTAAACCCTTGCCTTACATCATGTAGTCAATACTGTGTATTGGCTCCAAGGCACAAGAGTGGTAAGGGCTAGGCAAGGGGGGTCAAATAACTTGCCCAGGGTCACACACCTGGGAAGTGTCTGAGGCCAGATTTGAATCTAGGACCTCCCATCTCTAGGCCTGGCTTTCAATCCACTGAGCTACCCAGCTGCCTCTGCATGGATTCTTTTAAAGGAGCTATGACCTCTGTCTGTCTTTCAGCCCTTTGTTTTACTTTTTCCTCTCATTGAGCTTTTTCCTTCCTCAATTTCCTCAGTTCATCTTTTTCAGCATTCGCTCTCTCACCTTTTACAGTCCTCAAGGATATATACTTCTGTTCTCTTTAGCTTTTCCATGTCCATGGTCAGCCAATCCAGGCAATTTTTCTTAAAATAGTCCTTGATATCTTAGGAACAGAACTTTACAAAACAAATCCTTATGAGTCTAACATCTTACCCTCTGGAGATGTCCAGGTCAAGATACCTAGACCTTAGTTCAACAAGCCTGTCAAAGAACTGAGATGGTCTCTCATTCTCTATGTCTTAAATCATCAAATTTAGTCCAATTCCTTGGCCTATCAGAGCAAGCTTTCATTCCCTTTAACAACACATTCCTAGCTTCACATAGATATATGTAATCTTCAACTGAATTAGAATTCCAGTCTACATTTTCTAGGGGCAAAAGTACTGCATCCTAATTCTGAGACCCGTTTAAGATGGAAAGAATCATGTTTCTTTCACCTTCCATTAGCAAAGCATGTAGTAATTCTGTATATCTATCTATTGGGGTTATAGGTCCTAAATATACTCTCAAAGTCCTAAATCACCACTATGGGTTCCTCATCAAAAAGTTTTTTTTCCTTGAATCTGTGAAGATTGGATTTGGTTCTCTCCTGATTGTAACAATGAAGGTATTTAGTTCTTCCTTGATTGTGAAAATTAAAATTTAATTCCCTGTTGAGTTTTAAATTTTAAACCCCAAAGTATAAAGCACAGTACTCAGTTAAGTATGGAGATCTACCCATTTTGAATTTTAACCACAAAAAGATGTGAACACCCATTTCATATATTTTGTGGGAGGTCTGTGACCCATGTGTGAAATAGTGGGCAGTCCTGGAATGGAGGGTTGGCTGTGATTAGTAGACGTAAAAATTTATTGGAAGTGATATAAGAGAAAAAGATCTTTAAAAGTAGAAATAGAGACACACACAGAAAAGACTTGAAGGGAGGACTTGGAGTGAAGATGGACACTTTGAGTTTGAAAGAGATACACTTGGAGTGGAGTCTGCTGGAGCTGAGGCTGATAGAAGAATCTGCTGACTGAACTGACAACATGGTGAGTATAAAGGCTGACTTCCTTCCTTGCCCTTTCTGGAGGTGGGGCAAGGTAGAGGCTGGGCAAGTATACAAAGACTAGATAGGCAAAGATCAAAGTTGGGACAGGAGTTAAGAGGGTGAGCTAAAAGATTTTAATATCCAGGCCTTGCATACCCACTTTGCTTCCTTCTTTGATATTCCAACCTCCTTTGGAAATCCCAGTTCATCCCAACTGCTTATACAGGGGTGAGCCCTTGAGGACTCTGCCTGACTTTCTCTGATTTGTTACAATATTTCCCATAACATCTGGCCAGAACTATGCACTTTTGTCATTGAATCTAGAAAAATCCTTAGTCTTTTTTTTTTTTTTGTAATCTTTTTGGGAAAATCCCTGGGTCTTTCAACCCTATCTGTTTGGAGCTTCTACTCTGGCTGCTGTTGCTGAAGCAAAGAAACCCCAACTTAAATGGGGCTTTGGGGTTTATTTTTTATCCCAACAGCAGCTATGAGGTGCTGGGGCTAAAAGCTCTATGAAATTAGAGAATTCCAAAACATTATCAGTACTCTAGTAGAAAAAAATGAGAAACAACATTCTTTAATTTTATTGTAAAAGACAACAAAATTGGATTAGGGTTAAATAAGAAATCAATGCAAGGCAATAATAAAAATAATTATTTTTTAAAAATATTTATTTTTAAATGATGGATCAGTGAATTGATATATATAATAAATTAATATTACATTTAATTTGGTATAATTTGATTTTATGTAATTTGATTCAATTCAACTTGATTTGATTCTATTTAATTCTATTTAATTGTATTTATTATTGTATTTTAATTTGTATTTTTTAATTGCCTGTATTTTCACTTTTGTCAGTAGGTGGCACTGCACTGGCCTAAAGGCTCCTTGGCCAAGGGGCAGGCCCTCTCAGGACCAGGGCCAGCAGCCTTGAGCTTGTGTGTTGAGGATCTGGAGTGGGGAAAGGGTCACACATGCACAAAAGAATACTTTTGTTCAGGAATGGGAGGTTGGAGGGATAGGGGAAAGGAAGAAAGAAAACCCAGGTGTAGTTCGCTGAATCACCTGGAGACTTGACCCATCTGGCTGAGCTTGGGGTGGTGGAAGAGCCGCCAATCTGGCCTCCCCAGTGGCTTCCTGGAGTGGGCTGTCTAGGCTTGCTGATGGTGGAGTCCTTGGGGCTTGTTAGGCTTGGGAGGGCAGTTGCCAGTGGATGATGGCAGTTTGCAGTTGCTTGGAGCCCCTGCTGGAAAACTAGAGAGCCCCCCTCCCCAAGCTAGAGAGGTCTGGGGTCTGGTTCTAGCTGTTTTGTGGGGACCCCTGCTGTGACCTGGCTGCTAGCAGGACTTTTCTGCCCAGCAGGGAGGCACCCCAGCTGGACTATACTCTGGGGATCAGCTATATGAAAGTGAGAAGAGGTTAGAAGGGTCAGAGTATGGGCGCTGGGTGTTAAGAACTGGAAATCATAATGAACCCTAAGGACCTCTCTTACTATATACTTATTCATCTAAAATTTCAACCTTTTATTAAGCCCTTTTTTGCTGCCCTTTCTAACCCAGGATTATTCTTCTTGGATCAAAGAAGGACATAGAAAAGAATTTATAACCCTCCTGCTATGTGCCAAGCAGTGGCTAAGGTTTTTACAAATCATTCTCTTTCTGTCTTTACTATAACCCTGGAAGGTAGGTGTTCTAATCACCTCAGTTTTACAGTTGAGGATAAGCCATTTGTCCAGGGTCATACAGCTAGTAAGTGTGTGAGGTCAGCTTTGATCTCAGGTCCTTTTGATTCCAAGTCTAGCATTCTTTCTCCTGTTCCATCATCTACTTTCTCCACATAGGGCAAATGGAAGCTAGTTTTGTTCATTCTGTTAGCCACTGTGCCATTCACATAGAATAACTAACACTCATCCCTTTAAGTTTCCCTTCCAATATGGCTTAAGAAATATTTTTTTTAAGTTTCCTTTCATTTTCCTGGAGAAGCCATAGTCCTGAAAGTCAGAAAGCCCTCAGGTGAAGTCCTCTGGCTACACTCTTGGCAAGGTGCTTTGTCTCTTCTGTCCCAGACAGCGTTCTTCAAGCCTAAATGGTAGGGAAAACCCTTGGCTGCATCTGTAGGAGAAGTGATTTCCCTGGAGCTCAAGTTCCCAGAGAAATACCAGATTCAAAATAATAATACTGAAAATAAATGTCCTCTGCTGCTTCTTTTCCTTCTGGGCTTTCCAATACCTTCCTCTGTGCTCCCAAGCCTGAGCCAGACATTGCCTCTTTGTTACTGTCCCTTTCATATTTGGGTCAAGGAGGACTTTAGATGATTGAGGACAGACAGAGGGAAAGGCTCAGAAGCCTTCCTGGGATGCTTGCTCATTGTAGGAGTGGGAGCAAGTCAGTCAATTCAGCTGATCTCTTTCTGTCTTAGCAAAATGCAATTAATAAAGCCCCCTCATGGCATTGTGAGGAAGATTAATCAGATCTTTAAGCCCAAAGAATGATGGGAATGCTGGGGAGTACTATCCCTGATACGTTCCTTATGTCACTGGTCATTTGATGCACTTCCTTTGCATTCTTATCAGCCTTTCTCTTCTTTTCTCTCCTCTTGTTCTTGATCTTTCTCCTCCTCCTCCTCCTCTTCCTCCTCCTCCTCCTCCTCCTCCTCCTCCTCCTCTAGATTTCTGTTTGCAGTCACCAAGTTTTATTCTCAATGCTACCTGGACTTCTAGGGCTGACTTCCTCTAAAGAATAGGAGGTCACAAAACTCTCCCATTTCTTTTCTTGGACCTTTATGGGCAACCTCCCCCCATCTTAGGGGCATGTAAAGCTCTATTTCCAATTTTTATCTTTATCAGAAAAACAGAGAGATGACTTTTCTACAAGAATCTCATCATTTAGAATCTAGCAATAAACTCCCCCTTTGGGGGTTGGATCAAATCTTTACCTCTATAAAAGTATGCCATAACATCATCTGTAATATTTATTGAGGAAGAGGTGAGGAATTGGAAAAATGGGGGATAAGGGAGGTTTGTTGCAGGGTATGGAGGATTTGAGGGGAGAGAGGGAATATTGCTTGGTGAGGCAAAAGAGAGAGATGCCCCCTGCTGAGAGGAAGCAGCAGGGGTCCAATCAGGACTCTTTGTCATTGAATGACTTAAATGATGTTCAGCTCCATCTATGCTCAGAAAAGATAGTCCACTTATCTGACTGCGAATTCAAATTATATAAAGTTTAATAACCAGTTGGAATTGGAGAGATATCAGGAAGGAGGGGCAAGGGAGGTCCCTAAATAAGGTTGGAGTCTGTTTCAGCTTTTGGAGCTGAGGCCAGGCCCCACAAGCTGGTGGAGGGTTTCTCCCACTCCTGTCCTCTGTGTTAATTTTGTCAATTTCAGTATCTTAGCAGTAGACAGAAAGCAAACAAGAACTGTTCTAACCTTCAGAAGACTGTGTCTTCGGGCTGAACAGAGTATAGATAGTCCACTCCAGACTGGGCTGCATGAGCTCCTCCCTCCTCCAACAACAGGAAGGAAGTGAAACCTGTCAGGAAGGAAGTGCTAGTCCCAAGACCCAACTGCCACTCCCAGTTGCCCCTTCCCCCACCAACAGTCAGTCTTGTTTCCTTTCCACACATCCCATGGTAATCAATGACTGCATGGGCCTGAGAATTTATAGAAATAATGGCCATCTTTCCATTTAAAATCCATGGCTTCTCAGCATATCACTGCTAGCTGGGGAAGCATGGGACCACCTTTGCCACACTGATGTTATTCATTGCTTTTCTGAAATTTGCCAAATGAGGGTAAAAGGGCCCCCAATTATGGGATTGATTACCTCATCAGTATCTAGTAGAACAGGCACACTATAACAAAATATCTACTAAGAGGTCCCATAATTTCCCTATTCTATCCATCTTCTATGAGGGAGATAGGAAAAATTATGATCAAATACAGCAATACTATTTCCCATTTATGAGTTCAAAAACTATTTAGATGAGATTAGTGTAAATAATAACCATAGCTTTCAGAGCCTAGAATGTAATTCTTTGGTGAGCATGTGGCCAGTTATTTCTAGGAGCTTCATATCATGATTTACAGTAAAATTTGATGGATTAATGAGTCATTACATATGTCTTAGCTTTTCTTCTCCTCTGGTTAACCAGAGAGAGAAGTTCCAAATGCACAGAGTCAAGCATAGCTTCTGCCTTACTAGTTAGGATGGAGATTCAGAGCTATAACCAGGAAGAGGCCATAGGACTGTTCTTGAAATTCCTAAGGTAGTAGGCATGGTGAATGCTTCCTCCCAGTTTGAGTAAACAGACTAAGGATCCAGTCACTCTCATGCCCCTCCCTCAATAGCAGATGTATGCAATGTCAGAAGTTTTTAATGATGGCTTTGTTCTATCTGCATTTCTCCCTAATCCTTTAACTTACAGCTTTTGAATATTGGCAGAATTTCATTATTTTTATTCATTCTTTCCACCTGTATGAGATGTTATTCAAGTCTTTTCTTAAAAATCAGTATCTATATATAGAAAAATATTGTGTAAAAATATTCCATTGATTAACTCCCCATCTCCTGTGCAGCAGCTCTTTCAAACACTGACCTCATTCCTGGGGCTCCTGATCATGTGCTGGAGGGCCATGAGAAAAAGGAGGCCATGCAGTGAATGCTTCCTTCATGACCTTGATTCACTCAACAAAACTTTTTGGTCTCCCTGTCCATTCTTTTTCCTCCCCAAATTAAAAGTGGAGAAAATAGCCTAGACTTTGAATCATCATGATAATTCTCCTACCATCCTCATCCATTATAAGATCATATATTTAGAGGAATGTCTGAGGGACTTGAGAAGTCAATGAGTCAAACAACTTCATTTTCCAGATAAAGAAACAGGATAAGAGAGGGTAAATACATTAATAATTTGCTTTTGATCATACAGTCAGTGATAATCTAAGGACTTGAATTCCAGTAGTCCTGACTCTACAAGCAGAACTCTATCTGATAAGTATCTAGCATCCTTTTTCTGAAGGAGCATCCTTGTTCTCTCATTTGCCTTTGATCTTTCTCTCCTCTTCAAGTTTTTTCCTGTCTATTTTTCATTATCCCCAGATGTTTCTTTTTTTTTTTTTAAACCCTTACCTTCCGTCTTGGAGTCAATACTGTGTATTGGCTCCAAGGCAGAAGAGTGGTAAGGGCTAGGCAATGGGGGTCAAGTGACTTGCCCAGGGTCACACAGCTGGGAAGTGTATCCACTGAGCTACCCAGCTGCCCCCTCCCCAGATGTTTCTAAGGCTCAAAAGCCTTTTCGTTAGCCTGTATATCTTGTTAAGCTACCATTGCATAACCCTAATCCCTTTCACTGGTAAATCTGGCAAAAAATAACATGGAATCACTCTTGTAGAAACATGGCCTTTCCTCATCCCTATGTAGCTAGATTTATATTACTATAATTCTATGGAACTGCTCTTTCCAAGGTAAGTAGACTTCATTATCTTCAAATCTAATGGTTGTATCTTGGTCCACATCACCACTGTAACCCTTCCCAGAGAGGACTGTATCCATTCATTGAGATGCTCTTTTCTCCCCTGGCTTCTAGGTCATCATTTTCTTCTAAGATCTCCTTTGTCCACCATGTTCTTCCTTACCTGTTGGTGTGTGTGTGTGTGTGTGTGTGTGTGTGTGTGTGTGTGTGTGTGTGTGTCTGTCTGTCTGTCTCTGTGTCTCTGTGTGACCAAAGCAGGTTTCCTGGATTCTATTCCATTCTTTCCTGTATTTCATTCCAGGTACTCTATAATCCAGTGACAATAACCTTCTTGTTTTTTTTCTTAAGCATGATATTCTAGCCCCATTGAGTGAAGGAATTTTTTTTCTTTTTTTCTATGCATGAATATCAGGTAGCTTGTGGATTACCATAAATACGTATCAACTCATTGCCTTTCTACATTCCCAAACCTGATAATTTCCATTTCTGTCCATGGCTTCATGTTATTTTTCTATGAATGACTCCTTAACATTTATCTCCAACTATATCTTCTCTTGAATTTCAACTCTCTGTTTCCATCTGAAGGTTCCACTTAATGCTCACATTTAACTTGTCCTCTATCCCCCTAACCCTGGTTCTCCTTCAATTTCTCTGTTCTCATCCAGTTTCCTATAGACTTGGTGGGAAATTGAGCTTTTCCATCTACTTCACCTTTTATATTTAGTTTGTTGCTATGTCCTATTGGTTCTCCCTTTGCCATCTCTTCCTCTTCCCACATTCACCATCTCTTCTTTATTGACACCTATAAAACCCTATGCCTTCTGCCTGCCTTGTTTAAAAAAGTCCCTCCTTACCATATCATCTCATCATCTTCAATTGATACCCCATAATTACTAAAGTGATGGCTGATGTTTGTACATTTGACATTATTTCACATTGAGGCTACCTACAAGGTAGATGCTCCATATTTCTTTGTCTTATTTCCTATATGAAGAAACCAAGGCTTAGGGAAGTATAAATGAAATATGTCTATCAGAACACTGCTAGGAAAGCTCAGAGGCAGAATTAGAACCCAGGTATTGCCGATTTCAAGTCTAATGTTCTAACCACCATAATGTGTTGCCTTTTAACCTTCTCAGTGCTGATATAAAGTTTTCCAATGTGCATTACCTTCTCCTTCATCACCCTGTAATCAGTAGTGGTTCTTATCATCTTCCTGGTGAAGTCCATGTTCCTTTTACAGATATTTAAGGCTCCTAACAATATACTATGACCATATCATACTAGCCTTCTTCTTCAACTCTTCATCTATGTCCCAGACAAATTGGCCTATTGATTGTTCCCCAAATATGCTCCATCATTCCCCATTTCTATTCATTTTCTTCCATGGTACCCTATTACCAAAATTCTCTCACCTTCCCTTTATTTATGGAATTTCCACCTTCTAGAATCAAAATCAAATGCTTCCTGTTTTATACAGCCTTCTTTCATTCCTCAGGTTGCTAATGTGCTCTCTCTCTTGCACTTCATTTAGCATTCTCTTTGCATTTCTCCTCCAATATCCTTGTATGCTCTTTGATGTGTGTATGTGTGTGTGCACATGCGTGTGCAATATTCCATTCCTCATTGGAAGCTTTGTGAGGTCAAAGAATATACAAAGACCTTCTTCTAGAATTTATCCCCAGTTGTCCTTTTCCAGTTCAGAAATATATGGATGCTGATTTTTGAGGGCCCCCACCCCCACCCCATCCCACTCAGTTATGCTGCATAGAGAAGGAGCACTACTTCTGCTCAAGTTTGGTCTTTCAGCAATTACTCAGGGCTCGCCTCTTCACACAGAAAGTGCTTAATAGATCCTGGTGGAACTAAATAATAAGAAGCACGTTAGTGCCTGGGCTGTCTGACCAGAGACAAGCATGGGGTAATTTTCATTAGTGTGTCCTGGTCAAAAACTCTTTATTTGCTGTCTATCAATGTATTTCAATTTCCTAGAACTGCAGATAAAAGGCTTTTCTCTCCAGAACCCTGGCATGGTTCACACCAAACAAGGCCAGCTGTGGGGAGGCGAAAACTAATTCTTACCTGGGGGACTTGTGGGGACCTTTGTTTTCTCTTTCTCTAATGAGGGAGCTAGTTTTGATGGTCTCTGAGAACCTTCCTAATTCTCAATCGCTTCTCCTGGGCATGAGTCGGAATCCTGTTTTGATCACTGATGACTTCTCTGTCTCTAGGCAAGTCATTCAAATTCTCCTTGGCTGAGTTCCTTCATCTGTAAGCTGAACCGGTGACATCTATAGGACTTCCCTTATGGAGCTCAATGGAGAGAAGGGACTTCAACTTTATATATCTTAAACCATTATGGTAATGTAAGTCTCCACTGATCTCACTGTCACTAAATGTCCTCTTCTTCCCCCTCACTGGCATGGACATATACAGATAATAAACGAAATAAATAAATAAATAAGTAGGAGGAAGGAAATGTTGCTGTTCTAGGCAGGCTAATAATGTTTAAGAACACTAAATAAAACATTTTTAAAGCCTTCTCTCGACATCCCATCAATTGAACTCAGAGAAAGCTGCAAAGATATTTTGCCCTGTCTGCATCCCTTTTCTCACGCAGCTTCCCACAATTTGAGTCATGAAAGAGCAAAATTAGAAATAAATTGTGAGGCTGTTGACAAAATAATGATCAGGGCCCCAATAAAACATGGCTAGGAAGCAAAGACAGTCCCATCACAAAATGTTCTTTCTGATGCATTCATCAGCCTCCCCCTGCAGTTACTCAGCTCCCTGGCTTCCAAGGCTGTCTCCAGCTTCTTACTGCAGCATCACACCAGAGCCAAACCACCCCCTTGCTAATACCTGGCTGGCCAGGGCGTGTGTAGGCAGCCACAGCCCACATTAGTGTGGAGCCATCTCTTAGGTGGTTCATGCAATGGGATGCCCTGGATGCCCCTCTGGAATGAAGGTTAAGGGTGGAAATTTCTTTCATGACTGACAGCTAATTTGAGAGGGCTCAGGCTGGCCAAGTATTATCTTCTGTTCTCCACAAAAGCCCAAGGAGGTGTATAGTGAAAACATTTCTCTGCTCATTTCATAAAGGAGGAAACTGAGAGACGATCCTTTTCCAAAGTCCCCCCAGCACATGAAGGCATCGCAGCATCCTTCTGATGGTCTGGTCTAATCTCCTCCTTCTGTGGATGGGAGCCCAAAGGTACTGAATGGCCAGGAGTCATGTGCAAGGTCACACAGGTACTAAGAAAGATGAGACCCAGAACCTCAGAGGGACATCAAAGATTATCTAGTTCAACTCCATGACTTTTCAGAAGAGAAAACTGAGGAGAGGGGAGAAGCGACACATCCAAAGACATTCAGAAACAACAGGGCTGCCCATTTCCACCATACTGTGATTCAGTTCAAACCAGGGATCATTTAATATGTGCCTACCATGTGCCAACTACTGAAGGCTCAAAGAAAAAATGGAACAGCCCCAGCTCTCAGGTGGTTTGTAGTCTATTGAGGAAGGCAATGTGTATACAAACAAATACAAACCGAGTGTCTTTCATGAGGAGAGAGAAAAGAGGAAGGAAATAAGCATTTATTAATCACCTAATACATGCCAGGCACTGTGCTAAGTGCTTCATAATGGGGAAAAACCATAAAAAGCAGGACTATGGAGGGAGTTTGGGATTCCAAAAGAGCAAAGGGGGAAGAGGGAGAACATTATAGGTATACGAGGCAAGTTAGGAAGTGGCCCAGGAAAGGGAGAAAGAATGTAGCATTCCTGGCCCTTCAGGAAAGCTCCCCACCAAGGGTGTCCTTGTTAACAGAGGCCTAGAAAGAAGAAAAACTCACCCTCTAGCCTTGAAAAGAATACCTTGCCTGGTTCATAGAACACTAAGAGGATCACTTTTCTTTTTTTTTTCCCCGTGTTCTGTTATTCTGTTGCATTCACATACCATTATGTATTTGCTGATTCACCAGTTGCTAGATGTTTGTATTTCTATAATTTGTGGAATCATAAATAACTCTGCTCTAAATATCTCTGAATTGTAATGTTCCATGTGATAGTTGTTGAATTTATGGGAACTTATGAATCAACAAGGAAAAGAAATAAGAGCCAAAGACAGGTAGAAACAGTTATGAGGATGATAATGGATAATAATTTAGCCAAGGAAACTGAGGCATCATCAGACAGGTAGGAGCTGAACCAGTAAAAACAGTGTTGAGAAAGTAGAGAAAATCCTGCTATTGTCAAGTGAAAGGAAGGACTGAACCAAGGTAGGGGATGAAGCCATTTAAGAGGCCCTGAGTAATTGGAGGTGAAAACATAAGAGGAACAGGAAGGGGGGAATCATTTATACCGTGGCTTGTGCTAATGAGGAGTTTACAAACAGCATCATCCTCACAATGGTCCTGTGAGGTAAATAATATCTCCATTTAACACTTGAGAAAATTGAGTCAAGGTTTGTGACTTCCCCAGGGTCACACAGTTTGTAAGTGTCTGGGGCCAGATTTAAACCTAGATCTTTCTAAATTTGGGCTCAGTGCTCTCCACCACCCAGTCACCTAAGCAGCAGAACCAGTAGACAGCAGGTTGTGTTCAGTGAGGAGTAGCAGCCATGTTGTAAAGGGCTGAGAAGTAAACAGGAGGGAAGGGGAAGTCTTTTTTTCAGAGTGGACTCTAAAGGCTGGGAGATAGGATAGGAATTTAAAGTATTTGAGACTGTCCCAGAGAGGTAGGTGGAAGGAAATAGGACAGGGCTCTTTATCAGCCTTTCCCTACCACCAGCACAATCCTTTTCTAGATAGATTAAGATTTCCTAATATTTCTGTCTGCTCACCATGGTGAGAGACTGCTTGGCAGTTGCCCATCATACATGAAGAGAACCCAAATGGCATTGCTGTTGGGGTCGATGTATAGTGGCTGATCAACCCAATATAGGCTTGGAAGGCTTTAGTGAAGGTTGGGCACAAAGAACCATTTTGAACATTTGGGATGGAGATGTCTCTAAATCTGCACATTTCACAATTCTTTGGGCATCTGCAATTCTGCTTTGCTAAAGAGTACAGCACTTCACCTTTGTTGATGCGGGTATGCCATGTAGGACAGTCCTGTGCCATTGTCCCTCATGGCTCACAACTGATGCTAAATTCTTCAGAAAGACCATGAGAGGATCCTTGTGTCCTTTCTTCTGACCTCCATGTGCCCCTTGTGTATTCTCTCCCTAAAATAGTATTTGAGATAATGAATTCAAAGAATATGGCCAGCCCAATAGAGGGGCACTTTCTGTGGTAGAGTCTGAGTGCTTGCAAGTTGAGCCAGGATCTCAGTGACCAGGTTATCTTCAGAATCTTCCTAAACCAATTTAAATGGAAGCCATGCAGTGTCCTGGCATGGCATTGGTCTACCATCCAGGTTTGCAGGCATACAACGAATAGATCGGTATGACAGTTCTGTAGCCCATCAGTTTGGTAGGCAGCCTAATACCTCTTCTCTCTCACACTTTCCTTTAGAGCCTCCCAAACCCTGAGCTAGTTCTGGCAATGCACATATCAACCTCATCATCTGTGTATAGTAAACTGCCAAGTTAATTGAACTTATCCACAGAAGTCAAAGATTTTCCATTTGCTATAACAAATATGGATGGTGTAGTGCTAGCTGGTGGAGAACCTCCATATTTTTCATGTTATTTGTCAAGCCCAAACTGGCATAAGCAGCAGAGAATTGATCCAAGTTCTGTTGCATCTCATCCCTAGATGCTACATTGAGGACACAATTATCTTTGAACTGAAACTTGTGTACCAATTGCACACCCACATATACACACACATGTACACACTCATATCTTGGCTTGTGTAGTCTTTTATCACCATTGTGGCATCTGACCTTGATGTCATTCTCATCCTCACTAAAGGTGCCTAACACCTAACTGAAAACATCATGCTACAAACATGGGAACAAGAACACAGCCCTGTTGCACTCCATTGATGACTGGGAAAGCAGGAGAGCATTGTCCCTTATCCCAAGCCTTTGCAAACACACTGTCATGGAGCTATCATACAATATTGATGAACTTATCTGGGGAACCAAATTTAATAAAACTCCATGGATGCACCCTTGGAGCAAAAACTGGGGGCAGAGTAGAAATAGGATAAAGACCTACTACAGAGTCATGATGGTAAGGAGAGTTTGTGTTTCCTGAAGACCTGATGCTTAGGTGAAAGACAAACCCATGTTGGAACAAACTAAAGCTAGAAATATGGGAAGGAGTGACATAAGGAAGAACATTGCCATGGGCCATCTAATGTTTCTGCAATGGCTTTCCTATGCCTCTAGGTATCAGGAATTTTCCTTTACCCCTGGGGAGACAAAGACAAAGGGTATTCCTAAGAAGTGAAGTTGAGAAGAAGTGGAGTTGAGAGGTTTATGGTTCTAGTGATGGAAGAAATCTAATAAGTCTTAAGACATAATCATTTCATTTACTTCAGATGAGGAAAGTGAGTTCTGGAGATAGGAAGTGATGTGCCCAAAGTCTCTCAGGTAGCATATATCAGAGGCCATGGATGATCCCAGGCTTCTGACTCCAGCTTTTCTTTTCATTACACAATACTTTCTCTCATCACCATCTACATCCTTCCTTCATGAGGGAAAGTTTGTGGCAAGTTCATCTCTCTACTAATAGGATATTTGCTCCTCACTCTCAGACACATCCAAGTTTCCCCTGGTCAGAAGATAAGCTCCCTTTCAGTAAAAAGGAAGCCTTATGCTTCCCCTCCCTATGATCTTCTTCATACTCAATTATTAATCTCATCATTGGGTCAAGGGTTTGAAAATGATCGTCTGCTTACTATTTCCACTCCCACACATATAGGGGTAGAAAGCATTCAGGAATCCATATGACCTTGAATAGAAGATGCCTAGCTTTGACTTCCCTAGTTTCTGATAGAGGGCACTAGGGACTAGTTATAGCTGTCAGCTTTTAAACCCTGCTATTCCTTTGCAGTTACTGATATTAAAATTATGGTAATGTTTCAAGAGCCGAACCACAGTCTCCCAAAGTGCAGGGTCCTTCTGACTAGGTGGAGTGGTCAGGCAAATAAGAGATGAGAGATGATTGAGTGCACAAACCTGTGCTTAGGCATCACTCAGCCATTCTGTCATTGCATGGGGTTAATTTATTTTATAGGTTTAGTGAGTGCAAGCTTTTCTGGCACAGAATCATTTTTCAACATACATGATCTTCTATAGATAATTCAACAAATCACTTAATCAACATTCTGTGATCATTCACTAGGTTGATACAACGGAAAGGTTTGTGATGGAGATGAGTGACATTGACAGGACGATCTGGAGGTTAATTCCTCCTGACCACCTAGGAGAATCATTGTTGCTTTTGATCAGTTTCACAATCAATCACAATTACTTAGGAGATGGGTAACAAAACATTCCTTATCTAGGTAAAGGGTTACAGGGCAATTTAAGACAGACAAGAATCAGGAACTTGGTCAATTTCCAAGTTTCATTTTTCTTGTGTTTCATGAAGGCACCTTGACAATGTTGCCTAGTTAGTGTAAACTTAGCAAACCAATGAAGTGTGTTAGTAACGTGTGTTTCAGAGGAGTGTGGCTTGTGTGTTTGGCTAACAGTGGGTGTGGAGCCTCTGAATGTACCTCTGCTAAGAGGGAAAAGGGATGGGTAATGGGTGATGATCTTTAGGTTTTAATTCTGTGAATGTAGTCTTTTTAGGTGAATAATCTGGGGGATTAAAGTGGGGTTTATGTGTGTTAACCCTGTAAGTATTTGCTCTTAAGTTATTTCTCCTAGTCTGGGAAAAGAAAATAATCATAACAATTCCATTAGTAAGGAAAGTTAGAGGGAGAAGTCACACAGAGGGGGTTCAGTGGATGCCTTATCTTTTCTGCTCTGCAGCCTTCATCATCCCAAGACTGTGACTCTATCAGACAGCAGGGGTCCACAGTCATGCCTAGGAAAGAGTTCTTTGAACAAACTTACTTTACTAGAATTCAGCCCTTGAGAGATAACCAATCCATGAGTGTGACCATTAGCTCCTAGTTCTATCCTCTAGGGCTAAATAGAACAAATTCCAAATGGAGAAAGTGTCCACATTCATGAAGTAATGGATCTATTGATATCTTAAACTATTCTTCCTATTATTGACAGGTTAAAGATACAAAAAGCAAGCCAAGTTTCTATTGGCCAGAAGACCAGTTCTACTGGTGATTCAGTTTGGAGAACTAGAACACAATAGGGGGCAAAGTGGCTACAGGAAATATGGATTCTATAGGGAGGGGCGAGAACTGGCCAGGTCATTTTATTGAATATTGAAGTATTAAAATACATACTCATATTGGTGACTGTTGATGAATTTCAGCTGCAACATGCACTCATTCTGTATCCAGGGGCAGTCCTATTTATGATTCACTTTAAAAAATTATCCCCCACCCACAGGGGCCAAAGTAGCACTGATGTTTTCACACAATGGGATACACAAACTTTAGAAAGCAAACACATAATGGAATCTGTTTTATATTTGACCAATTCTGCTTGAGAACACCATCTGGATGCCTGAACAGGGTCTCAGAGCCTTCAGTCTCCAGCCCTCCATAATGAGCACAGAAAGCATGAAATTGAGAAATCGTTTTCTTCGTCTCTGGTCCTCCCTTGACCACCGCCAACACTGCATCTGTTGGAAGTCATTGCTTATCTTTTTATCACAATGATTCTTATGTAGTCTGGTTGTTCTCCCTCCCCAACCTCCAAACCAACAAACTATTATTTCCCAGTGATATCACCCAGGGTTCTACAGCTTTTTCTCATTATGTCCACATTCAACCATTAGCTGATAAAGAATCATGGGATTACAAAGTCACTTGAATGCTCACTTAATCCAGCCTGGCAAATGGCTTGCAGAAACCAGGTGGCTGTGGAAAATCTAATTGGATTAAGATATTTTCATTGGTCCATCCCAAGGAATATCATCCCAGGGCATATTACTTTTTATTCTGAATTTCTCCATATTCAAAGGATGACAATTCCCATGGAAATTAACCATTCATAATTCTAACCTTGCCCTCTTCAGGAATGGAGTTCCAGGCATCATCCTCCTGTACTGTGACAAACTTTTCTCAAACTATTACAGTCTAAAGCAACTTATCCTTTTCTTTCAACATTTACTTTGGTTCCTCTTCTTGAATCCAATTCAAATCCCTTCCCAGATCTAGACAATCATGCATGAGTGATTTCTATCTAAATGATTGATTCTCACTGGAAAGGACTTCAAAGGATAAACATTCTCCATTCTTTCCCCACAGATATCTTGGAAGTCTGGCTAGTGAAAATTGGGTTGTGCTTTCCAATTCTGGAGTATTTTAGAGTGGCAAGAGTACAGGATTTAGGATCAGGCAGCTTGGGTTTCAGCCCATGGTTCTTGTACTTACTGTCAGGCTGGCCTCACTCCACTCATTTGTGGAATGAACCTTCTGGATTACATAATCTTTGGAGTTTCTTTCATTCCCTGAACCTATGATACTATGATCATATGTTCTCTGAGGCCCAATTTAGCTCTAGATCACTAAGATGCCCTGTAGCTGGATTCCTCCAAATATTCTAAAAATAGTGAATCTGTAATATACACTTTTTTTTAACATGTATGGGGACTAAGGAACCAGGAGTTTTGCCACTGATGAGTTTGGAAGGAATATATATTTGGGAAGAAATACATTTTATTCCTTTTCTATGAAGTATGGACAGACTTTTAAATAAAAAGGAACTAATAACATGAAACATCCTCTCCTCAAGCTGAGTGACATTTTGAATCAGTTTCATTTTTCTTCTTTAAAAGATTTTTTTCTTTTAGGAACACAGAATCTTATTATTGATCAATATGTTCATTTGAATGAAGCACTTAGCACAGAATAGCTAACTGAACCAGCTGGCAAATATTGTCTCTTTCTTCCCAATCAATAATTCATTAACAAAGACATCAACCTCAGTTCACAGCATTCTCCTTTAAAAGGTAGATTAAGAATTACCTATTTGTAAACATGTCACTGTCTTGGGTGGATAATTTTAAACTGTTCAATTGAAATTAGATTTATTCTCTCATTAAAGTATCCTATTATTGTTCCATAATTGAAAACCATTTTTCACGTAAAGGTTATCACTTTAATTTTATTTTCAGTAGGCTTGTACAGTTTCCTATTTTATCTTTATTATTTTTAGTGACAACATAAAATGCCAATAAGGAAAGCCATTGCCTTCTCCAAGTTTACTTGAAATCCTATTATTAATTCTAAAATCACCATAAGTTTTTATCATTCCTTACATATATATATATGTATGTATATAGCTTTTTTTTTCCTTTTATGTCTTTTTAAAACCATACTTATGACAAAACTCAGCTATCAAAGGAAATGATTTTTTGTTGTTTTATTGGGCATTGTAGTTATTGTTATTGGCCTCATGATAATACCATTATTCATGTCCAATGCTCTAGTGTCATATTCAGAGCATTCTCTTGCTGCAACAAAACTAAATGATCTAATTCAGACATATTGAGGGAGACATTTCAATTACAGTTATTTATTCTGGCTTTGATGAGGAAGGCAGTCAGTTTGCAATAGATTGTGAATCATTAAGAACAGGGTCCAAATCCTGCCACTCTTGCCTGTTTATCAACTCTCTGACCCTGAGCGATCCAGTTATCCCCTAGGACCTCAGTTTCCACATCTGTAAAATGAATGGACTGGAATAGATGACCCTTTACTTCTTTTCCATGTCTAAATCTGTAAATCCATGTTATATTTTGGGGAGGGACTTGAGAACCTAGGCCATAGCTCTCACAAGCATTTTAGATTAAAAAATAATGTCCCAGTACACAGCTGAAGTTCAGCAGTCCTGTCCTCATGCTTCCATCCGCCCAATCAATGACTCTGTCCCCTCCATATGCAACTCTTAGCACACTTTTATCCTTTCCTCCGTCCCCAGGGCCATCTTCTTATTCTTTCTCCAAAGACTGAAACCGTTCCCCCCCCCCCACAGGTGTTAACTTCCACTGGCACTCCCCTTTTTTTTGGTGGCCAGCTAGATAGCCCTGGTGTTCAAGTCAGAAAAACCTTAGTTCAAATCTGGCCTCAGATGCTTACCAACTCTGTGACTCTGGACAAGTCATTAAATATGTTTGCCTCAGTATCCTTATCTGTAAAATGGAGATAATAAGAGTACCTATTTCCCAGGATTGTGGTGAGGATCAAATGAGACAACAATTATAAAGCACCTAGCATAGTGCCTATAAAAGGGCCCATAGCAAGTGCTTTATACATCTTAGCAATTATTCTTCATATTGTTTCCAGGCCAAACATGTCTTTCATTGTGACTCTAACACCATCCATTCTGAGTCTAGATCTTGGTGCTGCTATATTGAACATAACAAATTTTCCCCTTTCCAATTTGTTCTCTTGTTCTCCAACATAAATGGTCTGGACCAGTGTAAGCCCCTGGGGAGTATTTGCACTCCTAGTGAAGATACTCAGCTTCTTTCAGGCATTTGGCTTTTCCCTAGACACAAAGGAGTCCAGTATAGGTGGTTGTGCTATTAGGACATCATAAGCTAATGAATTTAGAGCTAGAGGGGACCTTAAATAGTGATCATTGACTCCACTCTCCCCCATTTTGGAGGTGAGGAAACTGAGGCAGACGAAGGTAAAATGACTTGCCCAATATCAAAAGAGTGGTTCTGAAGGCAAATGGAATCATTTTCTTTTGATACACATTACAGAAGTCAAGCTTTTATATTGGTGAAAAAAAAATCATTTTGTTTTGATACAGTGAGCATTTCTCAAACTCAAATTCTCATCCAAATACATGCATGTGTGTACAGGTACATACATGTATCTATGAATTTATTCATATCTATACACATTTTGGGGTGTCTATGCATTGACATATATGCACATGTTCATAATTTAAATTATACAGATATGAACCATATCAGCATATGAATGTTTGTATGTGTATTTTATGTCTCCACATATGTATAGCCATATCTCCTAGATACATGTATATGTGCATATGCGCATGCATATCCTGAAAATAGTTCAGCTAAGGCGCCTAATACATTGATTCATTAGTATATTTTACCTTTTTTACCAGAGAGGAATAGTATTCACCATGAATGAATGGAGGATGAAGGAATCGAGTTCTTTGATGCAACCAAACTCTATGCAACAGGGATTCATGGCTTCAAATATAATCTTCTTTGTCTACCTTTGTCTGTATGTGAAAATGTCGATGTATCGCAAGGTCATTTTTACAAATTTAGATGCTGTTTCATATTTAAATAAGCTGCTGATGAAGTGATTTATTCCTATTGAAGCCAACTTCAGTTTTTTTACAGAAACCTACATGAGAGCTGGCCATGGTAGCGTATACTGACAATCGCTCTTCTCAGGAAGGTTGAGCCTGGTGGATTAGTTGAAAGTGGAAGTTCTGTTGTGCACTGAAATAAGCTGATTGAGTGTCCAAACTAAGCCTGGGCTTAATAAGGTTAGTCCCCAGGAGCAAGGGTCCGCAATGCTGCCCAAGGAGAGTTGAATTGGACCATTAGGAACCAAAATAGGTTCAAGTTCCCCAGACAATGGAGAACTGAATTTAGCTTGCACTTTCTGTCTAGGCAAGAGAGGGAAATCAAGTCTGGTTGATTTCCCAAGCTTGAGTGCTCCTTGACTGGATTAAACCCTGGAGAAATTTGATGTAAACTTTCCCTTCCCCCCTTCAGAGGGGATCCATTATGATTTTAGTGGTGTCCTGGAGGATGCTGACACAAATGCCTACAGGCACAAATACTTCAGTGCTGCTAGAAGTTACCAGTCTGGGTCATAAATGTTTAGTAGGCTCTGCCGTGGTTGCTTTACTACATATGCATGGGCTTTTATTATTACTATTATTGTTTTGTTTTGTTTTTTAAACCCTTACCTTCTGACTTGGAATCAATCCTGTGTATTGGTTCCAAGGCAGAAGAGTGGTCAGGGCTAGGCAATGGTGGTGAAGTGACTTGCCCAGGGTCACACAACTGGGAAGTGTCTGAGGCCAGATTTGAACCTAGGGCCTCCCATCTCTAGGCCTGGCTCTCAATCCACTGAGCCACCCAGCTTCCCCCACATGGGCTTCTATTATTGATGTCAAAAGTGAATCCTCTGCTGTGAGTTTTAAGATATCCTACTGGCCTGCAAAACATCAAAAGGCAGTGTTTTCCTCTCCCCTAAACCATGGTTTCAGTCTTTTCTGTCATCCCTTGAAATCATTCTTTTCTCTATACTTTCTTTTGGTATTGATTAGACCTACAAATATCCCATTTGGTCTATTGTCAAGGGCTCTGGCTCCACTTACCCATAATCCAGGCTGATATAGGAAAAGTCAATAAATGGAAAGAATCAGCTTATGTCATGAAGGGTCAATGTCTTGTGTAAGTTTTTTCATGGGCCCATAAACAACCCTTAAAGTCCTTAATGGACCCAGTAAGTAGGTGTGATTGATATCTACAAAATCTGGGGGGATTCAGGTAATTGAATCAAAGGCAGAGGTTATCTAATCCCAAAACCTCAATTGCCTCTGAATAAACTCAAAGCAAGAAAGGGACTTGATTTAGTTAAGATCACACAGTTAAGAGAAGAATGTTGTAGTAGATTGAGGCTGGAGTCCCACAGCTCCTGCTTCTGGCGCATTATTCTTTCTACCATTCCCCCACAATCTTTCCTCAGATGCATTATTTATTCATTTCCCTTTCAAAATCACCATATCTTCCAAATTAAAGACAAGATGTAGGTTAGCAGTATGCTATGAGAAGAGCACGTGTGGGTAACAACAGCATACATGTCCAAGGTTTGCCATGAGGAGCAAATGAGATGATCTATGTCATGATCCTTGTAAACCATAGTGAGTTGGAAAAATATAAACTGTTCCTATTAGTAGTGAACATTTTAATTTTTGAAATTCTTTTCTGATTTTCCTAGCACATTTTTACATCGTTAAAGTTTAAGTATAGTTTAACATGTTTACTTTTAAATTCCCATTAAAGTCATATTTAACTTTCTAAATTAATTTCCAGTAAAGTCATGAAGAAATTTCACCAGTCATGTACAACATAATTTACGTTTGCGTCTTAGCAAAATAAGAAAATCTCTGTGGGACGAGAGAACCACCTGGAGGCATAAGAGGGGTCTCAGAACCTGCCTCCATTTTAGAGGAAATGGGAGAATTTAATTGATCTGCTCATTTCCCAAACTTTCTTCTTTGACTAGTAAACCAGAGAGATTCATCACAGCCATGAATTATTTGTATCTCGATCAATGTGTCCCATTCAGAGTCTTACATGGAATTGGTCCATTTGATTCTCTAGTGCCCTGCTACTTGAGCAATGCAGTCACTTCTGACTGCTTATCCCCCAGGGTACCACAGGGGAGAAGGATGCACTTGTGCCCAACTAGAATGGAAGGGAGGAAGGTGAGGAGGGATGGAGTGGGTGTTTCCCTCTCTGTGGAGCATCCAGGAATTCCAAGACTCAGAGAAATTGCTCTTCAGAGATGTTGGGAAACAATGTCTTTGTCATTTTCAGCTCTCTGAAAAGTGTTATGTAAACAACAGCATTATCTTATTCCTCGAGAACAGAACCAGCCTCACACTGATGGCGGTTTCTTTTTCCTCTTCTCTTCCCAATGAACATATATATCGGTGCATTCAACGAGTTGACAAGTAGCTTAGCATGGGAACTATTTAATTGGAATGTAATAGCTATGAGAAGTAGAGGGGCATAGGGGACGAAGGAGGCTGCAGATCCAGGAGTATTTGGATGCAAGTCTGCTGTCTCAGGAGAGTCACTTCACTTCTTCATGAGGAAGACAACTCTTCAAGCCTGCAATTCACAAACATTTCCCAAACTTTGGGGAATTTTACCATTGGTCATGCCCCATGTCAAGGGAATCCTAAGTGTGGCCACCCATCCTCCTCCTCAAAACCAACAGGCCAAACAGACATGGAAGCTCTTCATTAGGATCCTCTATTCTGGGTAATTCCATCTCTATGCATATTCTGTTTCAGGAAGTCTGGTGTGCAAAATCGTCCAGTCCAAAAGAGTTAGAATCTATTCAAGGATTCAAAGCCACCTGGGAGGCAACAGAAGGTTGGGTTTGGAATCTCAGGGAAATAAGGATTCCGAAAGGCAGAACTGGAGTGTGGAGGTTACTGTGCAGTCCATACAGGGGAATGACTTGTACAGATTACTGAGGTAGGAGATAGTAGCATATCAAGATTAAATAACAGCTAGAAGGGTGGCATGGGAACAACATAGAAGGCATGGGTTATATGTGGTAAGACTGACAAGCCTGGTGGGAGGACAGAACATAGAAAGCTTCAGATGCCAGGCTGAGAAGTTTCTATTACAGGGGCAAAAGGAAACATGGGAAAACTGGAACTGAAGAAGAAGAATGTTCCATTTTAATTCCATTCTTGAGTTTTCTCTCCCACTCATTACACATAGGGACTCTTGCCAAATATTGTTGCTTCTCTTTCCTTTTCTCTCACATCCATCTCTTTCTCCTCTGATGGTGCTACCATCTAAGGTGGCCTCATCACCTCCCACCTGGACTATTACTGTGACCTCATCAGTCTCTCCACTTCAGTGTTCTCCCCACTCTCTCCCATTCTCTGCACAGCTGTCCAGGTGATGTTCTTAAGCTCACATTCCACCACGTCTTTTCCCTTCTTTCTAAAGTCCAGGAGATATTTTTATCCTTCTGAATCAACTATGAATTCTTCTGTTAGATATTTTAATCCCTTCATGACCTTTCCCAGCCTACCCTCTGAGTCATATTTTAGTTTACTCTCTTTCCCACACTCCACAGTCAGCCACACTGGCCAACTAAGTATTCCTCATACAGGACATACCTGCTGCTATTTGTATTCTTTATCCCTGGCTGTACTCCATGCCTGCCATGCTCCCCTTCATTACTTCTAACTTTCAGAGACATCTACATGACTCATTGTATAGTGTTCTGAGCCTGAAGTCAGGGTTCAAATCTAGCCTCAGAACTTACTATCTATGTGACTCTGGGCGCATAACTAAACATCTGTCTCAAAGGTATGTATGAATGAAATTATATCTGTAAAGTGCTTAGGCAAAACTTGGCACAGGGAAAATGCTTAAAGGCTTTTTATCCTGCCCCCCCTTAAATGTCTTGCCTCCTCTGATTTTCAGGTCATACTTCATGTTATATGGAGCCTTCTCCTTGATTCCCCAATTACCATTTCCCATCTTCATCCCTTCCCCAGCTATCACTTTGTATAGATATGGTATAATGGCGTGAAGGCCCAAGGGGTGGCATGGAAAGCACTGGCCAAGATGTTCTCATGGGGGGCCGGGGGGGCTCCAGGAACATGTAAAAGGCCATGAGCTTCATGGATGCTAGATTCCTGAATGGGATGTGAAGGTAAGACAGTAACACAAACAGAAATGATGATTAACTAATGGATGTAAATGTCTTATGAAAAGCTAGGTGGTACAAGTGATAGAAAGAGACAGGAAAACTTGAGTTCAAATCCTGTCACAGACACTTACTAACTCTTTGTTGACCTTGGGCAAGTTACTAAACTCTATTTTCCTCATCTTTAAAATGAGCTGGAGAGGGAATTGGCAAACTCCTCCAGTATCTCTGCCCAAAACCCCCAAATTGGGTCATGAATACTGGAGGTGAATGAAATGACCAAATAAAAATAAAACATAAAATAGAAAATGGAAACAGTTGAATGATCTAGGGCGTCTGTTAAAGGTCTGTTGGAGTTAGAATTGGGATCTAGAATAGATAAGGAGGTGATTGTTTTTTGGTTTGTTTAGACTTAGCCTGAATCTAGACCTGAACTGGATCTGAAAGCAGGCTACTCCAAGTCAGTCAAAGGCAGCTTGTGAAAGGCAAAGGATGCCAGATGATGGGCCTCTTTCCTTCCAGCCTGGTCAGACTGATACATTTTAAAATCCATTTAAAGTGTCCCATTGGGTGCTAATGCTGGTGGTATCTGAAGAAGAGAAATGTTAATGGCTGGAGAGCCTCTGTTTTCAGATTTGTTTGGTTGGAGTCCTTTAATGCGAGTGTGGGGTGCAAAAGTGCTGTCTCAGGGTTATACAACAAAGCATCCACACTACAGAATGGTCACCATGACACTACTCTCGAAAACCCCACAAGCATTTAACAGGAAAATAAAGCAAAACTCATGGTTTGAAGAGACTGCTCTGAACAAATATGGAGCACTTGAGAAAAAAAGTGATGCCTAGCAACCCATAGAGGACCATCGAGGACCCGAATATCTGGGCTGATCCCATGCAGAACGATAGCACTGTTCCAGAAAACAAAAATGTTGGCACACATCAGTGGGTGCTTTTCAATTGTACTTCCCCTATAATAATTGAATCTAGTTAATTCTAACGAGATACTCGAGAGGGAATACACTCAAGAGTCACGACTGATGTTTTCCTTAGACAAATTGCTGGGCTGATTGTCATGAAGTATATTGATGTCACTGTCTCTATGACAACATTATGACAAGGACTAGTCACTCCAGTGTTCAAAGGAATTGTCATCTAGAGATCCTGAATGTAAAAAGCAGCACAAAAGGAAGACCTCTGCTTTCTTCCTCCAGCTGGCTCCCTGGTGAAGGTCACATGCTGACCCAGAGACTGGGCACGGCTCACACTCTACATGCCGAAGAGGCTTCTGGAAGGTTTCAGTAATACAGCCTTACATGTCTGAGCCAGTCAGGAGATGGAGGAGAGCACTGGCCTCCCAGAGGGAGGGACAAGAGCTAGCAGTCTTATCATCTGCCTGCAAAATCAGAGAGTGCTGGAGCCTCCTGCCACAATCAAGTGAGCTTTGGGGTCTGTGCAAAGCTTTGAACAATTAACAGCACCTGAAGTATAGCCTGCCCAAATCGTGGCTTCCTGCGATAACTGAACCACACCAGGCTCTTCTCCTCTCTTGCTTTTTTCTATTAAAATCGGAAGACTGATATTCTTTTTTCTCATCTTGAAGTTCCAAATTTAAAGGAAGACAATTTTTTTAGCATTTCCAATTGCCAAGAAAGTCTTGAGGAGCAACTACAAAGACTGTCTTTATCATGACATTCTTAAATACACTAATAAATCATAGGTCTAGTCAAAAGAAAAATGAAGATGCATTGCTCCTTCTTTCCTTATTCTCTGCCTCTCTCCCTCACTCCTTCCCTGCTCCCCCTCTACTTTTCCTGAGTTCTCTTCTCTTGTTTTTCTTTTCTTCCCAACCATTTCTTACATCTCCATGTTCAGTCTATCCTCCAAACAGCTGTCAAAGTGGTTATCCTTCAGCCCACAGATAACCGGGCCACACCCTTCCAGAGTAGACTCCAGTGGCTGTCTTTTGACTCCAGAATAAAATATAAATTCTTCTATTTAACTTTGAGCATCTTCTGAAAACCTTCCCCAACTTCTCCATTGAACATCACTTCATAGTATTCCCCCTTCTTCACTCTAAATGATCAGGCCAAACTGAACCCTCTGTTTCTCCCACATGACAAGACATCTCTCGAATTCATACCATTGTACTAGCCCTTTCCTGTATGTACTCTGTAGACTTTCTCGCCATCCCATGTCACAGAATCCCTCTGTTTTTTCAAGATGCAGTCAAGGCATCGCCTTCTTTAAGAAGCCTTTATTGCTCACCCCAACTGCTGCTGATCCCCTTCCCAATTTATTAGAGATGGAACAATGTGTTTCCGTTTACCTTTTTGGGGGGGCCTATTTCCTTTCTGTGCCAATTCAGGCTTTTATTTTCTCACTTGTTAGAAGGTAATCTCTTCACCATTAGGGAGGATTTAATACACTTTCTTTCTATTCACTGCACCTACCACAGTACAGTCCCTGTTTCCATATTAGGTACTTTAGAAACCAAGAAACTTTTGGCATAGTAGATGGAACAATCAATAGAGTGCCAGACTTAGAATCAGGAAGACTGTTCTCCCTGAATTCAAATTTGCCTTCAGACCCTTACCAACTAAGTGGTCCTGGGCTAGTCTTTTGACCCCTTTCCCCTCACTTTCTTTGTATGTTAAGTGGATTAGAGAAGGAGATGGCAGAGTTCCAGTATCTTTGCCAAGAAAACTCCAAACAGGGTCCCAAAGAATTGAGCTTGTCTGAAAAATGACTAAACAACAACAGAATTTCATGTCTCCTCTCCTCTTCCCCTCGTGTCTCTACAATCAAGATACAAACTTAGTACTCGAACCTCCAGGAGGGCCAATTATTCATCAGACACACCAAGAATTTAGCTGTACATTTTTGCCAATCTTTAGATAATTTAAACGGAATTGTCTACTTGTTTTAGCGGCATATAGTGGAGTGTCACACTTGTGACATTTGCTGTTTAGAAAGATGTAGTTTTGCATGATGTGACATAGAACGGTAGACAGATGGCATTTTTCCCTGCCATGTTTGTGTTTTTCTTCAATCTGAGCCAAATATGAAACACTTTAAAGGGATTCCTCCCATATTGGGCTTGGCTGACAGACAACAAAACCTTGATTAGAGAGAGGCAACTCCTTTCCTTCTTTCATTCTCTCTTATTTCTTCTCTCTGTCTCTCTCTAACACACAGGCGCGCGCGCACACACACACACACACACACACACACACACACACACACACACACCTCTATCCTTCTTTCACTCCCTGCCTGAATTCCTTCCCTTCTCTCTTTTTTTCTCTCAAAACAGTAACCATCTTCCCATGCTGGCTTGTGCTACAAAAAGAGTGTAGTCACAAGCATACTCAGTCTATTCCAATTTATTGTCTCTGTCAGATGAGTGTTATTAAAAGATGACTTTTATGAGAAGAATTTTATTGCAGGGGCTCACAGCTCAGGCAGTCTTTGCTTTCAAAGACTTATCATTCTGGGTAATTTGATTGCTATAAGTAGGATCATTTCACTTCTACCTTTTCCCCCCTTATTTCTCCTTAAATGATTTTTAAACAACTCTTACATTCTCTCTTAGAGTATTGATTTTAAGCCAGAAGATTAATAAGGACTAGGCAATTGGGGTCAAGTGCCCAAGGTCTCAGAGCTAGAAAGCATCTGAGTCCAGATTTGAACCCAGAACCTCCTGTCTCAACACCTGAATCTCTCTCCACTGAGTCACCTATTCACCCTCTTACCTGATTGTTTTGTGAATGGAAGCCTTTTGCTGGTACTTGCTTGGCTCTTCTTTTGTTTCCGAGACAAGGTTCTAGAAATGATCATCAATAATCACACATTGCAAACAGGTTTAAGAAATGCAGTAACATTTCCTTTGAATAAAATCACCCCACTCCCAGGATGTCAGTAACAAGTGGTTGAACCAACAGATAATATCAAATGAAAAGAGTGAAGTGTCCCAGAACACCAAAAGCAGAAACAATTTGAGTGTAGAGCTAAATGAGTGTGTCAGGGAAAGAACAGTCTCTTCCAATTGTTTCTCTTAATAATAATTTGCTTTCAGAAATTTGCTTTCCTGATAAATATTTGATTTTCCAAATTTTTTATTTTGTTGGAAAAAACATCTGTCTTGGAATAGAAAAATGATCAATTCTAAAACAAATATTTCAAAATCTTCAAATTTTTCTAGGTTCCTTTTCATAAATAAATATTAGTTTTATTTTTAATCTTTCTCTCTGAGGCTGATCTAAATGCCTTGGTCTCCTTTAATATCATTTATTTAACTATGGTGTGGTTATTAAGAATCCACCATCTTTGCTAACATCAGGCATTGCCATGCTAACTTTCCATAAGAGGTCTTGAGAAGGTAAACGAATAGAAATCATCTGTCAAATAAAGCTGATTTATCCCTTTCATGAATGAACCAAAAAATGGGTATGAAGAGCTTTTCATTGCTAGAATAGGAACACTGAGTGTTAAATATCTTTGCATAAAGGAAAAAAAAAGATTTCAGAAATAATGGAGCATGAGTTATGCAAGTGAGTGTTACATACTTCATTGTACAAATTTGAGACTCATTGTTTCATCTCATTCAAGGCTAGTAATAAAGACTCAAAATCAAAGATAAAAGGACAAGCAATGACTTTGTGTTTCTGAACACATAGTTTTATTCCCATTTTCCCATTTCACAGCTAAAATGATTCAGATCCATTTTCTGAGTAAGGACATCCTATATATTATAAGACCATGTTCGTTCTAAAATTCAGGTATATTTAGTATTCTCTTTTAAAATTAAATTTACATCTTATGGTCCTAAGGATGAATTTTATTCATTGCATCAGATCACTTGCCAATTTTCCCTTTAACCATTGTAATCACCTGTAAAGGAAAAAACTAAACCCATCCGAATTAAGTAAAATTGATATAGTGACTGACAAATTGTATATTATTCTGTGTCTGAATGAAGTCTACCAATTTCCACTTGAGAGCAAGCTAATCTGACCCCTCATTAGGCATTTTGAGTCAATACTGTCTAATGAATTTGAGTTCTATTGTCATTTTAATGTTGTGTTCATTTTCATTAGTATAGATATTATATACATTGTCCGCTGTCTTTCTTCACTCTGTAGTACTTCCTACCAGTTTTCCTATATTTCTCTGCATTCCTCATCTAGCATGTATTAATTCTGTGGATCCCTTTAATTCAGATGCTTTCTCCCAAGTTGGTCTCCAGAGAATAGTTACATCTCCCATCTAGCAGTTCTAGTAGTTTCATTTAAAAATCAGGGGTAATTCGCTAATGCGCTTAGGTCCAAGTCTCCATTGGGATATTTCTTCAGGTAATTATTAGAGAAGACATTTAATCAGCTAGTCTTAAGAAGCTTTTAGAAAGAGGTGTTACAGAGTGTTTACCCTAAAAAGAGTCTGTGGTGTGACAAACTTATGAGTGAATCTAGGGGTAAATAGCCTTGAGCTTAGAGAATAATGTGACAAAGAGACATCTCACTGGTCCTAGTTGCTGGAAATCCTTTTCTCCAATTTGTGGGATGCTCAAGAAATTCCCCCTAAGTATGTTGAAACTGCATCTTTCAGTCCACCTTTGTCACATGTATTGATCCAAGAATATGGTTAGTACAACAATGAGAAGAAGGGAAGGAAGGTCACCCATCCTTCTATTTCTTAAAGCTTGCAGATCCTTGAGTCAAAGGGGATTTTCTTCACCAGGTATTTCTTCCTAAGGAGTATTCCAGAGAGTCACATGTGCTTCAATACCTTGAAATCAATCCTTTCTCAACTTGCTTGGTAATTTAAACATGGTCCCCGGGAAGGAGCCATGTTTCCTTGATCCATCCAAGCATTATAATTAAGTGACTTTATATGAGTTTAAAGGTCTTTAAGCACCCAGTCTAAGCCTATGAGTGATTGAAGACATATTCTTACTTACAAAGTTCATCTGGAAGAACAAGAGATCAAAGATATCAAGGGAAATAATAAAAAAATATAAAGGATGGGGGCCTAGCAGTACCAGTTCTTAACTGTAAAGCAGTAGTCATCAAAAGAATATAGGACTGCCTAAGAAACAAAAGGGTAGATCATTGGAATAGACTAGGGATAAATGACCTCAACAAGCTAGTTAGAAAAACCCAAAGACTTCAGCTTTTGGGACAAGAAGTCATTATTTGAAAAAGAACTGCAGGGAAAATTGGAAAACAATATGAAAAATTAGATTTTGATCAACACCTTATACCCTATACCAAGATAAATTCAAAATGGGTAAATGACTTTAATATAAAGAGTGAAGTTTTAAATAAATTAGGTGAACATAGAATAGTATATCTGTCATATATGTGAGAAAGGAAGGAATTTAAGACTAAGCAAGGGATAGAGAACATTAAAAAAGGTGTGAAATGAATGACTTTGATTATATCAAATTAAAAAGGGTTTGTACAAACAAAACCAATGCAACCAAAATTGGAAGGAAAGCAACAAACTGGGAGAATATTTTTATAACAAAACTCTCTAACAAAGGTTTAATTTCCCAAATATATAAGAAATTAAGTCAAATTTACAAACAAATCAAGCCATTCCCCAATTGACAAATGGTCAAGGGACATGATGAAATCAAAACTATCAATAAACACATGAAAACATGTTCTAAATCCCTCCTGATTGAGAAATGCAAATTAAAACAACTCTGAGGTACCAACTTACACCAATCAGACAGGGCAATATGGCAGCAAAGGAAAGTGATAAGTGTTGGAGGGGATGTGACAAGTTGGGACACTAATATATTGCTGATGGAATGTGAATTGGTTCAACCATTCTTGAGGGCAATTTGGAATTATGCACAAAGGGCTTTAAAAGACTGCCTACTGAAATAGAGAAAGGTAAACTGAAAGCGAACTGCTTCTTCTTGCAATGACTGCTATCCTCTGGCTTTTGACTTGAGAGAGCTGCTAAGGGAAGCTGAAGCTGCTTATTTGTAATGGAGGTAGGAATGAGGGATGCTGATATACAGAGTTGCTGTCATACAGGGGAACTGCTCTACAAGGGAATGCTCTGGAGTTTGCCTACTGATCCCTACTGATGGCTGATGGATCAGTATATCTTTCTAACCTCCTCCCCCCCTTCACTCCCTCCCTTCTCCAACCCTCTCCTCCCAGTTCTTCTTGAAGCCTTTGGCTTCTTCCCTCCCCCCTGAGTGAACTATAAAATACTCTAGTTTTCTTTCTCAGGTAAGGAAAGTGGGAAAGTGAGGTGAGAGGGATGAGGGTGTCCCTAATCTAAAATTAGAGTTTGAGAAAGTAGTTCAGTCACAAGCTGTGACTCTAAGACATTTAGGGAGATGGAGGACAACAGCTGTTCAAAATCTTCTTTCTTTCTTTTTCACAAAATCAGCAAGGTCTCTCAGCTTAATTTCTGAAGCCTCCCCCAAGGGTCCTTCAGTCTGAGACAATTCCTCAAGAGAGAAAACAAAGTTCAGAGTCTCTCAGTTTCTCCTGACCAGCTCAACTCTCAAATAGATCACCAACTCAAAACCAAATTTCTCCTTCTTGTCAACTTCAACTGTCCAAAGCCAGAGAACCCCAAAACCAAGTCAGCCCCACAAGGGTCTTTCAGCCAGCTTCCAACCTCCAGAGAGAGAGACTCCAAGTCCTGTCCCTTCCGTCTGGTCAGCTCAACTGCCAACTCCTGGGAACACTCCATTTTGGAAACTCCTTCTCAATTGACAGGCAGGTCTCCAGTTTCTTGCATCTTGGTTTACAAGGTCTCTCTCTCTCCAGCCTCTACCACACTACCCTTTGAGCAGCCATGCCACTGCTGGGTTTGTACACCAAAGAGATAATAAGGAAAAAAGAATTATACAAAAATCTCCTCGTGATGGCAAACAATTGGAAAATGAGGGCATGTCCATTGATTGAGGAATGTCTGAACAAATTGGGGTATGTGATGATGATGGAATATGATTGTGCTGAAAGGAGGGATTCCATGTGAACTGGAAGGACCTCCAGGAATTGATGCAGAGCAAAAGGAGCAGAACCAGGAGAACATTGTACACAGAGATGGATACATTGTGGCACAATCGAATGTAACTGACTTTGCTGCTAGTAACAATACAATGACCCAGGATGATCCAGAGAGACTTATGAGAAAGAATGTATCCACACACACACAGAAAAAACTGTGGGTAGTACAAACACATGAGAAAAACACATGTAGAGTTTGATAGGGATATGATTGGGGTTTGGATTATAAAAGTTCACTCTACTGCAAATATGAATGACATGAAAATGGGTTTTGAACAATGATACATGTATTTCTCAGTGGAATTGCTTGTCAGCTTTGGGTTGGGGGAGGGAAGGTGTGAATCATGTAACCATGGAAAAACATTCTAAAGAAAAGAAAATTTAAAAAAAAGATAGAAGAGAAGCACCTTTGAATTTCTCTTCTTTGGAGCCATACTTGGTCCAGATTTTCACAGCATTTGGGAGAACTTGTTTGTGTTCGTTGTTAATCTTCTGTTTGCTTTCATTTTGGCCACTCTGGGTATTGTTTTTGTGGTTCTACTTGCTTCACTTTGAATCTTATCAGAGAAAGTTTTCCCATAATCCCCTGTATTCATCATACCCATTTATTACCTTGAAGAAAAATTCCATTATAAGTGATGCACTATCACTTGTTTAGGTCTTCCCCCTCTGTGATGTTTGCTCAGTTCCATAAGTGTGAAATAGGATTTTTAACCCAATGTCAGGCTTTACAGCTATTTCTGTTATATTTTTTTAAATTATTTTTACTCCAAATTCTGGTGAGTCAAAGTCATTTTTCTATCTTGATGTCATTTAATCTCTTACCTACATCTCCCAGTTTTGTTTTATTTTAGTAGTTTTATTACAGCAAAGTAGAGATAGTAAAGTGGGAAATATCCGAAGGAGGTAGACAATTTTGCCTACCTAAATTAACTAAGTCCAGATTTGAGTGCCTCACCAAAGAGGGCAACCCACCGAACACAGGTCTCCAACCTGTGTCTCCAGCCAGGGTCTTCTCAAACCAAGCAAGTCATTGAAGCCAAACTCCTCAAGCCACCAATGCCAAGTTCAGGGCAGAACTGAATGCCTAATCAAGCTGAGCTGCACAAGATTGAGTCACAAAACAACCAAGTTACCAAAAAGAGACAGAGGGTCCCAGAGGCTCCCACTTACATGCAGTTTTCTCCACTCATCAACTCTCCCAGTCACATCTCAAGAATCAATCAGAGTTGCTTAATTTCCTGGCACGGCCCAGGGGGAAGTTCCTAAGGGATCCACCTCCTGTCCTCTGAAGGTGTGAACTTTTATCAGAACAATCCTGAGTTCCTGACTAAGTTAAAAGGGTGGAGAACTCCAAGTGATTGTTTAAGTTAAGATTAAAAAATTGCCTTTCCCAGGGAGCAATGTTCCAACTTTGCAGAGTTTCCTTCTCTAATATTTGGAGTAGTCCCAGATGCCTTTGAGTCTCATAATGTGCCTTTTGTGGGGGTGGCCCTACTGTCTTGCTTGTGGGGAGGCTGGCAACTGTTTTTCCCAGCTATGTTCTGCTCTCTGTCCTAACAATTCCTCTGTTGTCTTATGGTCTAGACTTCCCTCTTCTCTGCTGCTTCACTACCTAGGCTAAATGCTTTAAAGTGGCACTGTCCCCACTCTGCTGCTTCAAATCTTTTTATTTTTTCACTTATGTTTTAAATAACTCTTTGTTCTATGGGATGGTTCTCTTCAAGGAGAGAGTGGATGCCAGGAGCCATCAAAGACCACACTGTTTGACACTGTCCATGTGGAAACTGGGGACTGAAAAGCAGCCCCCAGGAAGGATGGAAACACCCACTGAAACCTCCCAAAGTGACTTTCATTATTAACATCCCCTTATTATTGGAATTGCCATGATTATTATTCTTACTTAGCCCCAGGAAAAATAGATGAGAGCAACATGCTTGCAGGGTTAATACGGATGTCCCACTCTGTCCCCCCAGGATATTTCCAGGAAAGCCCACTTACAAAATTAAACCTTTTCTTTATATACCCACATAGATAGGACCCTCTTTTCTAGGCATAAAAACTTCTGGCAAATCTGTGCTCTGGTTTCCCTAACCTATATCTGGATCATGTTGATTCTACTCACTGATTCTGCCCTTAACAACAATGTTTCATTGACTATCTCCCTAGGCTTCCTGTGTGTTGTTAGATTCCATGGAAACATGTATGTTGAGAATGAAACTGTGTGCCAAGTAGATGTGTGATCATGAGGGTATAAAATAAAGCTGGGCCTCAGCCAAAGTGGAGCAGTTTATCCTGTGAAACCTGTGCTATGGTTTGAATGCAAAAGCTCTGTCCCATTCATCATTTCACTGACACCGTCCCACCTCTAAGATCCCATCCCCTGTGGGAGGCTGGCCCACCCCACAGCAAGTGGACAGATATATAGTGAAATTTAGGTTATATGATATAAAGTGGCAAGAGCAAACAGGAGTTGGGAGTGAAGCTGAACAGCCAGGGAAAATTAGAGGGGACGATTTCTGACTTCCCTGGCCTCAGTCCTTTAGCCATAGGTCCTGCTGGCAGGAACAGGGAAAACAGGGGGGAATCAACAATATAGCCCCTGGGTCAGGATTGGCAATATAATCTTGTTTGCTAAGCCCTGTAGCCTTCATCTCCAAAGATACCATTGGCATCCTCAGGCAGAGGGCCCTTGGAGTGGCTGTGTCTACTGCACCTCTGCTCTGGAGACTTCCACTGGCCCATAGATGGAGATTGAAGTAGTGGACATCCTAGCATCTAAACTAACCAAAAAATAAATAAGGAATGAATTAAGGAGATGAAGAGAACCTTAGATAAGTTAAATACAATAGATATTAAGAAAGCTCCCATTGGCATTGGAACAAAAGTTCCTCTGGACATGACCAAGATGGAAAGACTTCATTTTGGAAGCAGTACAGTCATGGCAACAGAATGTATCTGCTGCTTAAGGTTTAAGCAAGCTAAATATGCTCCTGGTAATGTATATTAACTGAGAACAAGACAGGTTAAAGTGATCAAATTAAACACTTATAAAAACATTGAGAAATAGGCCCAACATTAGGTTGCTAGAAAAGTTGTAAACATGATGGAAATATATATTAAAGCTGTAAAGCTGCTCATGCTCAGTATTCTGGGGATCCCATTACTGGGATTAGACTCTAAGAGCATTATTGAGAGGGTAAAAAGCTATGCGGGTATATAAATAGATATTTAATGTATAAAACAGGGAAGCTTTGTTTGTAATGACAAAATAGCAAAATCACACAAATGCAATGAATGGTAGAAATGACTGAATCAATTGTGCTATTTGAATGTAATGAATTATATTATTTCATTAGAAATTAAAATATTGGAAATATAAACAACACCAAGCAAAATATGAATAGATGAAAAAAAGAAAAGAGAAGAACATACACTATAATTAATTACACTTAAAAAAGAGAAGTCACACAATCAAGAGAAAAAAGTATTCAAGAAACATAAATCCAAAAGGAATTAAAAAGCAGATATTTCTATTAGCTCACATATATAATTTATTTCTTTTAAATAAATTGTAAACAATATGAAGTTTTAGGTTTATACATAACTTTTAATTTACTTGTTTAATTAAGTGTTTTTGTTGGGAGCAGCTGGGTGGCTCAGTGGATTGAGAACTAGACCTAGACACAGGAAGTCCTAGGTTCAAATCTGACCTCATAAACTTCTTTGCTGTGTGATCCTAGGCAAGTCACTTAACCTCCATTGCCTAGCCCTTATCACTCTTCTGCTTTAGACACAGTATTGATTCTAAAACAAAAGGTAGAAAATGCTTTTTGGTGGTGGTGGTTATTAAGTGTGTAATAAAAAAGAATAAAAGAATGAGTGGTATAAAGAACAAATCATAAAAACAATCAGTAAAATTCATTAAAGAGAATAACAATGAGGCAAAATATATCAAAATTTGTGGAATACAGCAAAATCTACACTTGGTGGAAATGCCTATCTCTAAATACTTACATCAATAAAACAGAGAAAGAGCAGATGCAACAATTAGATATACAACAACAACCAAACCACAAACAAAAACAAAAACAAAAAACTAGAAAAAAACACAAATTAATCTTCTCCAATCAAATACCGAATTAGAAATACTAAAAATCAAATATTTTTTAAAAAATCGAAAGTATGATAAGCACTAAATTGATAAGTAAAGGAAGGAGATAGTTTTATGAAAAAAAATCAATTCAATACATAAAACATTGATTAATTTGATCCAAAAAAGAAAGAAAACTAAAGTAACCAGTATTGAAAATGAAAACAGTAAAATTACTACCAATGAAGGGGAAGTTAAAACAATTATTAGGAGTTATTTTGTTCAATTATGTGCCAAAAGATATGATCGGCTAAGTGAAAGACATGGATACACACACACACACACACACACATATATATGTATATACAGGGATTCTAAGGGTCAAGATTCTAAGGTACCAAATGAGAAAAAAAACTCATCCCTGTCAATCAAATGCAGTTCATTTTGCAAAATCCTTTTGCAAGCTTCCTTTGCTTACTACAATATATGTTAACAGAAGAAAGAGAATCCTTAAACAATTACTTCTCTGACAAATAAATTGAACAAGCCATCAATGTATTCCCTAAGAAAAAAGTATCAAGGCCATATGGACACAGAAGTGAATTCTACCAAACATTTAAAGAGCAATAAACTCCAATACATATAAACTATTTGAACAAAATAGCTGGGGAGGGAATTCTACCAAATTCCTTTTAAAACACAAGTATGGTGTTAACTAAATCAAGAAAAATAAAAACAGAGAAAGAAAACTATAGACTGATATCCCTGATGAATATGATGCAAAAATCTCAAATAAAATACTAGCAAGGAGATTAGAGCAACATATTACAAGGATCATACACTATGTATGACCAGGTAGGTTTTATGCCAAGAATTTATAGATTGTTCGATATTGGAAAATTATCAGCAAATTTGAACCATATTAATAATAAAGCTAACAGAAACCATATAACTATTTCAATAGATGTAGAAAAGGTTTTTGACAAAACACAACACTCATTCCTATTTAAAAAAATACTAGGAAACATTGGAATAAATGCAACATTTTTGAAAATGATAAATAGTATCTATGGAAGACCATCAGCAAACACTAGCTATAGTGGGAGTAAGCTAGAAGCCTTCCCAATAAGATCAGGAGGGAAAGAAGGTGCCCATTATCACTATTACTATTCAATATTGCATGAGAAATGCTAGCTTCATCAATAAGAGAAGAAGAAGAAATGGAAGGAATTAGAGCAGTCAATGAGGAAATGAATCCATCACCCTTTGCAAATTACATGATGGTATACCTAGAGAATCCTAGAGAGCCAACCAAAAATCTAATTGAAACAATTAACATCTTTAGGAAAGTTGCAGAATATAAAATAAACCCATAGAAATTATCAGCATTTCTCCACAGTACCAATAAAACCAATAGCAAGAGATAGAGAACCCCAATTTAAAATAATTATAGACAATGTAAAATCCCTGGGAGTCTACCTTACAGGAAAAAAAAAAAACCTAAGTATATGATCACAACTTTGTATCTAAATAATTAGAAAAATATTAGTTGCTCATGGGTAGGCAAAGGCAGTATCACAAAAATAACTATTATTCCTAAATTAATTTAATTATTCAGTGCCATACCAATCAAATTACCCAAAATGTTTCATAGAGCCTGAAAAAATAATTGCAAAATTCATCTGGAAGAACAAAAGGCCTGGAATATTGAGGGAACTGATGAGAAAAAAATAAGAAAGTGTGTGGCTCAAACTCAAACTACATTATAAGGTAGCAACTATCAAAACAATCTTGTACTGGCTTAAAAAAAGAAGGTGAAGGATCAATTAAATAAATTAGTCCCTCAACATACAATGGTAAGTGACTATAGTAACCTACTATTTGATACACACAGATATACAATTCTTTGGAAGAAAAATTCACTATTTGACAAAAACTTCTGGGAAATCTTGAAAATAATATGACAGAAATTGGGCATAGATCAATATTGCATACCATATACCAAGGGAAATTGGTAAATTCAAAATGAATACATGATTTAGAAATAAAGGGTAATGCCATTAAGGGGAGCACAAAATAGTTTACCTGTCAGAAATATGGATAAGGGAAAATTTTAGGTAAAAACAAGACAGAGAACATTAAGAAACATAAAATAAATAATTTTGAATACATTAAATTAAAAAGTTTCTGCACAAACACATGCAATGCATCCAAGATTAAAAGGCCAACAATACACTGTTTTATAACAATTCTCTCTGACACAGGCTTCATTTCTCAAATGTATATTTATTTAAGTTAAATTTATAAGAATACAAAGTATATCTCAATTGACAAATGGTCAAAGGATATTTATGAATCAGGCAATTATCAGATGAAGAAATTAGAACTATCTTTATTCATAGGAAAAAAGGGCTCCAGTCATTACTAATTAGAGAAGTTCAAATGAAAATAATTCTGAGGTACCATCTCACTCCAGACTGACTAACATGAGAAGAAAGACAAATGATACATGTTGGAGGGGATGTGGAAAATTGGCACACTACTACATTCTTGCTGAAGCTATGAACTTGATACAACTGCTCTGGAGAACAATATGGAACCATGCCCAAGGACCATAAAACTGTGCATGAGACTAGTAGGTAGTTTGTGCCTAGTAGCAATAACACTACTAGGCCTGTATGCCAAAGAGATTAAAGATAGGGGAAAAGTATGTACCTGTACAAACATTTTTTTTATAGCAGCTCTTTTTATGGTGGCAAAGAAGTACAAACTGTAGAGATATCCATCAGTTGGAAGATGGCTGAAAAAGGTCTGGTATATGCTTCTATTGGATACTATTGTGCATAAGAAATGACAAAGAAGATGATCACAAATAAAATATCGAAAGATATATGAAGTGAAATGAGCAGGACCAGGAGAACACTGTACACAGTAAAAACAATCATGTACTTTGATTAGCTGTGAATGTCTTAACTAATATCAACAAGGCAAGAACCCAGGACAACTCCAAGGAATTCATAATGATAAAAACTATCCACTGCCATAGAAGGAGCAGAGTTCAAATGCAGTTTGCAATGTGCCATCATTCTGTACTTTATTTCCACTATTAATTTTTCTCTAGTATAAGCAATATGTGTCTTGTTTCACAACATGAAAAAATATATTTGAACATATGGAATAATGGAAATATAATATATAAACAACCTATATAATATTGCCTTCCTTCTTGTGAAGGAGTAAGGAGTGGGGGAGAGGGAGAGAACATGGATTGGAAAATGTCAGAAAATGAATATTAAAATTATATTGACATGTAATCTGGAAAAATAAATTATAGACAGGATAAGATACCTAGAGGTCTTCCTACATCAACTTTACCAGCACAATTAAAAATCATTTTTCACACAAATAAAGTCAGGCTTAAAGAATTGGAAAAAAATCTTAAACCATTGTTCATGGTAAGAAAAGTGAATAAAATAAAAATGGCAATTCTGCCTAAATTTCTTTCCTTATTTGGTGCCATACCAAACAAACTTCCCCCAAAACAACAATAGGTAACTGTACTGAAAGAGCCATAAAATGGTGCATATCCTTTGAGCCAGAAACAACACTATATCTATATGTGTCTATATCCCAAAGAGATCAGAGATAGCTATCAAAGATAGTGGAGGTAGATAATTGACCCAAAATATTTTCAGCAGTTCTTTTGTATGGCAAAGAATTTGAAACCAAGGGCATATCTGTCTTTTGGGGAATGGCTAAACAAGTTGTAATGTATGGTTGTAATGGAATACTATTTCAACAAATGACCAGCAGGATGAGTTAAAAACCTGGAAAGTCTTATATGAACTTCTGCCAAGTGAAGTGAGCAGAACCCAGAAAACAGTGTATTGTTCAATGATCAACTATGAAGGACTAAACTATTATCAGTAATGCAAAGATCCAAGATAACCCCAAGGGACAAATGATGAAAAATGCTCTCCACATCCAAAGGAGGAATTATTGGAGACTTATTGTAGATCAAAGCTTTCCATTTTCCACTTTCCTTCCTTTGTTAGTTTTTTTTTTGTCTGTGTGTTATGTGTCTTCTCTTACAATATGAGAAACATGGAAATATGTAGTGAAAAGGCAGCACTGGAATAACCTGTATCAGACTATTTACCACAAGAAGGAGGAAGGAGAGAGAGGGGGAATCACCCAATATCAGATAACAATTGTCGGAAACCATATTTACAGGTAATTGAAAAAATTTTTGAAAAAGATCAAGAAAAAATAAAAAGAATCTGAAAAAAATCCTCCATAAATAGCATTGCTCAAATTGTAGAAAGGAAAATATGTATTGGATTTTTCCAGTTCTTCTTTAGGAGCAAACTTGTTTCCTGTAATTTTCAGTTCTGATTTTTTTTTTCTATTTGTGTTATCATAGATATAGTTTATGTTGTTGTTGTTTTCTGACTCTACTTCATTTTTCAATAAGCCACTGGAAGCTTTCCAAGCATCTCTGTAGTCATCATATATATCATTTCTGACAGCAGAGCAATTGCCCATCACATTCATTTACTTCATTTAGTTGAGCTATTCCCCCCTTGATGGGCAGCTTCTTTGCTGGCATATTTTAGGCACCGCCAAAAATGTGATTACAAATATTTTGGTGAACATGACAATTTTCTTTTGATCAATGATGACCTTGCCATATATACTTAGGAGAGGAATCTCAATTAACTTGTGTGGAAACGTTATACACTTGACTTGTATAAACCAGAAGGTTTTGTTTTGTTTTGTTTTAATTTATACTTCTTTTTTTATTTTTAATTTATTTTTTTAACCCGTACCTTCCATCTTGGAGTCAATACTATGTATTACATCAGAACCTATGTATAGTTAAGGGCTAGGCAATGGGGATTAAGTGACTTGCCCAGGGTCACACAGCTGGGAAGTATTTGAGGCCAGATTTGAACCTAGGACCTCCCATCTCTAGGCATGTTTCTCAAATCACTGAGCCACCCAGATGCTCCTATACTTCTATCATTCTTAAGGATTTGATAGCACCCTTCCATATGCTTGTTAATATCTCAGAATTCTTGAGAGCTCTTTGTTCATAGCTTTTTATTCATTTTTTTTAGAAAATGATTTTTTCATCTGACTATTGTTCTATTATTCTTCATTCATCTTGTCTCAATTCAGATGAGTTTTTCCATATTTCTGCAAATTCATCATGACACAATACTCCATTTTATTCATTTGCTTCAATTTGTTCAACCATCCCACAAATGTTGTCCACTTTTTATTTTTTTCTACCACCGAAAGTTTTTATAAATTTAGTTAATTAATTAATTATTTTTTCCGTGGTTGCATCATTCATGTTCTTTTTCTCACCTCTTTCCACCCCTCTCTGATAGCCAATGTGCAATTCCACTGGGTTTTACATGTGTCATTGATCAAGACCCATTCCCATAGTATTGGTAATTGCACTAGGGTGATCGTTTAGAGTCTAAGTCCCCAATCATATCCCCATCAACCCATGTGATCAAGCAGTTGTTTGTTTGTTTTTTTCTGTGTTTCTACTCTCACAGTTCTTTCTCTGGATGTGGATAGCATCTTTCTCGTAAGTCCTTCAGAATTGTCTTGGAACATTGCATTGCTGCCAGTAGAGAAGTCCATTACATTCGATTGTACCACAGTGAATCAGTCTCTGTGTACAACATTCTCCTGGTTCTGCTCCTCTCACTCTGCATCACTTCCTGGAGGTCGTTCCAGTCCTCATGGAATTCCTCCACTTTATTATTCCTTTGAGCACAATAGTATTCCATCACCAACAGATACCACAATCTGTTCAGCCATTCCCTAGTTGAAGGGCATCCCCTCATTTTCCAATTTTTTCGCTATAAATATTTTCATACAACCACAGAAAGGTTTTATGAATACTGTAGTAAATAGGTACCTGCTCCTCTTTTTTTCTGACATTAATCCCACTGGGACATATGCCACTTGTCAACCATTGCTATGTACCAAGCTAGGATCAAAGGCTATCACACATTTACTAACGCAGATCGAGTTCCTTAAAATCTCTCTCCTTTAGTTTCCCCATCTTTCTTAACACCCGCCTGACTAGGTTCCTTTTTGATCCTAATCAGATAACATGTAAATCACTTGGTCAGTCTTAAAGTGCCATATTCATGATAGTTATTATCACTGTTTAGGAGACAGGTAATAGGTACAGAGGATAGAGCATAAGGCCTGGAATCAGGAAGATCTGAGTTCAAACCTTGCCTCAGATACTTACTAGCTATGTGACCATGGGCAAGCCAATGAATCTCTATTTACCTTAATCCACTAGAGAAAGAAATAATAAACCACTCCAGGACATTTGCCAAAAAAAGAAAAAAACCCATCATAGACAGTATGGTTCATGGAGTTGCAAAGAGTCATATATGATTGAAAAACTATAAAAACAACAATTATCCATATTAACTAGCTTTTGTGAGGCACTATATAAAGCATGAATAATAAAAATATCAAAATCATTTCAGCCACAGTTTCAAAGAGATGGCAGTCCACTAAATGAAAATAACACATAGATATACAAATGGAAATCTATTCAAAATAAAAACAAATTAATTTAAGGAGGTGGGAGAAGAAATCTCTCTACTGAGGAGGATCAGAAACAGGGCACCCAAGAGAGATTAAACAATCTGAGCCCAAAGAAGAGCTGGTGACAAAGGAGAGCAAGAGAAGGACTGCTGAGTATGGGAATAAGTGGGGTAGTGCACCCCATACTTAAATAACTTGAAAAGCAAATCAGACAGAGTGCTGGGCTCTTTCTGACCCTATGCACTTCTTTGCCTTTGATGAGCAGAAATTCTCTCTCCTGGAGATTCTTATGTGCCAGGAATATGTCTGAACTGCACAGAGAAGTAAAGGAATCATCCCCACCCAGTAAAATCTGACTCCCTTGGGAATTTAACTCACCACTGAATTCAGCCACTTACAGAACACTGGCTAACTTTTTTTCTTTTCTTTCTCATGAAAAGAGTTCACCTGAACTGAGACCAGAAAGAGGAAAAAAGAAGTGCCCTCAATTCCCTTCCTTTCAGTCTGGTCTTTGAATCTTCTCTGAAGAGTTGCAATTAGGGTAGTAATGGATATATTAGAAGAATTCCAAGAGCTGTAACAACCATGGATATAGTCTTCATTCTCCCTCTTCTTTTACACACACACACACACACACACACACACACACACACACACATGCACATGCTCACAAATGTAAGGCCCAGGGAAAATCACATTCTGTTCTTCATCTCTGGCCTCCAACAGCCTTTCTGCAAAGGTAAAATGAACTAGTATTTAACAAGAACATTCATTAATTATAACTGAGGTTTGCCAAGTTATCTCTTCTATTTAACATACCAGTTTCAAAAATAAATGAGCTTTCCTGAGATCTCCTAAATGAGAGGCTTTGATTAATAAAGAGAAGTACCGAGGAATGGGCTACACTTCAAGGTCTCTCTCATTCAATGCATTTATGGATGACTTAGATGAGGCTGTGATGGTCAAATTATCAATTACCACAAAGCTGGAAGAGAGAAATAATGACTAAATCAAAATTCATAAGCTCTGAAGGCTAAATTATGTTCAAAACAGCAGGATGAAACTTAACAAATATGAATATAAAGTTCTATCTGCACATGATTAAAGCAATAAATGACAAGTAGAAAATAAAGAGAAATGACAGTAATATCAAATCTTATTAGAAAATAAACTGGGTTAGGAGACACAGTAGAAAGAGAACTGGACTTGACAGGAAAGACTAAATTCAAATCCTTTCTGAAATATTTACTGTGTGAGTCTAGGTAGGACATGGAAAATCCTTGTAAAAATTTTTGCTCCTCCCTTTGTACAAGAGAAGAAGTCTGATTTTGTTATTTTTCTTTCATAGAGTGTTTATAGTACCTTATTGTAGATTTGGTTTAAGTATTTGGTCATGGGATACATGTAGATCAATGTTAAAATTTCTAGCCTTTGTGTGTCGTCTGATGGCTTTCAAGTTCTTTTCACAAACTTTAACTTTTTAACTTAACATAAAAAAGAAATTCTGTATATTAAAAGATGCTGATATTATGTAATGCTATATGTATATTTTGTATTCGCCTCTTTCTGTGTCATTTACTGGCCTTTGGATGTTGGCTACAGCTATTGCAAAACTTCCCAAAATTACCCATTTAATTTCTTATGCCAAATTTCGATGTAGGAAAACCATGATGGTGAAAGTTGTGATGTGGAGGAAGGAGAGTCCTATACATTCAAATAGACTTCTCTGTTTAGCATTTACAATCCATAAAAAAGTTCTTCCTAACTCATCTTTCAGACAGACTTCACACTACCTCCCTCTGAACACACTATGGTCAGGCTTAATCCATCTTCTTCCCCATGCCTTTTAGTTGCTGTCCGTGGTCCTCACTATCCCCCTTTAGAATCCTGAATCTCTTTCAAGTCTCAGCTGGAGCACAGTCTTCTATCTTCAACTTTCTTGTCCCTCCAGGGGCTAGCACACTTCTCACCACCTCCATCTCTTTGACGCATGGCTTTCCGATTTACCTATTTTATATCCTTATTCATGCTAAGCCCTTGAGACAGAAAATTTCAGCTTTGTCTTTGCATTCTTAACATTAACACATTGTCAGGCAAATAATAGACATTTAATAAACTTATCGAATAATTGGTAGTTATCTTTCTTCTCTCTTTGCATTGCTTCCAAAGTCTTTCCATATTCTTAGCTCATCACATTTCTCCTTTCTTTCAGACTATAATACCATGCTATATTCATGTTTGATATTTGTTTGTCTATCATGCAATCATCCCATACTTCATTTTTTTTCATTTTTATGACCATTAATTAGAACAATGTAGAGAATATTAGACCTAGTCAAGAAAACCTGAGTTCAAATTCTACTTCAATAGATGTGTTGACCCTGAGAAAGTCATTTCAACTTCATTTGCTTCAGTGTCCTCATTTGTAAAATGGGTATCATAATAGTAGCTACTTCCCAGTGTTGTCCTTTTTTGAAGGCATAGATTTATTTATTTTCCTCTTCTACTCACACAGGTTTAAAAACAAGATCTTATACACATTAGGTGATATATAAATGTTTGTTGAATAAAATTGTTGAAAAATCAATGTATCTGTGTGTAAACCCAACTCTGCCACCTGTGTTACATTGAGCAAGTCTCTTCAACTCTGGGGTCCTGAATTCCCTTATCTAACAAAAGTCTCTTCCAGATATTAATTCTGTTAGTTACAGGACCTGGATTCCAATCATAATCCTGCTACTAACCCATTATACATTCTTAGAAACATCATTTTCTTTTCTGGGACTGTTTCTTTATCCACAAAGGAGGTATTTGGACTGAATGATCTCTTGTATACCAGGGGGCTACCAATGCTGACCATGATTACGTAATATAGAGTTGGCTGGACATTCTATGAATTGGTGTACCACTGTGCATGTGTGCATGGGTATTTGCTTCATGCAGTTTGGACTTCAAGTCAAAAATGAGTCAGCCAAGGAATTAAATGGTAGGAGGACAGTGGGCTGGATTATCTTTAAGAATCTGCACATTTTCCTGATAATTCAAGGTCTTTCTCTGAAGCAAAGGAATACCTTTTAGTCCCCATGTTCTTCTAGTGATGCTGCATGGTCTCAGGTATATGCTGATGAATAATAACATCCCCTCATGGCAAATCATTGCAAGATCAATGTCAAGGGATATTAGACAGTTACTAATAAATCTCTGAGATACAGTGATTGATGAACCAATTTGGAGGTTGTCCTCATCTAATACCTTTTTTCTGTTCTTGGCTTTGTTGTGGAACAGCATCTCCCCCTGGACAGTGCTCAGAGACAATGAAAAGTGATGAAACTCCAATCTGCTGAGCTTCCTCATGACTCCTGTAATTGCACTATTGTCTAAGTGGATGATTAATGAAAGAGAGTTCCGAAAGGAGTTTGATCCTGGGAGAAATGCTGGACACGGGTTTGCTCTTTCCTCCTAGCTCCCTATCTCTCCCTCTCAAATGACATATTTTGTTAGGGAGTTCTCAGTGTATGTATGTGTGTGTATGCATGCATGTACATGTGTGTAAATGTATGTATACCCACACACATGCATGATTATACAAACATGGTTGTCTTTCCCCCGTGTACATGTATGTGTATATGCATATTTAAATGTCTATATACATCTATATGTGTGTATACATGTGTATGTTGAGGGAGAGTCATTGATGTCCCAGGCCTCCAGGAATTTAAATCACACTCCAATTCTCAGCAGACAGGAGGTTGGAGAAGAAATAGTAGAAGCAGGGGTACCCAGACTTGATCTGGAGACTGCCTGCAGGATCCAGGAGTCCCGTCTAAGGAAAGAGTTCCTTTGACTAGACCACAGAGGGACAGATTAGGCATCCAGTTTTGAGAAATGCAAGTGAATATTCTTTAGGTCTTCTCTTAAGGTGGCAGCCTGGAATTGTCTCACTTAAATAGTGGGTTGGGTGTTGTCTGGCACAGATTCAGCTGATCATCTCAGGGCTGCCAGGAGTCTCTGGAAGGGAGCCCTAGGTCTTGCTGTTGTTAGCATTCCTGAGAGTCACATTATGCATTAGTATATTTTTACCATCCACAGTGAGGTCCATGTTAACATATATGTAGATATATGGCAAATATTTAATATTGAGGATTTGAAAAAACATTTTAATGTTGAACTTAATCATTATCAAACATACATGTATACACATATAGTACAGAGAACAAGAAAATAAGAAGGGGAATTGTATAAGAAATTGTGACGTTAAGCCATATATTAAACATTTGTGCACATCTGCCTATATAAGCCTATGTGCGCAAATATTAATAATAAATGGGGAACTGGCCTCAACTCCAGGAAACACTAAGTTTCTCTCATGTTTTTTATGTGGCCACAAGGCATAATGAGAGCACTCTCTGGTACCTGATGAAAGAAGGGAAGCGCCATTCCATTCCAAAAACAGAGCCGGTGTTTAATTTGGAGGTCTCAGGAGCATTTTTTGATGAGGGGAAAGTGTGGCATTTAAAAGAGTGGGAGCCTTAAGCTGTAAGAGTTAAAATGGTTGAAGGCTATAAACTGTAGTGAGTAAAAATAGTGGAAGACTTAATTTGTGGCCGCTAAAAGAGTGGTGAGTAAATTGTGACCGCAGAAAATATGTTTTCACTACAGTGTCTTGTTTTTAAATCAATATATAAGGTGGTCGCCAGGGAAATATTCCCAATTATGAAATATACCCAAGTTAACTGAGTTTTATAGAGATTTTAATTAATAATACAATGAGGAATCAAAGAAAGAGAGAAAGAGAGGAAGAGGAAATAAATGAGAAAAAGAATAGGCCGGCCCAAGGCAGCCCTGGCCAACCCAGGCCTAAGCCTTAAGAGAGAAACCAGTCAGTCCTTAATCACTCACCATAAGATTTGTCCAAGCAAGGGATTCAGAGGGACAGAGTCTCCCCAGAGGGAGTTCCAGCCAGAGTCAGCCTCCCTTGAGGGACCTCCTTAGAGATTTCCTCCAAGAGATTCTTTCTCAAGAGACCCTCCTTAGAGCCTCTCTCTCAAGAGCTTCTTCTCAAGAGATTCTGTTTTTCAGCTTTTCCTTTCCTTATAAAGGGAAATTTTCCTTTGTCACCTCCCCTAAATTCTTACATCTACCAATCACTGTAGACGTTTTCCAAAGGACAGCCCATTCTGAATTCACATTTTGTTATCACCTTCTTAATGCACATCTTGCTCTCACCTTTTCTGGGTAGACTAAAACTTCTGAGTAATTAACATCAGGAAAGCGCTGAGTAAGTTTTCACCTCTTTGCTCCTTGTAAGTTCACAAGTTGCCCAACCTTTATAGGTACTTAGCACCCTTTTCTAAAAATAGGCATGGCTTAAGTATGGGTTTAAGTACTTTTTCATTGTTTCAGCAAGGAGTTTTCTCCTCTAAAGCAGTCTTAAGTATGGGTGGAGTAGAGGTCTTCCCATTTCTGATCTAAGTACAGTTCTCACTTTCCAAATGGGGAATGTCCCAGTAGGAAATTGTTCCAATGGAGAATTCCCCAATGGGGAATTTTTTTAACATTCACAAGTCTGAGAAATTTCAAGACTCACAAAAGAAAACAAGAACCAAGAGCAAAATTCCCAGAGAAGAACTTTCAGAATTCAATAGCCTGTGGTACTGGCTTCAAAATAGAGTGATGGATCAATGGAATAGATTGGGTACTCAGCGCACAGTAGTAAAGGATCACAGTTACCTAGTGTTTCACAGACCCAAAGATCTGCTGTTGGAAGAATTCACTATTCAACAAAAACTGCTGGGGAAATAGAAAACACATGGCAAAATCTCACATAAACCAATATCTCATGCCATAAACCAAGATAAAGTCAAAATGGATACATGATTTAAAAATAAAGGAAAGACAAAATAATGCACCTGTCAGACCTATGGATAAGGGAAGAATTTATGGCCAAACAAGATATATAGAATATCAGAAGACATAAGATAGATTTGAGTAGACAAAGCCTTAAAAAGTTTTGTATAGGCAAAAGCCCTAAAAACTAGATTAGGAGCAGAACAACAAACTGGGGAAAATTTTTACAAGGGTCTCATTTCTTAAATACATAGAAAACTGATTCAAATTTATAATAATCTAAGTCATTTCCCTAGTGAAAAATGGTCAAAGGATATAAACAGGCAATTTTCAGATGAAAAAATTAAAACTATATAGTCATATAAAATGTTCCAAATGATTATTTAAGAAAGAAACCCTTCCTTTCTATTTTATAATTAATACTAAAGAATAGCAGTAAACACTATGCAATTGGGGTTAAGAGTCACATATATAGGAAATGTCTGAGGTCAGATTGAACCCAGGACTTTCTGTTTCCATGTCTGGTTTTTGATCTACTGATCCACCTAGCTGCCCCTCAAATCACAATTAATTAGATAAATTCAAATTAAAACAATTCTGAAATACTTTTTCACACCTTCTAGACTGGCTAACATGCCCTCAAAAAGATGATAAATGATGTTGAGGAAATGAGAAAATTAGGATACTAATACACTGTTGGTGGTGCTATAATCTAATATATTCATTCTCAAGAGCAATTTGGAACCATGGCCAAAGGGCCCCAAACCACATATTCTTTAACCCAGCAATACCACTACTAAATCTGTATCCAAAAGAGACTAATAAATGATGAAAAGAACCTACTCATACCAAAATATTTATAGCAGCTCCTTTTGTGGTGGCAAGGAATTGGAACCTGAAGGGATTTCCATCATTTGGGGACCGGCTGAACAAATTATGGTCTATGATGTTAATGGGATACTCTTGTGCCATAAAAGTGATAAGCACGATAATAATTTGTTTAACCTTACATCTTGGAATCAATACTGTGTATTAGTTCCAAGGCAGAAGAGTGGTAAGGGCTAGGCAATAGGGGTTAAAGGACTTCCCCAGGGTCACCCAGCTAGGAAGTGTCTGAGGCTAGATTTGAACCTAGGACTTCCCATCTCTAGGCCTGGCTCTCAATCCACTGAGCCCCCCAGCTGCCCTCTGAACCTGATAATCTTCCCCAAAAATATGATTAAATGTGACTAATAAGTGATGCAAAGTGAAGTAAGCAGAACCAGAAGAGTGTCATATACAGTAACAGCAATAACGCAGAATGATAAACTATAAAAGACTCAACTATTAACAGAAATTCAATGATCCAAGATAATTCCAAGAGACTCATAACAGGAAAGGCTGCCATAGAAGGAATTGATGAAATCTGAATGTATATTGAAGTGTACCATTTTCCACATTATTTCCTTTATGATTTTTTTCTTGTATGAGTAATGTGTCTTCTTTTACAAGAGGAACATGGAAATATGTATTGCATGATAGCATGTGTATAGCCTATATTATATTACCTGTTGCTTTTTAGGATGAGAGAGGAAAGGAAGGGAAGGAAAGTGGGAAGAGAGAGAACAAGAATAATAAAATGTTAGAAAATGACTATTAAAATTGTACTTGTAATGTGATCTATATGTGAAAAAGAAATAACATAAACAGTACTTCAGTAGGCTTGACATCAAGAGGACTGTCTTCCTAGGGAAAGCCATGATTTGGATGGATTTCTCAGACAGAAAACCATCTGAGGAAAAAGGGAAAAGAAGATGGGTTTGTAATTTCAGTAAAGATGAAGAATTTTGAAAATACTTTCATCTAATACAGAAAATCATGGAAAAATGTAAACTCAAAAATTGCTTTGGACTAGTAAACCTCTTTTCCAGTTTGCTTTAGTTATTTAAACAAAGAAAAGGAGGGATATGGACCAAGGCTTAGAATTATGATTAGATTATCAATATTATAGTAGAAGAAAATTTTGTTTTAGGGAATGACCTCAAGAAAATTAGAAGTAATGCTTTCTAGACCTTCTACAGGATTGCTAGAACCTTATTCTCTCTGCAGTATCATTTTCATCCCATCTTTTTCGTTCTGTCACTTCTTGTCCTCTTGCAGACTCTTGAGAATAGCCAATATGTTTTTGTTTTTGTTTTTGTTTTTCTCTTAAGGCTGCCACTGGTTCATCCTTTTCCCAATCAGTCTTGAAGAAGAGTTAACCCATATTATTCCTCCCCACTTTAAGAAACAAGTCTTCTACCATCAACCACTAATATCTCCTCTAAACCTCAGGCCATTTAGTTCTCGGAGTCTCTACTATTCTCCATAACTGCCATGTATCTTCCTCTAGGCTACTGTCGCATCTTCCACAAAATTTTGACTCCTAAAACGTTATTTACTTTTCTTCCCCCCATGATTTCAATATTGGCAATTTCAGTTTCTAACTGTTAACTCATCATTTTACACCCAGTAAGAGCTGACTTGGATGATATTTTGAAGCCCTCCCCCACCCCCACCCCCCTTAACACTATAAGACTTCAATTTCTGGACTTCCAAAAATTAAAGTTCGATAGTAAACAGGACAAGTCCTGGGCTCCTCAGGGCATCTAAGTGTCTTGTCAGTAGGTAAACAGAGGTTAATAGCAAGCCTGTCTTTGAATTGGCCACCGATGGTTTTGCTCATTTTTAGATATTTTAGTCACTGCATTGTTTATATGCTTATTGGCTCACTGAAAGCCATGGAATTCAGACCCACACAGAAGAAGAGAAAGAAGTCGCTCTTAAATCAATGGACTGGCATCACTAATGATTCCACGGAGAACAATAAAGGCATTACTTTCCCCAGAGACAAGAAGGAAATCAGACGGAAGTTGGAATGGGTGAATCATCCCCTTCATTGCAAATGACTCATCAACTTCGATCAGCATCACTTTATAAAACATCCAGGAGGAAATTGCTACCTTCTGGAAAAGCTTGTCAGGGACCAGCCATAAGTTTTGTTACTGCTTACAAATAAACACCTTTGCCTTTGAGTCACAGAGATATTCCTTCCCCAACCTTATCCAGCCCTGGATTAGGCATTCAGTGGGGTAAAATTGCAGGAGTCCTTACATCTGACATTGCCCCTGGCACCCCCTGATTGGAGATTCAGTGTGGCTGAGTCAGGCAGAGCTGAAATGAATCCTTCAGTAGATTCTTGATAGTGTGACCCTAAGTAAAACACTTAACATTTGGGTGGTGAAAGTACTTAGTTCAAAAGGTGTTTGTATACATTTTGAAAAGACAATGCATTTAAAATGGGCTACAAGCCCTAAAGTCCTTATTGCTTTGAGAATTACCATGGTTCCAATTAAACATGAGACAACGCTGAGAAATGGACAATGATTCCAGAGCCATACAATTCAGAACAAAACAGTTTAGTTTCAAAATTGATCCTATGAGTGATCAGTGATATAAGCGACCAAGATGAGTTGACGTTACCATTAGGGACTCCATGAAGGACGAGGAGGTCAGTGGCCAAAGGGAAAGACTGAATGAATAGGGAGGCCTCAATGGAAGACAGGGAGATAATTTTCTCTAGCAGAAAGGGAACGTATTTGTGAGTGATCGCTGCCAATACTAACCATGTAGGGGAGGAAGACACTTAAAACAGAGATCAGTCGTATAGTAATATATCATTGAACAACAACCATTTATCAGTCTGCATAAGTATGTGTGCTTTTTAACTAAATATATTGCAGTGCCTTCATCAGAGCCAGTGAGGGATTTTTTTTTAATGACACTTTTGGATCTCAAGTAAACCTGTATAAGAAATATAAGCAATATAATCAGTTTGTATGTGCATTTGTTTCCTATGCAAAGCTGTTGAGCATCAACCCTTTGACAGCTAGTACAGCTCTTACTTCTGAACTAAACCACATGATTTTGAAGAATTTTAGCTCATTTCATTATCTAGTCATGATTTATTTCTATTTAACAAAACCTTTTAAAATAGATCTCCAAAATGTCTTTATCACTGTGAAATTCACATTGAAAGAAATGAAATTTTAGTGTAGGGCATAAATTAACAGCATCTGCTTATGTGGTATTGAGGGGATATGACATTGTATTTGTCCTGAAACGAGACTTAGAGACCATGTAGACCCAGACAATTAAAGTATGATCTTCTAATAAAATCAGTATCATAGAGTGGATAGAATGTCACAAGACTTGAGTTCAAATCCTACCTCTGACACTCATCAGCCATGCTTCTATGGGTGTATAACTGAATCTTTCTGAACCTCCGTTTCCTGATATATAAAAGGACCATAATAAATGTGTACAGAACAGTGTACATTATTGAGGCTGAGGCAAATTAGTGTTGGATTATATTATTTTTAGTAATTTTTCTATGAATCCATTCATTCCTTCAAACTGCAGCCTCTAAAAGTCAGGACTTTTCTCAGGGCTTAACTGAGAAGTTATTCACTTCCCCAGCCTCAAGCCATTTAACTGAGCAGAGGCCCTTGTCTTTTGTTTGACAGCCAGGAGACCTCTTCTTCTTATCCCTAAGCAAGAACCCAGCTTCCCCACGGCACCCACAAGCACATGCTCTTTTGTCCTTGATAGAAACCTCATCTGGGACGTGATCTACACCGGGAAGGAATCCATCAAAGTCTGACTGAAACAGTTTTTACTTTTCTGGCCAAAGATGGGTGGAGGAAGCTGAGTTTCATAGACTAGTTACATCCCACTTCTTAAAGCACAGGAGGGGGGCCTATTGGCCCCATTTCCATAGCTTAGTGAAGCCACTTGAAGAGCAGCCCTTCCCTCCCCTCCAGTGAAGTCACGAGGGAGAAGGTGATATTTCCAAGGCTACCCTCTCATTGTAGTATCCATCCCAATGATGTACTGTCAGACCAAGTAGAAGGAGGATGCCCATTTGCCTAAGACTTTGCAATTTTCCTGTTTGGGATCTTTCTAGGCCTGTGATGGCAAACCTATGGCACGTGTGTCAGCACTGACATGGGTAGACATTTTCTATGACACATGGCCTCATGTGGGCTCAGCACTCCTCAGGAGCCACCCTGGGAGCCATGTGCCCACAGTCATAGCCATGGCCATGCCCCAGCCTGCGGTGGGGAGAGAGGGATTCCCCACACACTGGCAGTGGTAGCAGGAAGCAAGCAGTGGGCAGTGCACGCCAGGAGGCTGGGGTATGGGGGGCTCCTGGGGGGGGGGAGCAGGAGCATATAAGGAGCACACAGGCAGGCAGCAGCTGCTGTTCTCGTGGCACCCTGGGACCAGCTGGCTGGGGAGAGGAAGGGTTGGGTGGGACTGGGCCGGTGGGAGACTGGGCAGGGCTCTGACCCAGGTGCAATGAAGGAGTGCCTGGAAACAATTACCAAACACTTTTAGCACCCTGAAAAATATAGCAATGACTTTACTCACAATTTTTCCCTCTACATACTTTTCTGAGACCTTATTCTCAGTGTTAGATAACATCAAAACCAACAAAAGAAACAGATTGACAGATCAAGTTAGTAGCACTTGCTTGGCCTTCAAGTGTACAAAATACCAACCTTCAGTTGAAGATTTAGCCAATGAAATTAACTATAAAAACATCATAATAGTCAGGTTAGTTAAAGAATTTCCCCCTCCCCCTCACTTATATTAGTTCACGGCACCCCACACAAGTTAAATAATATCAAGACCAACAAAAGAAACTGACTGACAGATGAACAAAGAAGTCACTAAGCAGGTAATTTAAATAATTAGTTTTTGGTTTATTAAATACAGTTATATATTACAGTTATACATTTTTGTTATTTATGCTATGAATATCACAAAATTGTGGGGTTTTTACCCTCAAAGTGACACACCACCGGAGTAATGCTTGGTTTTTGGGTGAATTTTGAAACCCCAAGCTCAAAAGGTTGCCCATCACTGTCTAGGCAGAACTACATATGATTGTGCCATCCTTTATTAATAGATTGTATGTCCCTATATTTTTTTAATATTTTATTTTCCCAATTACATGTAATAATTTTTCAACCTAGATTTTTCAAAAATTGTGAAATTCAAATTGTCTTCCTGTCTCTCTTCCTTCTCCCCCCACAAGCAATTTGATCTAGGTTATACATATAGAACATAAAAAACATTTCCATATTGGTCTTGTTATGAGAGAACAATGATATAAAACCAAAATCTGAAAATAAAAACAAAAAAAATAGAAAAAATCTTTTTCCATCTGCATTTACTCTATCAACTATTTTTCTGGAAGTGGATAGCATTGTTTGTCATAAGTCCTTAAAAATTGTCTTGGATCATTGTATACCTGAAAATAGTGATGTCTTTCTCAGCTGATCAACATTCAATATTGTTACTCTGTAAAATGTTCTCATTCTGTTCACTTCATTGGGCATCAATTCATAGAAGTCTTTCCCTATATTTTTTAATTGTCCTGCTCTTCATTTCTTATGGAGCAATAGGATTCTATCACAATCATAATCCACAATTTGTTCAGCCATTCTTCAATCGATGATGTGAAGATTGGATTTGGCTCTCCCCGATTATAACAATGAAGGTACTTAGCTCTTCTTTATTGGGAAGATTGAATTGTAATCCCGGGTCTATTTTTAGATTTTAATCCCCAAAGTGATAACTCAGTATTTGAAGTAGATCTACCCATTTTAATCTACAAAAAGTAACTAACAACTAAAGGTGCAAACTAACTACTAAAGGTGTGATCTAACCAAATAAAGTGTGATCTAACCAAAAACAGTGTGAACACCCATTTCATACATTGACTGGGAGGTCTGTGACCCATGTGTGAAAGAGTGGGCAGTCCTGGAGAGGAGTATCTGCTGTGATTGGTAGACATGAAATTTAAGGGAAGTGACACAAGAGAAAAAGATCTTTAGAGGACCACAGAGGCCAGAAATGGATAGATCCTCTGAGTCTGAGTTAAACTAGAAAAATAATCAGTCACTCAGAGTTGGACTGGAAGACAGACACTTGAGGAGAGACTGGAAGACAGACACTCAGACTTAACTGTGGAACTCCACCTTGGAGGAGCTGGTGCAGGAGACTTCAGACCGCTTTCCTTTTAGACAGTCACCATGGGGAGTAAAAGGCTAACTTAGTTTCCCTGCCTTTCTGGAGGTGTGAACCTCTAAGAAAGGCCCATTGTCTTGAGACTTCTTTCCTTGATTAGGACCTTAGAATTTCTACCTGGCTCAGAGGAAGCCAGAGTTTTCTCTCTCTTTCTCACTTCCTTAATATCTTATACTCTATTGAAAATAGTATAGTATAGTATAGTATAGTATAGTGGTAGTCTCTCGGTGACCAAGAATGACGATTGTTTTTGTGCATTATCATCTACTGTGTACCCTCATATGGCTTTGGAGTCCAAAGGCTGAGGCGCACAGTTTGTGGCACATGGGGCCTGGGGCGCCAGTTGTTACGGGAGGTGCAGTTGTGGCCTGGTGTCGGCGTTCACGCACAGCGGCAAGTGGGAGTCAAAGTGTATAACGCAGTGGTCCTCAGCTCGCTCCTGTAAGGTTGCGAGACATGGACACTGTACGGGAAGCACATGAAACAGCTGGAGCAATTCCACCAACGCTCCCTCTGGTCAATCATGAGGATCCAATGGCAGGACCGAATCACCAACCAGGAAGTCCTTGACAGAGCCAACCACCAGCATCGAAGTCGCTCATCTTCAAAGGTGGTGGCGGCATGATGAATGTGGGTTCTCCAGCTGCTTCTGTCAGAGGCAGCGAGTTCTAGTTGCTTTGGTGTCATGCCAGCCCACTTCAAGTTGGACTTTAGCTGATCCTCGAATCTTTTCTTTGGTCGGCCTTGTTTCCTGAGTCCAGCTGACAGTTCACCGTAGAATACCTGTCTTGGTATTCGCTGGGGGTCCATGTGGATGACGTGTCCAGACCATCGTAGCTGGGCTTTGACGACCAGGACTTCGATGCTGGTGGAGTTGGCTCTGTCGAGGGCTTCCTGGTGGGTGATTCGGTCCTGCCATCAGATCCTCATGATTGACCAGAGGGAGCGTTGGTGGAATTGCTCCAGCTGCTTCATGTGCTTCCGGTACAGTGTCCATGTCTCACACCATACAGGAGCGAGCTGAGGACCACTGCATTATACACTTTGAGCTTCGTCGCAGTGCTTACACCTCTGTGTTGGAGGACTTTGCAGCGCAGCCGCCCGAGTGCCTGGCTGGCCTTTTGGATCCTGGCATTGATCTCGTGGTCTAGGGACCCGTCGTTGGCAATGGTGCTGCCCAGGTACTTGAAGGTGTTGACGTTAGAAAGCTGCGTGCCATCGATTGTAATGCACGGCTGGTTCGTTGGCCTCCCTGGTGCAGGTTGGAACAGCACCTCTGTTTTGCTGAGGCTGATCGTCAGGCCAAACAGTTTTGTTGCGGTGGAGAACCTGTCCACAATGGTTTGGAGATGATTTTCCTGGTGGGCCATGAGAGCACAGTCATCTGCAGAGAGAGCTTCCAGGATGAGTCTCTCTGTTGTCTTTGTTTTGGCAGTCAGGCGGCGAAGGTCAAATAGTGAGCCATCCAGTCAGTATTTGATGTAGACACTCAGGTCTAGATCATCACAGCATGTCGTAATACTTGGATGAAAAATAGGTTGAAGAGTACCATAGGGAGGACACAGCCTTGTTTCACGCCATTGGAGATGTTGAAGTGATCAGAAGTCTCTCCACCAGATAGGAATTCCCCTGTCATGTCGACATGAAAGAGCTGGATCAGTTTGACGAATTTTGCTGGGCAACCGAGCTTGCTGAGGATCACCCACAATGTGTCCCTGTTCACTGTGTCGAACGCCTTTGTCAGGTCTATGAAGACAATTTAGAAACTCAGGTTCTGCTCAAGGCATTTTTCCTGCATTTGCCTCACCGTGAAGACCATGTCGATGGTGCTGTGATCTGGTCAGAAGCCACATTGTGATTCAGGCAGGTTCTGCTCTGAAACAGATGACAGGAGTCTGTTGAGTATGACATGGGCGAGGATCTTTCTAGCAGTGGAGAGTAGGGAGATGCCTCTGTAGTTGTCACAGGCTTCTCGTGAGCCTTTGTTCTTGTACAGGGCTATGATGGAAGCATCTCTGAGTTCTGGGGGCATGTCTTCCTCTTCCCATATGCTGGTCAGCACTATGTGGAATGCTTGGAACGCCTTTCCATTTAAGGCCTTGTACAACTTGGTTGGGATCCCGTCTTTACCGGGTGCTTTGCCTGCACTCATTTGTTTAATGGCTTTTAGGACTTCCTCTATTGAAGGAGGGATGTCAAGTTGTTCAATGGTGTGGTTTTGGGGGATCTGGTCAAGGGCGCTTTGGTCGACTGAAGAGGGTCAGTTGAGAAGCTGACTGAAGTGTTCTTTCCACCTGTTGCTGATGCCTTTTTTATCTTTTATGAGAGTGTCACCATCAAAGGATAGCAAGGGAGTGGTAGTGGGTTTTAATGGCCCATAGACAGTCTTGAGGGCACTGAAAAATTGTTTGTAGTTTTTCGTATAAGCAAACCGCTGGATTTCTTCTGCCTTTTTTTCCCACCATCAGTCTTGCATCTTCCTGATCTCATGCTGTGCCATGGCTTGGAGAGACTTGAATCTGTCCTTTTTAGGAGCAGAGTTTGGGTTATTTTGCCACTCCATAAAGGCTTTATTCTTCTTGCTCAATAGGTCTTCAATAGCAATGTTGTTCTCGTCGAACCAGTCCTAGTGGTTGTGTTGTTTTGGGCCTAGGACTGCCTTTGATGTTTCCTTCACTGCGTCTCTGAACTGGTTCCATTTCTTGGGTGAACTTCCAGTGAGTGGTTCCTTGGCAGACAGCTTGTCGTCCAGGCAAGACTGGAATGTTTGCAAATAAGATGGATCTCTAAGAGACTCACGTTGTAAAATGCGCAAACTGTCTGGGCGTGTTTTGGATGGCGAGGTGCAATGCGCATTTGAAGAGTCGCTCTAACCAATCCTTGGTTTGTCCAGCATTCAGCTCCTCTCATGGCTCTGGTGATCTTTACATCCTGGATGTCTTGCCGGCGTACAATGATGTAGTCAATGAGATGCCACTGTTTTGATCGTGGGTGCATGCACGTTGTTTTATATTTGTTCGCCATTCTGAACACAGTGTTCGTGATGGTGAGTTCAAACTCTGAGCATTTGCTGAGTAGCAGTAGGCCGTTGTTGTTCATTTTACCCACGCCGTGTTTGCCAAGTACTCCTTTCCATCTTTCATGGTCCTGTCCAACATGGGTAGTTTATTGAAAATAAACTACCATAAATTCCATTCTACTGTAGTAATTCATTTGGGATTGAGAAATTAAATCCCTGGCAACCACCAAATTTAATATTCAAGTCTAACTACAATTAAATTTAACAATGGACATTCCCTCTATTTCCAATTCTTTGATACCACAAAAAGACCTATTTTATACATACACAAATATGTGTGTATGTATATATATATATATATATTTATATATATGTAATATATGTATACAGATAGGTCTTTTCTCTATTTTTCTTTAAATCTCTTTAGGATATTGACTTAGCAGTGGTATTACTGTATCAAAAGATATGCATATTTTTTATGGTCCTTTGTGCATAAGTCCAAACTGCTCTCCAGAATGGCTGGATCAATTCACAACTACACCAACAATGCATTAGTGTCCCAATTTTGCTATATCTCCTCTAACATTTATCGCATTCCTTTATTGTCATATGAGTCATTCTGATAGGTATGAGATAGTAATTCAGAATTAGTTTAATTTTCATTTTTTTAATCAAAAGTGATTTAGAATATTTTTTCATCTGACTATAGTTAGCTTTAATTTTTCCTTTGACCAATTGTTGACTGGAGAGTGACTTGCATTCTTATAAATTTGATTCCATTCTCTATAGATTTGATAAATGAGAACTGTATCAGAAAAAATATGCTGTAAAATCTTCCTTAAGCATTTTGTTTCTGTTTCAATCTTAGTAGCATTGGTTTTGTGTATATAAAAACTTTAGAATGTAATATGATCAAAATTATTCATTTTATTACTTGTAATATTATCTATATTTTATTTGGTCATAAATTTTTCCCTTATCCATAGATCTGACAAATAATTTAAATAATTCCCCCTATTTTGCTTATGGTGTCATTCTTTATATCTAAATTATATATCCATTTTGGCTTTATCCTAGTATAGTATGTGAGATATTGGCATATACCTCGTTTCTGCCATACTGTTCTACAATTTTCCCATCAGTTTTTTGCCAAATACTGAGTTCTTGTCCCAAAAGCTGAGAACACTGGGTTTATAAAACACTATATTGCTATTGTCATGTGTAACTGTATATTGTAAATGTTTATTAATTGATCCAACATTCTATTTCCTTGCCAGTCTTATATGGTTTTAATGATTACTGCTCTATAATATAATTGCCATCTGGTACATCTAGACCACTTTCCTTCACATTTTTTTTTCACTAATTCCCCTGATACTCTAGGTCTTGTCTTGGCAAATAGAGTCCCAGGTATTTTTATCAAGTTATTTTCAATAGAATTTCTCTATCACCTACTAATATGTCATCATATCGTCTGCACAGAGTGGTAGTTTAATTTTATCATTGCCTACTATAACTCCAATTTTTTTCTTTTCTTATTTCTAAAACTAACATTTTTCATAAAATATTGAATAATAACGGCGATAATGTACATCTTTGCTTTACCTTTGATCTTACTGGGAAGACTTCTATCTTAAACTCATTACATATAATCCATGTTGATGGTTTTTAGATAGATACTACTTATTTTAAGGAAAACTACTCTTATTCTTCTGCTCTCTGTTGTTTTTAGTAGAAATGAGTGTTGTATTTTTTACAAGCTTTTTATCTATTGCTTTCTTTTGGTTTTATAATTTATATGGTCAATTTTGCTCAAAGTTTTTATAACATTAAAACAGCCCTGCATTCCTGGTAAAAATATGACCTGGTCATAATGAATGAATCTTGTGGAATATTGCTGTCATCTCCTACTAGTATTATATTAAAATTGTTTTGAATTCATATTCATTAAGGACATTTCTCTATTATTTTCTTTCTCTTTTTTAGCTCTTCCTGACTTAGGTATCAGAATCATATTTATAACAAAAAGGAATTTGATAAGGCTTTTTCTTACCTATTTTTCAAAATAGTTTTCATAGTATTGGGCTTAATTGTTCTTCAAATGTTTGGTGTATTAATTTGTAAATACTTTTGACCCTGGAGTTATTTTTTTTTCCCTTAGGAGTTCATTGATGGCTTCTTCAATTTTTTTTCTTCAGATGGGGTTATTTAAGTATTTCATTTTATCTTTTGTTATCCTGGGCAATTTGTATATTTATATTTATTGGCATATAATTAGGCAAAATGATTCCTAATCAATGCCTTAATTTCTTCTTCAATGATGGTGAATTTGTCTTTTTGATTTTTGAAGCTGGTAATTTCATTTTCTCCTTCCTTTTAAAAATCAAATAAATAATAGTTCTCCTTATTTCATTCACTTCTCTTCATAACCCACCAGCTTTATTTATTAATTCAGTAATTTTTTTCTTTTAATTTACTAATTTCTCTTTGATTTTCAAGATTTCCAATTAAATTTTATTTGTTTTTTTTTCCTTTTCTAGGTTTGTTTAAAAAAATTACATGATTCATTTATCTGATTTTTTTCTATTTTAGTGAATAAACATTTAAAGCTACAACTTTGCTCCTAGGTACTGCTCCTCACCCCAAAATACAAAGTACTTTGGCTACATCTGATTAGTTTTGATATATTGTCTCATTGTTTTCATTGTCTTCAATGTTATTACATTTATTACTTATTGTTTCTTTGATTTGCTCTTTGACTCTTGCATCTTTTAAAAATTGGATTATTTAGTTTCTAATTAACCTTTAAACCCTTACCTTTCATTTTAGAATCAATACTATGTATTAGTTCTAAGGCAAAAGACAAATAAGTTAGGCAAAGGGGTAAAGTGACTTGCCCAGGTCACACAGCTAGGAAATGTTTTGAGACCATATTCATACCCAGAATCTCTCATATTTAGGTCTGACTTTCAATCCACTTAGCTGTTCTCTTCAATTAAATTTTAATTTGTCTTTCCATGGCCCCTTATTGATTTTAATTTTCCTTTCATTATGATGCAAAATGTATGCATTCATTATTTTTTGCTTTTCTATGAAATTTTTATGTCCTAATATTTAGTTATTTTTTGTGTCATGTACCACTGAGAACAGTCTACATTCCTTTCTATTCCCATTCAGTTTTCTCTGGAGATAAATTAATTTGAAGTTTTCTAAAATTTCCATCCACCTTCTTAACTTCTTTCTTGCTTGTTTTTGGTTAGATTTATCTAGTTCTGAGAGAGAGGAAAGTTAAAATCCCTCAATTACTATAGTTTTAAATTATTGGTTCTATGCAATTTGATGCATATGTTTAGTACTGATTATTTCATTGTCTGTGGTAACTTTTATCAGAATATAATGCCATTTCTTCTCTCTTCTAATTAGATCAGCTTTTGCTTTAGCTTTGTCTAACATCATGATTGCTAACTCTGCTTTTATTTTTTACTTCAGCTGAAGCATAATAAATAGATTCTGTGCCATCCCCTTACCTTTACAGTGAATGTGTTTCTCCTTCAAACCCATTTTTTTTAAAACATATATAGTAGTTTGGCTTTATTGAATTTCTTGTTTTCTCTTTCCAGTCTATCTTTTTATGCTCCTCTTGAGTTTTGTATATGAACATCAGATTTTCTGTTTAGGTCTGGTCTTTTCATCAGGAATGATTAAAAGTCCTCTATTTCATTAAATGACCATTTTCTCCTCTGAAACAATATACTCAGTTTTGCTGGGTAGGTAATTACTCATTGTAAACCTAGCTTCTTTGCCTTCAAGAATATTATATTATAAGCCCTCCAATCCTTTAATATAGATACTATTAAGACCTATGTAATCCTGACAATGGCTCCATAATATTTGAATTGTTTCTTTCTGGATATTTACAATATTTTCCCTTTGCCATGGGGGTTTTTTAATTTGACGTCAATATTCCTGGGAGTTTTCATTTGAGAATTTTTTTTTCAGGAAATGATCAGTGAAATCTTACAATTTCTATTTTATTTTATTTTTCAAGAATATCAATACAGTTGCATTGGTAATTTCTTATGATATCTAGGCTTTTTAAAAATTTATTATGGTTGTCAGGTTATCTAATTTTTTAATTATTATTCCAAAAGTTTAACAAATTCAATCAAAACAAGCATTTTCATATGTAATGAAAAAGAAGATTTACACAAATGAAATAACAGATGTCCTATATTTTAAACTTACTTTTCTTCAGATCTATATAATAGATCCCATCTACTGGTGTCCAAATTCTTCCCCACCCTCTCATCATCTTATAGGACATTGTCACAGAGGTCAACAAGTTCAAATAAATTAAATATTTTTGTTTTACTTTTTGTTCACTTTCTAAAGTTAACATCACAGTTTATTTAGCTAGTATTAGTTCTGTGGCTGTTTATAATGTTCCAATGATCTCCCTTTCTATTTATTAGTCAGTTCCAGATAATTATGATAATTAATGCTTTATAATACAAGTGAAAATGTGGTACTACTAGACCACCTTCCTTTGTATTTTTTCTGTTAATACCTTTGATTTTGTTCACTTATTTTAATTTTCTAACTCAATAAAATATTTTTTGTTAATTAAATTGGAATGACATTTAATAAATTAGTTTAGATAGGAATGCCATTTTAATGATATTGGCTCTTCCCATCCATGAACAATGAATATTTTTTTCATTTATTTGGATCTGTTTTTATTTGTGTGAAAAATGATTTATAACTATGTTCATATGGTTCCTGGGTTTATTTTGGCAGGTATAGTTCCAGGTATTTTTATACTATCTGCAGATATTTTAAATAGACTATCTCTTTTGGTCCCTCCTTCCTGGAATCTATCAGTAGTATATTAAAATACTGATGATTTATATGGATTTATTTTATATCCTACTTTCCTAAAATCATCTCTCTTTTCAACTAACTTTTTATCATAGTTTCTTAGAATTTATAGATATAGCATCATGTCATCAGCAGAGATAGTTTTACTACCTCTTCGCCCATATGAATTCTTTTTATTTTTTTCTTCTTATTACTATTGCTAGCCTTTCTAATAAAATGTTAAATATTATTTTTGTTAATGGGCATCCTTGTAGCACTTCTGATCTTATTGGGAAGACTTCTAGCTTCTTTCCATTACAGTTAATACTTATTGATGATTTTAGGTAGATGCTTTGTATCACTGTAAGAAAAACTCAATTTATATCTGTGCTTTCTGGTGATTTTAATCGGAATGTATTACATTTTTTCAAAGGCTTTTTCTACATTTATTTATTGATCTAATCTTAAGGTTTTTATTAACTTTATTAATGATATTTTGGGTTTTTTAAATAATTTTCCATATATTAAGCCATACTTCTCTTCCTGATATAAATCTTGTTTGGTCACACTGTATTATTTTTGTCATATATTGTTGTAGTTTCCTAGTTAGTATTTTGTTTAGGATTTTTGCATCTACATTCATTACTGAGATTGAGCTATAATTTTCTTTCTCTGTTTTTACTATTCCTGGATTACATATCAGAAGCATATTTATTTCATAAAAGGAGTTTGATAAAATTCCTTTATTTGTTATTTCAAATAATTTGTTTAATGTTGGAATTAGTTGGTCCTTAGAGGTTTGGTAAAATTCACTTGTAAGTCCATCTGGTCCTGACACTTTTTTTCTTAGGGAATTCACTTAGGGCTTATTCAACTTCTTCTAAAATATGTTTATTCAGGTATTCTATTTCTTCCTCTAATAATCAAGGCAAATTCCTTTGAGTATTCTATTTCTTATTCATTGCTAAATTAGTTCTCATATAATTGAGAAAAATAATTCCTTATAGTTTTACATTTTTTTTAATTTATCTTCATTGGTAATATAGTTACCTTTTTTCCTTTAATACAAGTGATTTGATTATCTTCACTTATTTTTTATTAGAATGACTAATGGTTTTTAATTATTTTTAAATCAATCCCTAGATTTATTTGTTAATTGAAGGACTTTTGTAGTTTCAATTTTATTTATCTCACCTTTAATTTTTATGATTTATAATTTGGTGTGTAGTTGGAGATTTTAATTTGTTCTTTTTTAAATTTCATTCCCAATTCATTTATCTTGTCTTTATTTATTTTACTAATATGAACATTTAGAAACAGAAATTTTCCTCTAATTACTACTTTTGCTATATCCCATAGGTTTTGGTATATTATCTCATTATTATCTTTCTTTTTAATGATATTTGTTTTTTTAAATAATTTTTTCTTTAACCCATTTCCATTTAATGTTTTGGCTTTTCTACATTTAATTATTCTAATAATTCTAAAATTATTTATTATCAATTTATTTTCCAGATCAGTTATTTCTTTCCCAATGAGATATTTTATATTTTCTCCAATATTTTTTCACTTTTTACATTTTTGTTTTATTGTTTCTTAATCTCTTATGAAATCATTACTTTAAACATATCCATTTCTACATTTTTAGGAATTGGGGGATTTGAGCTTTCTTCCCTTTACCCCTCCATCTTAGCTCTACTTCTTTCCCATGCCTCTATTAATAAATAATTTAATAATCAGAAAAGCTGCCTCATTTTATTTCCTGGTTAAAATTCTGGGCACATAAGGAACAAACAAGATAATATTTAGAAGGTGCTTTCCAATGTTTAAAGCCCTGATATACAAATTCCAAATTTTGGACTCTTTCCTCTAACCCACAAATCACAATGAAGTCAGATAAAGGGGACACTGACCAATATGAAAAATAGTTTCCCCAGCTTTGCCAGTAGGGGTTAGAGCCTAGTAGAAAAATGAACAGTGAGAATGAAAGATGGAGGTGAGCTATATTAAAAAAATTGCTATAGAAGTGAATCCCAAATATGGTGTGATAAGCAGTGGGTTTGTATCTGGAATACTATGCAAATCAGAATCACAAAAGCCACATTTACATGGGAGGGGAAAATGACAGCATATATCAGGAGCTTTTTGGATCATCTTTAAATGTAGAGCTTTATTCCAGTAAATCAAATTTTTTTTGCCTTATGCTTTTTTTTTTTAATTTAGAATATTGTCCATGGCTACATGATGATTTTTCCCATTCCTCTTCTTTCCCCCCTCCAGGAGCTGACAAGCTATTCCACTGGGTCATACAGGTATCACTGTTCAAAACCTATTTCCATGTTATTCATATTTGCAAAAGAGTGAGCTTTTAATGTCAAAACCCCCAATCATATTCCCGTCAAACTACATGATTGTTCATTTGGTTTTCTTCTACATTTCTGTTCCCATAGTTCTTTCTCTGGATGTGGATACATTCCTTCTCCAAAGTTCCTCTGGATTTTCCTGGATCATTACATTGCTAGTTGAAAAGTCTATTACATACAATCATGCCACAGTGCACCAGTCCCTGTGTACAATGTTCTCCTAGTTCTGCTTCTTTCACTCTGCATCAGTTCCTAGAGGCATTTCCAATTCACACAGAAATCGTCATTCCTTTCATCACAATAGTATTCCATCCCCATCAAATACCACAGTTTGTTCAGCCATTCCCCAATCAATGGACATCCCCTCATTTTCCAATTTTTTGCCACCACAAAGAAGGCAACTATAAATATTTATGTACAAATCTTTTTTTTCCTTATTATATCTTTGGGGTACAAACCCAGAAGTGTTATGGATGGATCAAAGGTCAGGTAGTCTTTTAAAGTCCTTTGATCTATCCATTGCTATTAAGTGCTGAGTGATTCAATTTTCAATGAAAGCTTAAGAATCACTCAGCACTTAATAGTAATGGCAATAGTAGTAGTTAGAAGGGATACATAGACAGCCCCATCAAAGGACATAACACATTCAGAATGATTTCTACCTGTTCCTCACCAAAACATTGTATTTTGTCCCAAGAACTACCCTAGGCTTTTGTTGGACAGCAGCTATCTTTTCTTGCCCAGATTCAAGTCTCTACTAATACCCCCAGCCTCTCCCAACCATCTCTACCCTCTATTTACTGACTAATTATATGTAAATACTCTTTTCCTTTTAGTTCCCTTTTAGTCATCCATTTAGTTAACAAGGTATCTATTAAAGATTTACTCTCTGCTAAGCATTGTACTATGTTCTTTATTTTCTTCTGGAATTATAATGTAAGCTATTTGTCTGCTTTTATTTTTATTTGCATTCCCATAACTTAGCAGAGGTTCCGGCAACTAGTAAGAGTTTAATATATGCTTGTCTATCTACCTATCTATCTATCTATCTATCTATCTATCTATCTATCTCTCTATCTATCTAATTTGAACTAAAAAAGTCATCTTTTAGCTAGGTGCTATTATGGTACACTTACTACACTCATTTTATATATGTAATGTGAAGATTGGATTAGGTTCTCCTATGATTGTAACAATGAAGATACTTAGCTCTTCCTTGATTATGAAGATTAAATTGTAATCCACTATTTATTTTTAGATTTAATCCTCAAAGTGTAAACACAGTACTTAAAGTTGAGTATGGAGATCTACCCATTTTGGATTTAACCACAAAAGGTGTGAATACCCATTTCACACATTGAGTAGGAGGTTTGTGACTCCCAGTGAAAGAGTGGACAGTCTTGGAGCAGAGCGTCAGCTGTGATTGGTAGATGTAAAAATTTAGGGGAAGTGACACAAGAGAAAAGGTCTTTAAAAGTAGAGTTTGATTTGGAACTGGACACACTTGGAGTGGAACCTCCAATGAGAAGCAGTTCTGCTAGACTTCTGCTGGAGGCTCCTGGCAGTTCTACTGGACTTGAGGCTGATAAAGAAGCTAATAAAGAATCTGCATATTGAACTGACACATGCTGAGTATTATAATATTTAAAATAGTATATGGCTTAAACTGTAATAATTAAAATGGTTGATGTTGTAAACTGTAGTGAGTTAAAATGGTGGAAGATATAAATTGTGATAGATATAAGAGAGGGTGAGTAAATTTGACCGCAGAAAATATGTTTCACTACAGTGTCTTGGTTTTTAAATCAAATATAAGGTGGTCACCAAGGAATATATTCCCAAATTATGAATATGCCCAAGTCAACTGGGTTTTATAGAGAATGTAATTAATAATACAATGAGTAATCAAAGAAAGAGAGAAAGAGTAAATAAGTATGAAGGGCCTTAAGCCAACATGGCCTAGACCTGAGTCTTAAGAGAGAGAGAGATTAGTCAGTCTTTTATCACTCACCACAAGGTTTGTCTTAAGCAAGGATGTCTGGGGAACAGAGTCTCCCCAGAGGGAGTTCCAGCCAGAGTCAGCCTCCCAAGGGACTTCTTCTCAAGAGATCTTCAAAGGGCCTCCTCCAAAAGGATCTATCTCCAAGGATCTATCTCCAAGGAATCTCCAAGCCTCTCCTGCTCAAGAGATTCCTTTTCTTATATAGGGGGTTTTTTCCTATGTCACCTCCCCTAAGTTCTTCCATCTACCAATCACCGTAGATGTTTTCTAAAAGACAGCCCATCTGAATTCCAGCTAAGTTGACTAATCTCAGTAAGTCTGAACCAGAGAAAACACTGTTATGTCGACTAATTCCCTCAGTAAGTCTGAACCAGAGAAAACATAGCTGAGTCAACTAATCTCATTAAGAGAAAACTTGCATGACCCTTTTAGGTACCTAGCATCCCACTGTATCAATTCTAAAAACAGGCATGGCTCAAAGAACTCCCTGCCTCATCATAAGCATGGATCCAAGTACTTTCATTGTTTAGCAAGGAGTTTTCTCCCCTAAAGCAGTCTTAAGTACGGGTGGAATAGAGGTCCTCCCATTTCTGATCCTGGCAAGTTCTCACATTAAAATGGGGAATGTTTCCAGTAGGGAATTTGTTCCAATGGAGGATTCCTCAATGTGGAAATTTTTAACATTCACAAGTCTGAGAAATTTCAAGATTTACAGTATAAAGGCTGACTCTGTTTTCCTTGGCCTTTCTGGAGGCACCAGCCTCTGGAGAGGCCCATAGTCTTGGGACTCCTTTCCCCTGACTGGGGCCTCTGGACTCCTGCCTAGCTCAGAAGAAGCTGGAGCAGCTATCTATCTCCTTTTCTTCTCTTTCTCTCTTCCTTAATATCTTCCCTCTATTGTAAAATATACTACTATAAATTCCATTCTGACTTTAGTAATTCATTTTGGAATTTAGTAATTAAATCCCTGCCAAACAACTAAATATATTCAGTCCAACCATAAATTTAACAGTAAAAAGAGAGGATCAGTGTCTTGCCACAGTCACATAGGTATTAAGTGCCTGAGGTCAGATTTAACTTGTTAGAGTCTGATCCTAAGTTCTGTCCTTTTTCCATTTTACCCCTGCACTACCTTTTCCCTTGTAACAATTCTATAAATGAAGGTTGTAGAAATATCATGGTTTATCATTATAAATGAGGAAATTAAGACTCACATTTTTGAAGTGTCATGGGAAATGCCCAGTCCATGTGAAGAATTAGGGTAAGATCCTCAGACTAAAAAAAAAATCACTTTTGCTTTGTGTCAAACATTAGCCACTAGCCATTCAGGGTTTTTATTTTACAATATTATGGTGCATTGTTTCTCTGAGTAATTTAACCCCTGTGACATGTAACTGTCTCTCTTCTCATAGCTAGTCCTTCTCTAATATACCAAAATAAAATGTTCTCTTACCATTTATCTCTTTCTATTTAAATATTTTATCCAATACCATTTCTGTTCCCAATAGGGAGTCTCATTAAATTTGTCCCTGAGACTTTTGCTCAGTATGTAAATGTACCTATTTGGAGGTTTTCAGTGGTGCTGGTTCGTTAGTTCTTGGGGCTACATCTTTCTTATGGCATTATTATAGCTTTCTTAGCTTCATTTATTCATTCATATATGCATAGTCTTTGAAAGCTCTATATCCTTTGCTGAATTTTGATCATTCCAATGTTGACATCTTTAACCAAGTAAAAGCCCATTCATTCCTTAAACTCTTTGTCACTAGTAAAATTAAAAAAGCAAATATATTTCTTCAAAAAATGTTTTTCAACTCAATAGTACTCAGCATATTTTGAAGCATTCCACATTTTAGCAATCCTTAGAGGTAGCACATTTCTATAAACATTATAAATTATTTGTGTAATCCATTTTCAATTACAGACTTTTACAAGTTTAAAGCCAGCAATTCCAACCTGTAATTATCCAAAATCCCTTTGAATTGTTTTTGAGAAATCATCATCTCACCTCTGCTTCAAGGTATGAGGAAACCATGACCTCCCACAGTAGCTAATTCCCCTTTTAGAAAGCTAGCAGGATCATAAAGATCTAAAACTGTTGCCTTTCTCTGAGCTATTACTTAAAGCTTAATTTTGCCATTTTATAACAATAATCTATGTAAACCAGTTCTATCTTCTTCTATTTAACAAGTCAAAATTTTTTTTTCCTGACTCTTCCTGCACTAACCCCAGTGGATACTGTTCTCTCTCTTTTAATCATTGTGTATTTACTTGTCCACTTATATGCTTTCCCCAGCAGAAGCTAATTCTTTGTGGGCATCATGTTTTTCATTTTCTTCTTTTATCAAAAGAGTTTTGCAAAAAGTAGGGAGATGGAGCCAAGAGGGAAGAACATAGGCAGCCACCTATCAGAACTTTTTCAACATTCCCCTCCAAACAACTTCTAAATAATTTCTTAAATCCAATTTTAGAATAATAGAACAGGTGAAAAGTCAGAGCAAGATTTTTCCAGCCCAAGATAATTCAGGAGGTTAGCAGGAAAGGTCAGTGACATCAGTATTGGAGATCAGCCCAGAGAACCTCATAGTGGTAGCAGTGACAGTGGCAGAAACAAGTAGCTTTGGGAGCTCTCAGCTCAGAGATAATAAGGGGTTTGGACAGTTGTCGAGAGAGAGAGAGAGAGAGAGAGAGAGAGAGAGAGAGAGAGAGAGAGAGAGAGAGAGAGAGAGAGAGAGAGAGAGACTACAAGGGACCTTTTATTGACATTGAGTGTGGATAGTATTGATTTGCAATTCTATTGTTCATAAGCAATTCTGGGTCATAGTTCCAGGATGAAGAGATTTGCTTTTGGTCAGTCACAAGGAAGCATGAATCCTGTTCACAGTTATAAGGCAGCGGTAACTATAGTGTTTGTGACTATAGGAGAATAAGAGACCTGGTCACAGGTTCAGGGCCAAGAAGAGTACTAGCACTAGTAGTTATAGGGGACCAGCAGCCCTGAGTGGATAAAGATGGGAGAACAGATCAAGAGTGCAGTAACCTCAACTGTCCCCTGGTGATTTCAACTAAGAAGCAGAAAAAATTTGGAGATACCCAAGAACTAGCTATGAAAACCATAGCATGAAAAAGCCTGATTTGCACAATGACTTCCCATATCCTGGTAAGCAAATTTCAAATTTAACATAAAGTTCAAAGTTAAGAAATAGGCTGGGAAGATGAGTAAAGGACAACAATAAAAAAATTTACTTAAAACAAATCTTTTATGGTATCAGGGAAAACAATAACAATGACAAATTTAGAAGAAGATAACAAGATGAAAACCTTAAAATGAAAGCCTTGAAGAAAAATATTAATTGGGTCCAAATCCAATAAGAATTCCTAGAAGAATTAAAGAAATAGATAAGAGTTGGGGAGGAAAAATGGAAAAAAAATAAATGAGTGACACAAGAAAATTATGAAAAAATAATTAATGACTTGGTAAGAGAGCCATGAAATATACTGTAGAAAATATGACTTTATTTTTTTTATTTTTATTTAGAATATTTTTCCATGGTTCCATGATTAATGATTTCCCCTCCCCACTCTCTCCTATCCTCCTAAAGTCAACAAGCAATTCCACTGGGTTATACATGTATCATTGTTCAAAGCCTATTCTATGTTGATCATATTTGCAGTAGAGTGATTCTTTAACATCAAAACCCTAATTACATCCCTATCATACTATGTGATCAATCATGTATTTCTCTAATGCATTTCTGGTTCCACAGTTATTTCTCTGCATGTGGTTAGCGTTCTTTCTCTTAAGTCCCTCAGAACTGTCCTGGGTCACTGCATTGCTACTAGTAGAGAAGTCCATTACATTTGATTGTACCACAGTGTATCAGTCTCTGTGTACAGTGTTCTCCTGGTTCTGCTCCTCTCACTCTGCATCACTTCCTGGAGGTTGTTCCAGTCTCCATGGAATTCCTCCACTTTATTATTCCTTTGAGCACAATAACATTCCTTCACCAACATATACCACAATTTATTCAGCCATTCCCTAATCAATGGACACCCCCTCATTTTCCAATTTTTGTCACCACAAAGAGCGCAGCTATGAATATTTTTGTACAAGTCTGAAAATATCACTTTGAACAGAATTAGCTTAATGGTATAGAACAAAAAATTTACTGAAGAAAATAGTTTTCTTAAAAAAAAGCAGAAACAAACAAATAAAAAAGACTAATGAAGAAAATAATGACTTCAGAATTGTGTAAGAGGAAACTAATGACTTCAGGAGATATTATGAAAGAAGAAAACATGCTTACCATTGTAAAGATTAAAATTTAGGGGAAACGGGGAGACTGAGGCAGGTAGAAATTAGTTTCTCTCTGCAAGGAGTATTATATTTTTTAGAGGTTTATTAAAGGCAAAAGATTAAAGAATATACAAGTAAGAAACATGTGCCTAGGCCAGAGGCCTAGACAAAATAACCTCACATCACGCAAGAGACCAGCCCACTCCAAAACAGAAGTCCAAAAAGAGGCAAGAGAGCCCCTCAAAAGCCTTTGAATCAGCTTAAATACCTTCTCGATCTCAGCCCAGGTGAGATTATAAGGCATTCTGGGGAAGTGGAGCAAAGGCTCATGGGGATTGTAGTCCTGTATTCGAGTCTATTTTTTACACCATGTAAGGGAAAGGGGGAAAGTAAGGATGGAGGTAGAGTGAGAAAAAAAGTTGTTTTTTTGCATATAATTAGAGAAAAATAAAATCTTATTAAAAATTTAAAAAGTCAAAAGAATGAAAAATCTAAGAAAACATGAAATATCACATTAGAAACACAATGGACCTCTACTAATAGGTAGAGGAGAGATAATTTAAGAATTATTTGATTATTTGAAAACCATGATCAAAAAGAGCCTAGACGTCATATTTCAAGAAATTATCAAGGAAAATTGCCCCAATATCTTATATCAAGAGGGTTAAGTAAAATTGAAAGACTACACAGTTCATTTCAAAGAGATCCCAAAATGAAAACTCTCAGGAATATTATAGTTAAATTTAAGAGCTGCAGGACAAGGATAAAATATTATAAATGAGACAGAAAAAATCCAAGTAACATAAAGGCACAGTCAAGACAACTCAAGATTAACAACTACTATTTTAAAGATGTGGAACTCTTAGAATATGATTTCCTAGAAGGCAAAGGATTCAAGATTACAACTAATAATAAAATACACAGAAAAAAACTGAGCATAGTCCTTCAGGGGGAAAAAATGATTATTTAAGGAAATAGAAGAGTTTTAAGCATTCATGATGGAAAGCTTGTAGCTGAAGTGAAAATTTTATTTTCAAACACAAGATTCAAAGGAAGTATAAAAAAGTAAATTTTAAAAAGTAATCATAAGATCAATGGAGTTAAATTGATTCTTAAATTAATTCTTTAAATTCTTAATTAATTTTTATATTTTTAAAAACTTAAATCAAGTCCAATATGGTTAAGGTGACACGTATAACCCCTAAGAATTTAATCATTAATAGGGCAATTACAGGGAGTCTGCATAGGCAGAGGACATCAGTGTGAGTACATTATGTTGAGAAAATAAATGATAAAATGTTCAGAATGCAGTTCTTGAAATGCTTGTGGAATTGAACTGAGTCCCACAGGATAATCCTTCCAATACATGATGACAGACATCATACAAATTTGCAGGTCTTTAATACTGCACACTAGGCTACTTTAGTCTCCTTGGCTGTCATGTCACATTGCTGAGCAATGTGGAGCCTTTTACTTTCTTTTCAGATCAATCTGAGGGAATACCTCATTTCAAAGCTGACTTTAAAAATCTAAGAAGAAGACTCTGCATATATTCATGTGTTATTTCCATTTTATTAAGTTGACTTCAGTGCTCTAACCTGTGGAGACATATTTCAACTCTGATTCAGTCACTGATTTGTTCATTTTCCTTTCCAAGGCTTGTGCCATATGAAAATGTAACTTGTCTCTTGTGTATCTTCCATGTACTACCTCTGAGCACTTGTGAAGTATTTGTTCCCCAAATCTTAGATATATTTTGGACTATGCCTGGATGTCCAGGTTCTTCTCACCTATGAACTCTGGGGAGTGTAAGATTTAAATCAATATCCAATAACTTCAAGTATTATATTTTAAAATGTTTATTAATAATCACTTGAAGTAGAAAGAAAATAAACTAAAAGAAATAGAAGTTCAAACCTAATTATCTAACAAAAAGTAAACCTATGTGTAGATTCTCCTGTCTGGCATAGAGCCCGCTTTCCCAGCTGTGATCAGGGAAAAAGAGAGAGTTACAAAACTTATATCTTCCCTACTTTAGTACATAATGTGAGAAGGAACATGGAATGCTGGGAGATAGAGTTTCTGGAGAGCAAATTCTAATTTTACAGGAGGTATAGTAACATGTTCAAATGATTCTGTTTAATTCTCTCGCTATAACCATTCTCTTCTCCTTGTACAGAATAACAGTCTCTCCACTTTTGAAGGGTGAAATTATCATTTCAGAAAGTCACAGATTTATCAGCTGTTCTGATTTTGGCAGAGGGAAAGCTCCAGCAGATGTCCAGTTAAGTCTCTCAGCACTCTTATATCAGGGGCTGAAGAGGTCATTCATTAAACTTTCAACAAATATTTTTAGGTAGTTACTGGGTGCTGAAAATTTTCTTCAGCCTTGGAAGAGACCGACAGGGTTTAGATATCTCTGCCCATAATTTCTGGTGATAATACTTGTGCCCCTTGTCTGGTAAGCCTTTGTGAAGAAGGTTGCTGTAAACAGAAGGAGGAAAGCCCTGGACTTGAAGTCAGGAAAACTTGAGTTTAAACAAAAAAAAAAACAAAAAAAAAACCTCTTCCTCTTCCACTTATAAGCTTTTGCCCACTACAAGTCACTTGATTCCTTCATAGTCTACTTCCTTAATTGGTAAATAGGGGTGGTGGGGCAGCTGGTAGGAGAGTGGATAGAGCACCAGCTTCATAATCAGGAAGACTCATTTTCCTGAATTCAGATATGACTTTAGATACTTTCTATATGACCATGGATAAGTCATGTTTTCCTCATCTGTAAGAAGGAAATGACAAACCATTCTAATATGTGTCGAGCAAACCCTAAATAGGTTGATGAAGAGTCAGACATGAATGACTGAAAAATGACTAGAGAACAAAGCACTGGGTTTATCTCCTGCCTCTCAGAATTTCTATGATGATCACGTCAGATAACACCATTATCACTAGCATTTAGATAGCACTTAAAAGATCATAAAGCCTTTTCCAGAGACTATCTCCATGGATCCTCATGTTATTGATACCTGATTTCTAGATTAGGAAACTGAGGCAAAAAGAAGTGATGCACCTAATAAATACCTGAAATTCTACTTGAGCTTAGATCATCTTGCCTCTAGCTTCCCTCTCCATTATTTCACCTGGGTCTACCCAAGTCTCCCTTGGTGTTGGATAGTTACCCTCTTGTCTAGAGTTATGAACTCTGGTCTTGAAATCTACTTAGCAGCATGCTCAGCGGGCCAAATCCCGCTGAACTAAGGCCTAATTCTGCCCATGCTTAAGAAGGAGGCCAGATTTTTCTTTGTTTTTAAAGAAAATTCTCAAGTGCACAAGGTCAATGAGGAACAATTCATGCTCAATAACATTCAACCACCACTATCAAAATCATTATTATATGATGCTTATCCAATCCTTAAAAACGTTTGCCTCTGACAATTACAATTAAATGATTTAATTTCTCTGAACCTCAGTTTCCTTACAAAGAAAATGGCAATTATAAGACCTTTAGCACCTGCCTTAATGTTTGTTGGAAGACTTGGTTGGCTAGTAATAGACCTTTGTGAAGTTTTCTGCCCCATGGAAATATTCCATTCGTACCTTTAAGCTCTTAGGAGCTTAAATTATTATTTGCTTTGCATACTTTCAGTGGCACCTTTTTATATTCATATATAAAATAATGTCTTAAACTTACAAAGCATTTTTCTCATGACATCATTGTGACTTAGAATTATGGTCTCCATTTTGCAGATGAGGATATGATGCTGTCACTCTATACCCAACGTGGCCTTTGTATTTGCTTTCCAGTGTCTTCGTTCTACTGTCAGGCTCTGTTACCAGTCATCACAACCTAAAGGACTAGCTGAACACGTCTCATTAAAGGCCCTTACATGAAGCTAATCAATGGCATTCCGACTCTTCTGGAAAGATGACCTGACAGCTTCACGTCTCCGATGCCTTAGAAATGCTCTTAAGGCACCTCTCCCAGAAACTCTGCCAAGAATCTGCCAACCTACACAGCACAGCCTCTCTCAGGGATCAAAGTCATGTCATCACTGGTTTGGAGGATTTCTTCTTTTAAAGCCATCCAGAAATGTTTTGCAAGTTGCATTTTCCATACAGGCATCCCTTCCACATCACGACTTTCCCTATTGCGGTTTCAATATATTGTGAGTCGCCAGAAGAAATTAAGGGGACATTTTTTGAGTTTTGTGGAAGCCAAAGGCTAGCAGATAACATAGAAAATGTTAAGAAGTTCAGAAATGCATAAAAAATATGTAAAAGATGGCACATCAATAAATTTTCTCTTTTAATACCCTAAATATATGTAATTTCTTTTACTGTAAATACCCCATGAAAGAAAAAATTCAGAAGTTTTCTCTGGTTCAAGGAAGACCAAAACATTTTATGTGGATTTTCCAGATTGTGGGGGAGCCACACCCCTAACTCAGGAATTCTGGAATGGATATCTATACATATAAAGGAGATGAAGAGAAAAGAGGATCTTGTATATTTCCTTTTATAATATCCTTGAGGTTTTATTATGATGTATTTATGTCAATATGTACTCTAGAATGTACATTACAAATTACATGCATATTTCAATATGGTTCTATCTACATATGTAATATGTGTCATTTACGTGGTGATCCTGTCTCAGTCGCAGAGAGAAGTCTAAAATCTCTAGGAATCTGTAAACAGTGAAGAATAGATGAGATCCCTACATAGTTTTTTCACAGGATTTCTATTGTCTTCAGGCCCTTGGAAAATGATGATTAAAGTTTTTAATGGAAATGTTATTTTATTGCTGCAGGTAAAGTATACGAAAGGTGGGGTCAGAGATGGACAATATTCCAAACTACAGCTGCAAATAGTGACTAGTTCATTCAATGAACTCGTAAGGGAAGTAAAGTGATATCAAGGATAGAAAGCCAGGTTTGGAAGCAAGAAGGTTGAAGTTCCAGGCTCACCTTTTCCAAAAGCAGGTTGTGTGTACCTGGGCAATCACCCAGGTCAACTCTAAATAAAATGCACAGTAGGAGCATCTAAAGGGAATTTCCTCTGGGGGACTCTAATATCCTGGAAATGACAGGTCCAGTTGGAATGATCAATGTCTGCAAACCAGTGAGCTGCACCTTGGAAAGAAATCATGAGAATTAAGTCAGGGACCCTCACCGTATGGAGCTTCCACTACATATCTAAAAAGACCATACCAATATCTGCATGTAATTTTAATGTGTAGTATAATGTGTAAATAAAAGAAATATACAATCATAATAGCATTGTTAAATTGTTGTTCAACTGGATTGTCATTTCTGAATTTTACTGACTTCATTTAGGTTGTTTTTTTAGCAAGGATACTGGAATGATTTGCCATTATCTTCTCCAATTTATTTTCCAGATAAGGAAATCGAGGCCAGAAGATTAACTGACTTGCTGAAGGGTGCCCAGCCAGTAAGTGTATGAGGACAGATTTAAACTAATGTCCTCCTGATTCCAGACCCAGTGTTCTATCACTGTGCCACCTAGCTACCCTTATATCATTGAATAGATTATAAAAAGAAATGTAAAGAGTGATAAGTGAGGCTTAAGGAAGAATCTTTTTGGATCTCAGAGATTAGGAAAGACTTGTGGGAAGAAGTGACACTTAGAGCAGTTCTTAAATAATATGAGATTTCAAAAGGCAGAAAATTAGGGTTATAAGTTCCTTAAAGGTATAAATAGTCAATTGTCTAAGAGTATAAAAGTGGGGAAGTGTTGGCCACGCTACACCCCTACTCAGTCACCTCCTTATTGTCTCCATGATAAAACATAGAATTTTCTTTTCATCTATTTTTAGAGGTAATAATTTTTTTCATTTGGATTTTTATTTTATTATCAAATTTCCACATAGGTTTTCAAAAGTTATATGATCCACATTGTCTCCTTCCCTTCTTCCCTCCTCATGCCCAGAGCTGACAAGCAAATCTATATTATACCTGAATTATCGGTCAAAGTATATTTCCATATTATTCATTTCTGTGAGTAGATATTCATATAAAACCCAAACCCCAAAACATATTCCCAAATAAACAAGTAATAAATCACAAGTTTTCATCTCTTTCCTACTCCTACAGCTCTTTCCCTTGAGTTGAATAGCATTCTTTGTCCTAAGACCCTCAGAATTGTTTTACTATTGTATTACTATTAGTAGCAGAGTGTATCACATTTGATCATTCCACAATATTGGAGCTACTCTGTATAATGTTCTCCTGGTTCTGCTTATTTCACTTTGTATCAGTTCATGAAGATCTTTCCTGATCTTGCTAAAATCATCCTATTCATCATTCCTTATAGCACAAGACTATTCACTCACCAACCTATACCATAATTTGTTAAGCCATTCCCCAATTGAGGGACATCCCATTAGTTGCCAATTCTTTGCCACCATAAAAAGAGGAGCTATAAATATTTTTGTACACACAGGTCCTTTCCCATTTTTTTTATCTCTGGGATATAGACATAGTAGTGGTATTACTGGATTAAAGGGAATACATTTTTATAGCCCTCAAGATTACCAAATTGCCCTCTGGAATGGTTGGATCAGTTCACAACTCTAGCAACAATGTATTAGAGTCCCAATTTTGCCATATCTTCTCTAACCTTTATCATTTTTCTTTACTGTCATATTGGCTAATCTTATAGGTGTGAGGTGGTACCTCAAAACTGTTTTAATTTACATTTCTCTAATCAAAACTCATTTAGAACCTTTTTTAATATGATTTTGATAGCTTTGATTTCTTTATCTGAAAACTATCCTTTGACAATTTATCAATTGGGGAATGATTTGGATTCTTATAAACTTGATGTAGTTCTTTACATATTTGAGAAATGAAACCTTTATCAAAGAATTTTTATGATTTTTTTCCTTCTAATCTTGGTTGCATTGGTTTTGTTTGTATAATAACCTCTTAATTTAATATAATCATAATTATTCATTTTGTATCTTGTAATGATATATATGTATATATATATATATATATATATATATATATATATATATATCTTGTTTGGTAATCAATTCTTCTCTTCTTCATAGACCTGATAGATAAACTATTCTATGTTCCCCTAATTTACTTATTACTCTTTATGTTTAAATTAGATGCCTGATTTTGACCTTATCTTGGTATAGGGTATGAGATAGTGATCTAAACCTAATTTTTGCCATTCTGTTTTCCAATTTCCTCAGCAGTTCTTGTCAAATAGTGAGTCCTTATCCCCAAAACTGGGATCTTTGGGTTTATTAAATCAAATATTTCTGAGGTCATTTACTCCCCATTCTCTCTTACTGATCCATCATTCTATTTCTTACAAGTACCAAATAATCTTTTTGTTGGTTTCTTTAAACCCTTACTTTCTATCTTAGAATCAATACTGTGTATCAGTTCTAAGGCAGAAGAGAAGTAAGGGCTAGGCAATGGAAGTTAAATGATTTGCCCAGGGTCACACAGCTAAGAAGTGTCTGAGGCCAGATTTGAACTCGGGACCTCCTGTCTCTAGGCCTGGCTCTCAATTTATTGAGCCGCCAAGCTTCCCCTTTCTTTTTGTCTTTTTAAAGCTCTTTTTAATCTGACTCCAACCTATCTCCCCCAGCTTCATTAGATATTCCTCTCCTACCACATTCTCTCATCCAGCCAAACTGGCCTTTTCTCTTTCTCTCAAATATGACATTCTATCCTCTGACTCTGTGTCTTTGCATTGGTATTTGCCATGCCTGAAATGCACTTGCTGCTCACTTCCACTTCAGAGAATCCCTCTTTTCCACAAAGAGACGACTCAGGCAGAGCTTGAGCATGTAGTGTTTCCTGATCAAGTTAATTTCATGATTAGAGGATCAGTAATAACAAGTGTTATTAAATGTTATCATTAATAATGAAAATAATCTGAGTTTTAAGGTGAAGGAAGGATCAGAGGGAAGAGAGCCTGAAGGTAAGGAGATGATGAGAAATGCAAACTGATTTCCCTAATGAGGTTAAAAGCCTACTAGAGGCAGATTTCAGTATCATATTAAAATTTTTAAATAATTTAAACAGTCTCACAAAACAGACTGGACCGACTTGGAAAGAAATGAGTTCCTCCTCTCTAGAGGTCTTCAAGTAAAGTCTATCAGAAGATAGGACTTGGGCCCAGGGATGTTAATATGGGTGCTGCTGCTTCAGTCAGAGGCTCTCCTTCACCTCTGACACTGCCTGATTAGTCAGCGCCCCATGCTTGGCCCACGGTGGGTGCTCTCCAGACGCGGCTGATGGCCATGACTCACAGGTGAGCCATTCAGAGACTAAAGCATATTTGTCTCCTGTATTTTTCTATCTCACTCAATGTAAGCAAGACTGTCTAAACACAGCAGAGTTCCTACATATTATCAGGAGGTCAGGGATGGAAGAATAAACATCTTTGATAAGTTAAACTGGATAATTTATGGGGAAGAAAACTATAGCCAGAGAAAATGGAATGTAGGAGGCATAAATTAAAAGGTTTGTGAGAGAATGGTTTTGTTCCATTTCTATATAAAGAGATTTGTTTTACAAGGAAAGTTATAAATGACATAGAACAGCTTTGATGTTACTAGGCTCTTAGTTACCCAAACACACCATATAGCGTTTGGCCTTTTGCCTAACAAGCTGAAATCTTAGGTAGACGCTTAGGGAATTAAGAGGGGAAATCATTCACCAGAATGGAAGAGGAATCCTTCTGGTATATGGGTCTGCCATTAAAGGGTAAGGTTGTATAGCAAAGGGGGTACTCGGCTTGGACTCAAGAGCCAGGTCTTACCTCGCTGGACCATTACCTCCAGAAGAACCAGGTTGGTTTTGTTTGTTTGCTTGTATATGTGAAATGGGTGTAGTAGCCCTTAAACTGTCTACCTAGCAAGATCATTGCAAGAAAATTGCTTTATAGGATGTTTCTTTGTATGACCAGTGGCTGGAAGAGAGTCCCTGTTAAGTAAATACTCATTAATTCATTCCAGATCCAAACTAGTTAAGGCACTGTATAAATGTAAGCTCTTGGGCAAGTTCTTTTCTGTACTTTGTTCTCGGTTTCTTTGTTTATGAAATGACGAGGACAGTGTCTGACTTCTAAGGTTCCTTGCAGTGATTCTACTTATATAAGGAATAATAATTTACTCCATCTCCATCACTCAACAACAAATGACTCATGTGGATCAAATTGAATTATCCTTTCAAAATAACCTAAAGCCCGATAATGACACATAAAGGCATCTATTAGTCCAGCCTTACTAGTATATCGGATAGTATCAGTCTGAGCAGCAGGACCGATCTAAATTCATTCCAGCAAACAGCCCTTCAGAAATTCAGAGCTCATCTGGACCAATTCTCTCATTTTACCAATGAAGAAAATGGGGCCCAGAGTGGATAAATGGCTTAGTGTTTGGATTGGCAAAGTAGAAAGCGGTGAGCATGAGAATGAGAGGACTTGGTGCAGAGAGAAGGAGGGCAGCAAACATTTGTTGCCCCCCCTCCCCCATGTGCCTGGTACTGTCCTAAGCACTTTACACATATGTCATTTCATCCTCTTAGACATTGGTGAGCTGGAAATGTCCAGAGCAGGGCAACTAGGAAGAGCAGGGCCTCGAGTCTGTATCACATAAGGATGGGTTCAAGGAACGGGGATGTAGAGCCTGGCAAAGAAGGCTACAAAGGGAAACACCAGCTCTTTTCAAGTGTCCTCGTGTGGAAGAGAGCATAGATTTATGTGGTTTGACCTAGAAGGATAGATTCCTAAACAATGGACGAAGTTTCAAAGTTGCAATCTGAAGCTTTATGTGCAGAAAAATCTCTAACAATGAAAACCACCCAGTAATGGAGTTTTCTATTAACAAAATAGAGTGGACGGTGAATTGACCATCACATGGCATTTTCTAGTAAATGCTGAATGATCACTTCTCTGGTATTTGGTCATGTGGATTCCATTCAGAGATCACAAAGGGACCTTCCAGGGCTAGCCATGTCCTTCATGTTTAGAACCCTGCCTCTCCTGTCCACTGACACTCATGGACGTGCTTTCATTGTCCCCTCTTGGGTGACACCAGATCCTGTCACTGTTTCCATTAGATTCCTCACTCTGCCCTACTCAGTGTTTTCCTTCAACATCCATCCTGCTTTAAGAGACTGAAGAAATACCCCTTCTTGATCTTCATCCAAGCTGGTGGAGAGCATAGCCCTTCTTCCGCTCAATCTCTTGCCTCTCCTCTTCCCATTAGACAGTCTTCCCACCCAATATTTCCTTGATCAAAACCAACATAAATACCAACAAAGCCTCCACTCATTTACATGGAGCATGGACTTGAGTCTGCAGGATATTAAGAGGACAATTTTTTCTTCCCACATTCCAGTTCTCTGATTTCCTTTTACACTTTTAGCCCTTTAAATCCTTCTTTCTGTGATCAATCCTCTTCTGATTTTGCTTTTAACTAGATGGCTTATCTTGTCTGAGATGAATAAGAGGACCAATTTCATTGCTCAGCCTGTTCTGGAAAATTATGCGTATTTACCTTTTGGGTGATTCTTATTTGAAGCACTTGGAAGTTAAATACTTTTTTCTCAGTTCCTTTAATTTGCGAGGATGACTCAGAAGTCTGCCTTTTGTTAACAGTGACCACTTTTTACTGAGGATTCTACTTAAATTTGCAGGACGCTATTTGAGGCATATCTTGATCTGTATGCCTCACACTTCTTTGAAATGTCTTGTTTGAATCTCTCTTGTTATTCCTCATAGAAGTCTAGTGATCTTGGTTCATTCATACTGATCCATCTGCAAGAGCTGAAGGTCTAATTGCAAAATGTTCTTTAGCATTGGAATTTTGAAATGTTACCATTGAAAGTCAGAAAGTTTCCCTACTGATTATCTGTGCATGTATCAGTCCACACATTGTCTTTTGTATTTGTTTTGGAAACTTCTGGGAAATTTTACTTTATTAAAGCCATTATTAAGCTTTTAATCTCTCTCATATTCACATTTCTGATCCTTAAATTATGTCTTTTCTTCAAGGTAAATTGCCTTGACTTACATATTATACATGGATTCTTTAAAAGTTCTGGCCCTTTGCTTCTCTTCTGCTGAGTTTTTACTGTACTTTTGAGTTCTAGATCATATATTTGTGTTTTCTTTCATGAGAGCTTTTTGCTACTTTCTCAAAATTCTCTGTCATGTGTTCCAAGTCATATTTTTGGTTGTCTTTTTTATTTTGGATTTTGGAGCTTATTCCTGACCTAAATGACATTTTAGTATCTGTGAAAGTTTCATTTTATCTTTAAATAATTTTGGAATTTCATTTTTGTTTTTGTTCTATGAACTCTAGGTGGTTCGTTGGCTTTATAATCTGGTTCTCTCTTCCACTAGGAGTGCTTGGTTCACATTTCTTTAAAATATAAAGCTCATTCACTTTTGTATAGACTTTAAATATATACATTTAAATACACACATATATTTATATTAGTAGATCATTATTACATATATTACATATGCTTATGTCATATAATATTATATATAAATATATTCTACATATTCATTTTTTCTTCTGTTTTTTTTTAATCTATATATTGGTTTATCTCCTTGGTAGGTTTATCCATAGTATTTCTGTTTTGGATTTTTATTTTATTTAATATATTTTTATCTTTTTTATATATTATCTATTTATCTTTTTTTCTTCCCTAATCAGTTATTTGTATCAGGTTCTTTCCCCACTCCTTGAGCTCTCCTTTTTCAAGTGCTATGGCTACCACTTTTTTTTTTCTAATCTTACAGAAACCTAGCAAGCTGAACATCCTCATGAGTTTGGATCTATGGGGGCCCAGAGGGGTCCTTGCCCTGTGAAAGTCCCTCTATAGAAAGGACCTGATCTCATTTGGGGTTTTGTCCTATAAACCTTCTGCACGGAAGCCCTTTTCCTTCTGTCTTGCTCAGTGTTTGGATATCTCTGTGGGTCACAATCCTTCAGAATGGGTCACAGTTGTGTCTCTTTCCTCCTGATGAAGGGCAGAATCAGCATGCTTCACATGTTACAGGAATTCAGGCTCTCTAGTGAAGGAATACCTTACCATGAAGGAATAGGGATGTGGGAGCTAGATCAAACTCCTTAAAATATAGAAGGCAGATGGGCAGAGAGTGGGGGGCCAGGTGACTGAGGACCTGAAGCATTCCCATTGTCCATTTTTATTTCTATGTCCTCTCATGGACATGTCTTTAAGTACTATAGCTTTGGAGCGTTTTTCATTGCTTGGAGTGATAGATGGCAAACACAACAATCTTGCTGAGCATGGGCCATTGGTGCATTCTTCCTGTAGGGGTCAAGGATTCCCACCACCCCAGCCCTGACTTATGTAGCTTTAACCATGAAACCAGCCAAATTCAAGCCTCTTTAGAGGTCATTTGCTTCATTTCAGCAAACCCTTATCCATCTCCTACTGGATGCCGGCACAGTGCCCCATGGGACGAGGAAGACAAAGACAAGAGTGACCAACCTAGATTTATCTTCATGTTAGTTACATGACAGCAAGATGGAATCATATATCCTTAGAAAAAGAGAAATTCAGTTCAACCTAACCCTCTTGATGGTTAAGAAATAATCAGGTGCTGAGCATTGGGAATAGAGAGAATTTTAAATGTTTCCCCACCTTCAAGGAACTTCAACTCTGCTGATGTTTTCCTTAAAATGACTCGTAGGGAGCAGCTTGGTAGCTTGGTGGATTGAGAGTCAGGCCCAGAGATGGGAGGTCCTGGGTTCAAATCTGACCTCAGACACTTCCCAGCTGGGTGACCCTGGGCAAGTCACTTGACCCCCATTGCCTAGCCCTTACCACTCTGCTGCCTTGGGACCAATACACAGTATTGATTCCAAGATGGAAGGTGAGGGTTTAAAAAAGAATGACTAGTGACAGAGATAGATAGATGTTAGAGATAACAATAGAAATGATAAAGAGTTATCTAGACAGTTGGAGAGAGATCTATGTGGGAGTCTTGTGGGTATGGAATGCTACAAAGAATGCCAAAAATAATTGATTTTTTAAAGTGCCTCAATGATATACCTTCCTTTCTTTGGGGGCCTTAGTAGGAGGAAAGGCTACAGCAGGGGAAGAGTTGTTAAAAATATTGAAGTGAAATAGAACTCTGCCTCAACTTATGCCCAGGCACCCACCGTGTTTTAAAAACAAACGTGTATATATGCCATTTAAATGCATGCAAGTAGCGATGTGCCTACATTTTAAATGAATATATATATATATATATATATATATATATATATATATATATATATTATTCACTGAGGTGTACTGGGGGTGGCTAGATAGCCCAGTAGAGAGTGCCTGCTCTGGAACCAGGGAAACCCAAGTTCAAGTCTCAGACACTAACTACCTGTCTGAACAAGGACAAATTGCTTTACCCCGTTTGTCTCACTTTTCTTATCTATAAAATAAATGATCTGGAGAAGGAAATGGCAAACCATTCGAGCGTCTGTGCTAGGAAAACTCCCTGTGAGGTCACAACGAATCAGGCATGCCTGAACCATGTGAACAATAACACACATGTGTATTTACATATGGAAGTAACGCACATGCATGTATTCCAAACTCACTACTTGACAAATAGTGAACTCCGTGAGGCTGGTTTTCGTGGCTACCCCGAGGCTTTGGCCTGGCCATTCCCGGAGATCCTTTGCAGCTCCGTTCCGGGATGCTGACCCTCTAAACACCCCTTTTCCAGCTCCTTCCTTAGCCCGGCCTCATTTCCAGCGGCCAGAACGCACGGATGGATGCTGAGCCCGGCGCAGCTCGCAGTATTTCTCTCTCAAACGGGAGAATTTGTGTTCAGATTAAAGGCAGAGATTAGAGACGTTGCTGAAGCGGTTCGAGAGAAAAAGCAGACCGAATTGTCTTTTCCTGTTTAATCACTCAGCCTCGCCATCAGCGATCTCATCCAAACTAGGGCAAAGTTAGGCACAGCTAGTTAGTCACTTGGAGAGCTCCGGAGCAGTAAACAAAGGGTGGGAGGAGGAGGAGGGCGCGCGGGCGCGCAGGGGCTTACTGGTGCTGCTGGAGGCCCGGGAGCGGCTCATCTCCCCTGCCGCGGGGAGGGGAGGGTGGGTGACTCACTCACGGAGAAGGCTTTGCTGATTCTCCAGGATTAGCAAAATTCAATAAAAGCACCAAATTACAGTAATTTGGAACGCGCCTCCCTGACACAGCTCTGCCTTTTTGTTTGCCTTCCCGGGGCACGAAGGTTGCGGGCCTATTAATAGAAGAGGGTACAATGGGAGAGAACGGGGTCTGTCACCGGCTGCAGAAAATCAGGGACGCTTGGATTGCTTCCAGGGTCCGTGGCTTTCGATAAGCTCAAGGGGAAGGCGCGCCGCCCTGACTGGCCCTTTGGGCTGGACACACTGCGAAGACTTCCTTTGTTTCCTCTTTGTTTGTGTGTTGGGAGGGAGACCAGAAAGAGGTCCGAACCCAGGACCTCGCCTGTACGGCAAAGTCCTTTTACAGCATTCGGGCCTCTGATGGAGAACGGAGGCTCCTGCGGACCAGACTGAGCTCCTCCGCATCACGGAGACATGCAGTGATTAGAGCGCGGTCACTCCGTCTCCGCCGTGCGGTCCGTCTTAACTAATCCGGACTTCGTTTCTAAATGCCCAAAGAAGAACGAATCCAAAAGAGATGGGAAAATGCGGCCTCCCATCCTACCCGAGAATCCTTTCCACAGTACTCCTGCCCCTGGCTGGGTCCTCTGCAGTGCCCTGGGCCTGGCCCTGGGCCTCTGAGGCAGCCCTTGATCTTCTGTTAGGTCCCTCCAACATCCTCCCTCCCACGGCCCCTGGATTGGAGTCTCTTCCACGTGGTCGGTAGAGCTCTCCTGACTACTAAATGGGCTCTTCTCCAGCCTAAATACTCCCGGATCCTTCAGCCTGTCTTCATGCCCTGAATGATTTCCAGTTTCTTACTTCCCCATACGGGGAGAGGTGGAGGTGGGGGACGGACTCGCCCTTCTTTCTGGATAATGTGCTTTATGAGACCCGGAAGCTACTGCTGTATCAGACTCGAATTCATTTGAACTTGGAAATAATTAAAACCTTCAAATCTTGGGGGAGGGGGGTAGACAAACGACCATCTAGGCTTGCTAACTCCCATTACACTTAGGGAGATATTTTTTAACTGAGTGCAAGGCCTCATATTTATGACTGTTTATGTCTATCTTATTAGAGTTCTCCCACTGTGCTAGCTTGCCAAGATCTTTTGGATCCTAAGCTTAGTTTGCCAATCAGGGTGGTAACGAACCCTTCCAGGGGCTTACTTATGCTGCAGGAGGCCCGGGAGCTGTTAATAGAAGAGGGTATAATGTCATCTTCCAATTTGATAAGCATATGACCTATGGCTCTGTCCAAGTCATTGACAAAAATGGTAAATGTCCCAGCCTCTTCTTGATTCCCTTGGCAAGATGCAATACAATGCCATCCATTCTAATCAACAAGCAGTTATTGCGTTCCTGAACCACATAAGGTGCTGCTGAATTTTGGGAAGAGAAAAACAAAACAAAAGAAAAAAATATCCCTGTCCCCAGAGGACTGACTTCTTATGGAAAGATACTCAGTAGAAGCAGAAAAAACATATACTTGATAATTTGAGGAGGAGAAGTAGGGAAGAGAAGGGAGAGTGTATTCAAAACAAAGGGAGGAGGAGAGCTTTTCTGGAAAAGTTGGTGCAGTAACTTTCTAAAAGAGAGATTATAAAAGGCAGAAAGAGAGAGTCCATTTTAGGCAGAGAAGAACAGAAGAAAAAACAATGAGTTCAGACAACTGCATAGAATAAATAAACATCAATTAGCGAAATTATTATTCAATCAGTCAAAAACATTTAGTCATCTCCTACTGTGTACCAGCCATTGTACAAATTTCTGGGGATTCAAAAAGAGGCAAAAGACACCCTGTGCCCTGAAGGAGCTCACAATATAATGTAATAGTGAGGGGGACTTAGAAAAATGACGGAACCATTTAACAGCTGTTTGGGGACTGAATTCGAGGTGGCACTTCTTTTCTTACACTGAGTTAAGCAGCTACAAATGGAGTCAATCAGTCAGTTAGACTAGAGGGTAAGTATTCCCCACAGCTTCCTTCTAAATTGATGGATTGACATTCCCCTCCTACTACATAGACTCTGAATCAATTTTTGTTATAAATCAAAGTATCTAATTTATTTTGGTATAGGGTTGTTGAAAGGATGAGGAAATGAAAGGAAGGAAAGGGTAGAGGGAAGGAGGAAGGTCCCTACTATTTTCTTTCCTAATAAAACAGGGCTTGACCTAGGAGAATGTCTTCAGGGAATGTGCTCTGAGTTCCCCTAAGGGAAAAAGAGAGTCTCTATTCCAAAGGTTGGCTTCAGTTGGGCATTGAGACCTTCATTCAGTTTAAGCAAAGAATTTGGAGATGAGTACTTCCTCTACCCAGCTCCTCGCAGAGTCCCAGACAAGGAGAAGAGATTTCTCTCTCTGGTTCCAACTGCTTTTGAACTTGGAATTCTCCCATCCCCCACAGGTCTGGTAAAATTCCATTTGCCCCTCCTCTAAGGCGTGTTCTTCAAACTTCACATTTCTCTCTGCTCTTGGTCATCTCCCCATTTACAATATAATGGAAGAGATGACAAGCAAAAAACAAACAAACAAACAAAAAGACTGGAGCTCCATACAGGATAAACAGGAAGTCATTTAATGAGGGAAAGCATTACAATCAAAAGGATTTGAGAAAGGCTTCCTGTAGAAAATGGGATTTTAGGGTTTAAAGGAAACAGAGAATCTAGTAGGTGAGGATGAGGAGGGAGAGCATTCCAGGAATGGAGGATGGTCAGGAAAAAATGACTGGATTTGGGAGATTAAGGATCTTTTATATGCAGGTCAATGTCTTAATTCTTCATGTTTTGATACCAACATTCTTCTCATGTAGTGTGAGATATATATATGTATGTGTGTGTGTTTGTATACAGTATGCATACATACATATTTATATATGTGAATATGCATATTTGTCTATATGTGTTGTAAAGGATGGAGGCAGTGAAAGATTTGGAACCATGACTTCAGGGCTGAAGCAGGGTCAGGGTCAGTTGGAAAGCAAAGAATTGTGGGAAAGTTCTGAGGAGTTTCTGGGACTTCTGATCTGGGTCTTGGACCTGACAAGACCTGTTCTGGCATCTGAGGATTCACCGAAAGCCACCTGAGAGGATCCTGTTCCTACTTTCAAGCCTAATATTGATCTTTCTTCAATCAAACATCTCCAACCACCTCTAATCTGAGGAGAAGATATCTTGTATAAATGGAGATTTTGAACCCTAGATTTCAATCCCCAGAAGTCCTTGGTATTTCCCAGAATTCCCTATAACCTCTCCTGAGTCTCCATGTTGGTGAGATCACATTATTGGTATTTAACTGGCAGTAACGCCTCCCATGCTCTCTTCCTTTGAAATGATGCAGCAAGTATAGTGGTAAGCTAAGTGTAGGGATTTTAAATGGGTTCATCAGCCATGGGCACGTGGTTTTTATTTTGTATCCTCTTTATTCCTTGATTTCTAATGATCATTAATAAACCTCATAAAATATAATATTTTTATTATTAGAGATATAAGTTAATTTTTACAATCTCAGACCCCTGGGGAGGGGGGGCACTATGGACTCACAGAAAAGAGAACCCAGCTCCCTTGTCCTTTCCTGCCTTCCTACACCTACTCCTTTTACAACCTCTTAGGCCAAATAGATATTTGGAGAGGGGTTATTTTAGCTGGGAAGGGACAGTGAAATCTGAATGAGCAAAGTTCATGCCATTCAGACCAAGGATGGTTAGGACACAAGAGGCCAATCCTATCCCCTCCTTTCTTGACCTAGTTTACCTGAGATCCTGTATTAAACTCTTCATAAAGCAGTCAGATTTTTGTCAAGCCTCTGAATCTAGTTTGAAAGGGTGTACAATATAGAATCAGAGTCGAATACCACAAAGAGTCTCCTGAGGCCGCCCCCTCTGAGGCAAGGCCCCTTGCTGGGGTCTGCCTCTAGACCCTCGGAGGGAGAGGCACTGAGGACATCCATGGGTTTGGAAATAGGGGAAGTCTGTTTTCAATTCCCCTCAAGGAACTTACAGGGAAGAGAGAGGAAGACAGGAGCTAGATCTCAAGCTTTGGCTCTCTCTCTCTCTGTATACCACTGATAGACCATGTTAGTCAGTGGAGAGAACCTTTCATTTTACATCTAGAATCTTCATTTTTACAGTGTGTATGTATATGTACAGACATACATAAGCATATTATACTTAATGGAATACCACCATCATTCATGAGTGACCCATGGGATTTTCACAGCAAAGATGCTAGAGTGAGTTACTATTCCCTACTCTAATAGATTAAGGCAAACAGAGATTGAGTATATTTCTTAGAGTCACAAAGCTCACATGTTTCTGAGACAAGGTTTGGACTCAGGACTTCCTGGCATCAGGCCAATCTCTCTATCCACTGAGCCATTTAGATTTCCCTAAGAATTATAGATGAGCATGAACCAAAGAGCAATGGAAATATTTTAACTGTCCTGAACAAGCTGCAAACCAAAGAAAAAGAATTGCTTAGGAGCATTCTAGAGATTTATATCCTGAGCACAGCAACAGGAAACAGCTAAACATATGATAAAATGCTATTTGCTATTTCTTGCATCAAACCAATGCCACTAATCATTTTATTTGCTTCTTCAAGGACAACCAGTGTCATACTTCCATTTATCTGAGAATGTCCATGTAATTATATTTCAGCCCTAGCACAAGTTGGAAGTTAAATGGCATCATGCAGGGTATGTTGGATTTGGAGTTATAAAGACAAGTTCAAATTCTTCCTCAGAAACTGTGTTACCCTAGGTAAGTAATTTAACCTCAGTTTCTTAATTTGTAAAACAAAGATAATAGCATTTCTCTCAAAGGGAAAATATGCAAATCAAATAAATCTACCTAAAATATGAACCATAAGGAACTACACAAATTCTAGTTGTGATGGTAATGAGTGCTTTTGTACAAAGATCTCATATTTGTAAATCTTGAAATTTCTCAGACTTGTGAATGTTAAAAAATTTCCACATTGAGGAATCCTCCATTGGAACAAATTCCCTACTGGAAACATTCCCCATTTTGATGTGAGAACTCGTCAGGATCAGAAATGGGAGGACCTCTACTCCACCCGTAGGGAAAATTCCTTGCTAAACAATGAAAGTACTTGGACCCATGCTTATAATAAGGCAAGGAGTTCTTTGAGCCAGACCTGTTTTTAGAATTGATACAATGGGATGCTAGGTACCTAAAAGGGTCGGGCAAGTTTTCTCTTAATGAGATTAGTCGACTCAGCTGTGTTTTCTCTGGTTCAGATTTACTGAGGGGATTGGTCAACACAGCAGCATTTTCTCTGGTTCAGACTTACTGAGGAGATTAGTCAACTTAGCAGGAATTCAGATGGGCAGTCCTTTGGAAAACGTCTACAGTGATTGGTAGATGTAAGGACTTAGGGGAGGTGAGATAGGAGAAAAACCCCTATATAAGAAAAAGCAGAATCTCTTGAGAGGACAATCCTTTTGGAGAAAGCTCTTATGAGGATCGCTTGGGAAGAATCGCTTGAGAGAGGCTCTGGAGAAGGGAAGCTCTTGAAGGACAATCTCTAAGGAGGTCTTGCTGGAGCTCCTCTGAGGGGACTCTGTCCCTCTGGAGGCTCTGGAGAGAGGCCCTTTGGAACAGTCTCTGGCTGGAAGGCTCTTTGAGGAGGACTCTGGCTGGAACTTTCTCTGGTGAAATCAGCTGAGATGGAGCTGGCCTGGTGTCCCTAGAATCCTTGCTTAGACAGACCTTGTGGTGAGTGATAAAAGACTAACTGACTGATCTCTCTCTTAAGACTCAGGTCTAGGCCATGTTGGCTTAAGGCCCTTCATACTTATTTCCTTTCTCTCTCTCTCTCTCTCTTTTGATTACTCATTGTATTATTAATTAAATTCTCTATAAAACCCAGTTGACTTGGGCATATTGAATAATTGGGAATATTTCCCTGGCGACAACCTTATATTTGATTTAAAAACCAAGACACTGTAGTGAAACATATTTTCTGTGGTCACAATTTACTCACCCTCTCTTATATCTAGCATAATTTGTATCTCCCACCATTTTAACTCACTACAGTTTATGTCTCTAACTATTTTAAATATAACAGTTTATGACATCAACTATTTTAAATGTTACATATTTAGGGTATCAAAGGCCAGTGCAATATTTATAGGTGACCTAAAAACCATTAACCACTTCTCTCCTTTCCACCCCTCTGTCCCCATCACTGCAAGGGTGTAAGACCATTTCCCATTTTCTTTCCTTCTTCTGTAGCCAAGGCCAAAGAACTGCCACACAAGAGACCAACAAATTGCAAAAGGTCTCTCTAATGTTCTGCTGACACCATATGCAAAGCCTTCTTTCTAGGTCCCCTCTATTGGAGGGTGTGCTCTGCTGGGTTTGCCTTTGAGAACTGAGGGTGAGTGAACTCCTTCCAGCACTGATCAATAGAATAGACTGCTTTTCAGATGTGACCTGGCTCTCTTTTAGGAGTCAAGTTAATTTTAAAGTTAGAAAACAATTATGAAATTAGGAAGTTCAATCTTTAAATAGGTTGGACCAAATGTTTTATGCAATAGACTTAACCCTTGCTATGGATCTGGTAGACCTGATAAGAAGTTTACTGAGACTTTCTATTTCCAAGAGTAAAGAAATAGCACTTTAAGAGGAATTTCCAGGGGTGCAGAATCAAGATGTGACTCCTGTCTAATAATAGTCAGGGGCTTTACAGAAAAAAAAAAATTTATAATAAAAGTCTTGAAAGACAACTAGAAGAATGACCATGGCATCCTCCATGTTGAATAATTAAAATTAAATTATGAGACTGATAGTAGCTTTAATAATTTTATTAAAACAAAGTAGTAGAAGTAAAGAGAGGGAAAGGTAGGAAAGAGGTAGAGAGTTACTTAGCTTACTACTCCATTGGCCACCATTATGGATTGAAGCTTACCTCCAACAAGAGTTCTATTCAGACTCCATGCTCCAGCCAGAAAACCTGGAACAGGCCCCTGGTCTGAACTTATAAGCTCTTTTCTCCACCAACTGACTCTCACATGTCACATCTCAGGAACCATTCATAGTTTTCATAGGGGGCACAGTGCCTGTGGGATCAGTTTCCTGTTCCATTGGTTACTTAGTTCTGTGAAAATAGAACTAACTTTCCTCTAGTCTATTTTTAGCTAATCAAAACAAGATCATAAAGTACCCCTACTTAACATTAAGTAAGAGACTTCACAAGTCAATTACTAGAGTGGGCTCACACCTCAAAAGGCTACTGCTACCCCCTGCTCTTGGGTAGTACTGGGCAGGTTGAAATTGGTTTATGTGAAGAGGGAGAAATGGCAGGAAGTGACAGGAAGTGACATGGAGAAAAAGAGCATAAAAAGAAGAGATTAGCATGATCTAGAGACTTTTCCTTGATGGCTTCTGGAGAGATTTGTTCCAGAGATTCATTACCTTCCTGGCATTTGGAATGAGTGGCTGAGATTCCTCCTTTAGCTTTGGAAGAGGTTGAGTTGGTGCAACTCTGGTTGAAGACACCACCAGGAACTCTGGCTGAGGATTACTGGGAAATCCACATGGAGACAAGAGATTTAAGGAAGCTTCTACCTGGACTGAGCCTAGCTTCTCAGGAGAAGTATTGGTAGACTTATTAGAATCTATCTCTTTAGCTATATTTTTTCATTTTCACTCTTTCCACCTCTTTTTAAATAAAGCTGCTAAAAGTCATTTTGATTTAAACTGTAATATTTTTAAATCGGTGACCACAATATTACTTTATAACTCTCATATTTGGCATAAAACCTAAATTTAAACTTTTATATTAATTGGCAACCACAAAGTAATCACAGAAGAGCCACTGTACAGTGCCAAGAAGCACAAGGTCAAGGAGAACAACAATCCTTGTGGGATTAATGAGATCTGCACCAAGACAGAGGACTTGTTTGAGGTTTGAGGTAACGGCTGTTTGACATATGTCAGACATAGGTCTTCCCCATGCTACATTCTGACAAGTACCTTAGTTTGGCTGCCATTTTGGCTCCCCTATCCCTGAGAGTGAAGGTAAAATCAGACCAAGGAATGATACTTCCCTTTTACTTCAAAATCTAGTCATGTTTTTCTCTCTTATAGTACGACAACTTTCTCTAGTCGTGGCTGCCAATGGATTAGTGTTATATTACTGCATTTGTCCTATAGATTTGTGGAACAGAAATCACTTTAATTATATCCTAATACCTGTTCTGGATTTATTGTTTTTTTACTCAAAACTTTTATATACATAGATTTTGATATTTTTATTTTTATTTTTTCTTTCAAAATTTAATGTTTTCTTCTTTTTTTTCTTTTTTATGTTTTTGGTTTTTCTTTTGACACTTGACTCATATACGCCATAATTACATGAAGTATCTTGAGTTGATCCTGGTGTTGGTCAACATGCTCCTCAGGGGGGATTGTATAATTTTCATGAAACCTGTAAAAATGGAGACTTGAATCCAGGACTCCATTCCCAGAATGCCTTGTAACCTCACCTGGGCCGAGAGCAAGATGGGGTATTTAACCTAGTTGTAAAGGCTACTGGGTCTTCTTTTCTACTTCCACTTCAGAGCAGATGCATCTCATGATGTGAGTGAAACTTGAATGGGCCTCTTGGCCCACCTAGCACGTGCTTCTCTTTCTTGTATATTCTTAAATTCCTTATCTTAAATAAAACTCTAAAAATATAATACTCCTTGCAGAGAGAAACTAATTTCTACCTGTCTCAGTTTCCCTCCAAATTTTAACTCTTACAAACCCAAGATTTAAAACTTCCTTTCTCTGAGGACCTGTCTATACATAAATTACTCAATGGTTTGTGACCCCCAAGTCAGTGGTTGATTATGTTAACAAAGTGACATAATGGAGAGAGAAATTATCTTCTAACATGTCTGACCAGGTTCTAAGCACTCCACAATGAATGCTTCAGCAAACTTCATAACTGTTGGAAAAAAAAAAGTTCTCATCTCTCCATTCTACCAGGGGAAACCTTCACTGATGGAGTAGATACCCCCCTAATGGTTAATGAGTTGGATCCTTGTTGTTTACCCTCCACCTGGGTTAGCCCATCTGCTGAAATTGTTTTACTGGGGTGTGTGTTTCTCTCTCCCCTTTTCTCTCTTCCTTGATATCTTCCCTCTATTGTAAATAAACTACCATAAATTCCATTTACTTTAGTAATTCATTTTGGGATTTAGAAATTAAATCCCTGGCACCCACATATAAAAATATTCAGAGTTCAACCACAATAAAAATTTAACAGAGAATAGTTCTTTCTAATGACCCATTTACAAAAGCATTCATTTAATGTCATGAAAAAATATTGTCATGTACACTTACACATACAGAGGGATTAGATTCTCCAAGAAATGGATTGAAGTAGCAGAAAAGCAAAGTTAGACACAATGTCAAGATAATATCTTTAAAATGAGGATCTGTCCAGAAGTGCCTTGGCTGTCTTGCTTTTGGGTAGTTTCTCTCTCATTGGAGGGCTTCAGATTAAAAATGAATGACTGATGAGACGATGGTCAAGGGAATTCTTGTGCAGGTATGTTTTAATCTGTATGACCCCAAGATTGCCCCCTTTCAGAACTTCTGTAATTTAATGAGATTTCCTGTTGCATTTTGAGAAATTATTCGTTACTTTCTACTTATCCTTTCCCTGATGATGCTTTGTTTTTTCTTAGAATAAAGATATAATAAATATGGTCCAAAGCTGTGGACAACTGTTTAAATAGGGATGTATTAGTGATGCCATTCCATGAGGTATAACTCTAATTTGTCTTACTAATGAATATGCCAACAAAATAATTTAAAATATATTTATTACTATATTTTGATTTTACATTGCCTATGTTTCACCCAATATCCCTTGATCTTTCTCTTGACCAAGAGTTGTCATATGTAATAAAAATTGTTAAGGAACTAAAAAATAAAGAGGGAAAAATATTCAGCAAAACTGAAAAATCCATTAAAAATTTTGGCATTAATTGCAATGTTCCAAATCACAGACACCCAAGCTTTCACATTTGCAAAGAAGTTCAGAGAGATATCTTCACATATTTCTTCTTTGGGGAAAAGCTTGTCTTTGTAATTTTACAACATATTAAAAATTATACTATTTCTAACTCCACCAACAATTAATTAGTATGTCTGCCTTTATATAGTCCATCCAATATTGACTATTCCTATTCCCAATTTTGTGAGTATGAAGTGAAACATAAAGGAGGTTTTGAGTCCCTATTTGGGTGCCAGGATTTCAAAAGCCTGACCAGTGGTCTCTCAAAGCCAAGGGTCATTTTCTGCCCATGGAGTGATTTATTATTTAGGTTCTCAATACATTACAATTTTTTTTGAAGTGTTATAACTAAAGCATTAAAAAGGATTGAAAAGAAAGGAATTTTTTTACAAACTCCAAGTACAGCAGAGTGAGAAGAAATAAGCCTTGGCAACCTTGGAACCTTTCCAAAAGTAATTTAACCCCTTCCTTAGGCACAGGAAGGAGAACAAAAGTGTTTGCAATTACTTAACATTTATATTAAGGGACTAATACAGTCCAAAAAAAAACCCATTTTAAACAGGTAAAAGTTCTCAGTTACCTTATCTAAACTTTAGAGATATAATTTGAAAACCCTGAGATATTAGTTGATAGCTGGAATAAATTTTGATCTGGTAATAAGATATATTACAACTAAGATTAAAGAGTAACAGAAATTTTAAGAGTTTATTTTGAATATGTCCAAATACTATAATTCCTCTATATTATTATTAATATGAGCTTTTATAGAAACAGATAAAAAGGGGTTTTTTTAGTTGAAACTGTACAATTTGGCTAAGTGCATCAATTGCAAAGTCCAATCTATAAATTCAGAATTCTAAAGAAGGTTCAGATTAAAAAACATGCTTCCCTCTTAGTCATAACAATTGATATGTTAGAGTTAGACTAAATTAATAATGCAATGATTTATGAATAATTGGATTAACTGTTAAGGATGCTAATATGAATATGTCAGAATTGAAGGATTTATGGTTCATGTAGTTAAGATAAATTTTTGAGAAAAAATCCAGCTTGCCTTTTTATACATCAACATGTCAGTCTTTCCTGTAAATGCTGCTGTGTGAGCCATAATAGATTCATGATATAAGCTTAGGATTGCATTTTGGAAAGTTAAATATATTAACCCCTCAAAAGAAATTGTTTAGAATTGCTAGGAAACAAACTTGATGACTCATTCTAAGTCCTTGCCACCCCTCCTTTCTTTCTCCTCCCAGCTAGAGTTAAATAAATATACACTGGCTGACAACCAGAAGTGGGGTTTTTGATTACAAATAATTTAATTGGTTACTGGAAAAAAGTATTCCATTATCCACCCTTATGTATGGGAATCTACATATATTTCTGAAAAACATCGATCCTATGACCTTAAAACACTACTATTGACGATTTTTTCTGAGTTAACCTGTCTCATCACACACACACACACACACACTTTTTTTCTCCTATCATGGGAAGGGGGCTCTCATACTCCCCCCTTTTCCTACTGCAGTAAAGAATTCTCAGAGAGCACTAAAAAGCTCTATCATAAGTAAAAGCTTTAATTAGACTTTAATATAGGATAGGACAGCTTTTCACCACTATAGTAGCATTTACATAAATAAGCTTCTATGCAGCAAAGCTACTGTGAGAAACTTACATCTATTTGAGGGAAATGTTTTATCAATTGCTAGGTTATGTGAACATGCCAGCAACCTGTTATCAAATTATGATATTGATTGGAATTGGAGTATTATTGATTATGGTTGGAATTTTTTGTCCTTTAAGAAGAAAACAACCACATATGTTACACTTTGCCTTTATTGATATCTGATGCATGTATGTTTCTAAACAAAATCTTTTCCCCTGCATTTCTGAGATTCTGATTGGCTTACAATTAAATGTCACAAGTATTATTTAGCTATTTACTTGGGATATATAATCTAAAATTTTAAGCTAAATGTTAGGACCTTTAGAACACGTCCTCGCCATAACTGCCACCCCAACAACCAGCCACATGACCATCCCAGCAAGAAGCCAATGAAAAGAAATGTGGATACAAAGAGGTTGTAACTTAGGATGTGCTACCAGTCTGGGGACAAATTAAGGCACTTCCAGCCCAAGCACAAACAAAAATTTGCACCTCCTGATTGTTCTGCTGCCTTCAACGTTATGTCAATGACTGTCTTTCTCAGTGGTCCTACAAATGCGCATGTTATCCCCCCATGACTTTTAGAATTTCTTATTCAGGATATATTTTAACTAAGTGTTTTAATCCCTCCATTCCTGATACTACTGTATATGTTGTCAAACAGTCACTTTTTATTATGCTTCCTGTTTATATGACTACTGACTGGTATGATGGCCCAGGCATATATACCCTGTAATTAATTTCCAATAGTTTAAACTGCCCTAAGCGCTTCATTGCATCTCTTATTCTGGGTATTACTGCACTTATCTCTGTCATTGTATCCCTAGAAACTTCCACTGCAGCCATTGTTTAAGGAGTCCACCCTACACAACAGGCATCATCCATACCTAGGTTCTACCCTACATCAAGTTCAAGATGAATTGAAGTCACTTCATTTACAAAAACAGAAAAGGGGGAGATGCTGGGAGCTATCAAAGACCACACTGTCTGACATGGTCACAGTTGGAAACTGAGGACTGCAAGGAGGTCCCCTGGAAAGATGAGGCACTCACTCAACCTCCTCTGTGTGACTTCTCCCACTAACTTCTCCTAATATTGGCTATGATTATTGTTCTCTCCCTAGTTCCAAGAAAATAATATAAGAGCAAATGCTTACAGGGTTAACACACATATGTCCTACTTTAATCCCTTCACATTATTACTCCCAGAAGATTACATTCACTGATTTAAAACCCCAAAATCATTACCCACTACCCCTCCCTTCCTCTATCAGCAGAGTTATATTCTGATTCTCCACACCCATTACAGACCAATCATGACAGCTACATGAATCACTCCTCTAAAACACAAGCTGCTGACACACTTCACTTAATCCATTTGTGTACAATAACCAGGCAACATTGCTAGGTTGCTAATGAATGTGATAATGAAACACAAGAAAAATGCAACATGAAAACTGAGGGAATTCCCAATTCTGGTTTATTTCAAACTCACCCCTTAACCCCACTCTCAGAAACAAATGTTTTTTACCCATCTCCTAAGTAATCCTGATTGATTATGAAAACTGATCAAAAGCAACAATGGTTCTCTTAGCTGGTCATCCCACATGTCAGGGGAAACTGACCTCCAGATTACCCTGTCTATGTCATTTATCTCTATCAAGAATTTCTCTCTTGCAACAACATGATAAATGATCACAGAATGTTGATTAAGCAATTTGTTAATGTGTGACCTATCCAATTATCTGTAGAAAAGCATGTATGTTGAAAATTATTGTGTGCTAAGAAGTATGTAACCCCTGAAGCTATATAATAAACATGAACCCTGTGCCAGATAGAACAGCTTTGTGATGCCTGAGTATCAGGTTCTGAACTTTCGCTTGGCTAACTCCAGACTCCTTATTATTCGCCTAAGCCATCACACCTAGGCAGAAAACAGTCCTTGGCTTTGAGAGATGGCTGGTCAGACTTTCAAAAGTTTTGGACCATCATCTTGATTAGATTAGCTGTATTTTACAGTTGAATATACTTATGATACTATTAGCATGTATAGTGTTCTCCTGGTTCTACTCACTTCATTTGTATCAGTTCATAGATGTCTTCCCAGGTTTTTCTGAAACCATGTACTTATTTTTATATTACATAGTATTCCATCATAATCATATATTACAGCTAATTCAGTCATTCTTAAATTTATGGATATCCTCTCAATTTCCAAATCTTCATGTTCACAAAAAGAGATGCTATAAATATTTTTGTACAAATAAATACATTTCCCTTTAAATATATTTCCTTGGAGTACAGAACTAATAATATACGGTCAAAGGATATTGAGCGTTATATTTCTTTTTGGTAAAGTTCCAAATTGTTCTTCAGAAGGTTTGGAGTAGTATACATTTCTGAATATATACTGTCTGAAAAACACCTCTTCATATTGTATAACTACTTATCAACTAAGGAATGGCTATTATTTTTATACATTTTTCTTAGTTCCCTATATATTGAGAAATGAGACCTCTATCAGAGAAACTTGCTCCATTTTTTTTTCACAGTTTCTAATTTTGGCTGCATTAGTTTTATTTATACAAGAGCTTTATAATGTCATGTAATCAGATGCATTTCACATCCTGTGATGCATTTCATCTCTTGTTTGCTCATAAACTCTTCCTGTACCCATAAATTTTACAGGTACATTCTTCCATACTCCCCTAATTCACTTGTGATATCACATTTTTTGTCTGAATTACTTATCCATTTTGATGTTATTTTGATCTATGGTATGAGTTGATGGTCTACACCTAGTTTCAGCCAAATTGCTTTTCATATTTGCCAGCAATTTTTATCAAAAGGTGTGTCTTTACCCCTAAAACTTTGATCTTCATGGGTTTTTTTCAAACACTAAATAATTATGGTCATTTACTACTGTGTAATCTTTTCCCTGACCCACCACTCTACTTCTTAGCCAGTGTCCTTTTTTTATGATTACTACTTTTTAATATAGTTTAAAAACTGGAACTGTTAGGTTGTCTTTATATTATTTTTCATTGATTCTTTTGACATACTTGGCCTTTTGTTCTTCCAGATGAATTTGGTTAATATTGCTTTTCTAGCTCTATAAAATAATACTTTAGTAGTTTGATTGGTATGGCACTGAATAAGTAAATTAAGTAGAATTATCATTCCTTTTCTATATATTGACTCGGGCTACTCAAAGGCAATTAATATTTCTCCATTTGCTTAGATTTGTCTTCATTTCTGTGAAAGTTTTTTTTTTCTTAATTGTGCTCATACAATCACACATTTATCTTGGCAGGTAGACTCCCAAGTATTTTATATTGTGTGTCATTATTTAAATGGAATTTCTCTTTCTATCTCTTGCTGCTTGGTTTTGTTTGTATTATGTAGAAATGTCAATGATTTATGTATGTTTATTTTACAAATTTGATCAATATGTTAACTTTTTCAACTAGTGTATTAGTTGGATTTTAAGGTTTCTCTAAGTATACTATCATATCATCTGCTGAGTGATAGCTTTACTTCTTCATTGCTTATTTTTATTCCTTTAATTTAATTTTCTTCTCTTCTTGCTATAGCTAGTACTTCTGGTAAAATATTATACAGTAGTGGTGATAATGAATACCCATGCTTCCATCCTGATCTTATCGAGAGGGCTTCAGCTTATCCAGATTACAGATGAAGCATGGTCTTAGCTTTAGATAGATGGTTTCTATTGTTTTAGGAAAGATTCTATTGTGTCCTATGCATTTTCATGTCTTTTTGTTATTTGTTAATTATACAGATAGCTTTCCTAATATTGAATCAGTCCTTCATTCCTGATATAATTATCACTTGGTGATAGTGTATGTTCTCATTGATATATTTCTGCATCCTTCTTGCTACTATTTTTATTTAAAATATTATTACGGCACTATAATTTTCTTTTACTACTTTTTATTTTCCTGGTTTAGGTATCAATATCATATTTTTGTCATGAAAGGAACTGATAGGACTCCTTCTTTACTTATTTTCTCAAGTACTTTATACAGTATTGGGATTATGTTACTGAAATGCTTATGGAACTCACTTATGAATTTGTCTGTTCCTAGGGATTTTTTCTTAGGGAGATCATTGATGGCTTGTTTAATTTATTGTTCTAAGATAGGATTATTTAAGTGTTCTAGTTCTTCTGTTAATATGGGTAGGGTTTTTTTAAAGGTAACATAGCATTGACCAAAATAACTCCTGACAATTGTTTTAATTTCATCTTCATTGGTGCATTCACCTCCTTTTTCATTCTGATTATTTTTTTAAATCTTACTTTCCATCTTAAAAACAGTATAATGTATTCATTCCAAGACAGAAAATAGGTAAGGGCTAAGCACTTGGGATTAAATGATTTATGCAAAGTCACACAGATAGAAGGTGTGTGAACCCAAATTTAAATTCACACCCTCCCAATTCTGAGCCTAGAACTCTCTCCACTGTGCTACATAGCTGCCCATGCAATTTTTCTTTTGATAATTATCTGTTTATATCCTTTGACCACATCTCCTGGGGAATGCTTTTTGATCTCATATTTTTCTCTTACTTGTCCACATAGTGTGGATCCTTTACACATTATAGGGAAAAGAAAGAAGCATTTATTGAGTTCCTTTTATGAAGCAGGTTCTACTCTAAATATTTTGCAAATCTATCTCCTTTGATTCTCAAAGCAACTCTGTGAATGAGGTATTATTATCATCCCATTTTGCAGTTGAGAAAACTCAGGCAGACAGACAGTTGTGTCTTGCCCAAGTCCTTATGACCAATAAGTGTCTGACAGTTTGGAACTTGAGATTTGATGAATTTGTAATGAAAACTCCATCAACTCAACCAGCATTGGCAAACCTTTTAGAGATCGCACACCCAAACCATACTTTTACATTACCTTAGAAGCCCACCTGCATTACCCCAGAGAGCAAAGGGAGGAAGTACTCACACTGGTCTGCTTGGAGGAGGCATAGTGCATGCAAAAATGTCCTCAGGCCCAGTAGAGAATCTGAATTCAGATTATATCAGTTCTTTCTCTGAAAATAGATAGCATTTTTCATCATGAGTCCTTTGGAATTGTCTTGGATCATCATTTTTCTGGGAGAAATTGCTGTCATTTATAGTTTATCATCATATAATATTGCTGTTATTGTGCACAATGTTCACCTGGTTCTGTTTACTTCACTTTGCATCAGTTCATATAAGTCTTTCCATGTTCTTCTGAGAACATCCTCCTTATTAGTCCTTATGGCACAATAGTATTCCATTATAATCATATACCACATCTTGTTCAGCCATTCCCCAACAAATGGGCACTCTCTTGTTTTCTATTCCCTGACACCAAAAAAAGAGCTGATACACACACACACACACACACACACACACACACATATTTGTGCATGTAAATCCCATTTTCTTTGATCTCTTTAGGATACATATCTAATAATGGTAATCCTGGATCAAAGAGTATGCACAGTTTTAGAAGCCTTGGAGGAGAGATCCAAATTGCTCTCCAGAATGGTTGGATGAGTTCACTACTCCAACAGTGGTTGGAAAAAGAGGGCATGATGGTCTCTGATTGTCTAAAAAAATTAAAGAAAGTGGGGCAGCTGGGTGACTCCATGAATTGAGAGTCAAGCCTAGAGATGGGAGGTCCTAGGTTCATTTCTGGCCTCAGACACTTCCTATCTGTGTGTCCTACATAAGTCACTTAACCCTCATTGTCCAGCCCTTACTGCTCTTCTGCCTTGGAATCAATATATAGCATTTATTCTAAGATGGAAGGTAAGAGTTAAACAAACAAACAACTAAGGAATGATTTTATGTTGGAATTCACCGAGGAGAACAGTGTGGGGGTCAGTTCTATGCTTAAAGAAAATCCAATTAGCATCTACTTGAAGGTTGGATCAGAGTGAGGAAAGTGTGAAAGAGAATTTAAACTCTCTTTGTCTATTTTAAGTTAATCAATTAAAAACTTGAAGTGCCCCACCTCTCACAGTTAGCCATTAACACTTAGTAAGAATCTTTTACTAGAAAAGGAAGTCCATACCCTAAAAGACCATAAGCACAGTCCCCCCTTTTCTGCACCCAGCCCCACACAGTGCTAGCCAAATTGGGAGACCGTGATTGATTCCTGAGATGTGATGAGGAGAACTGATGGATGAAGAAAATTGTGTATAAGTGGGAACCTCTGAGACGCTGGGGTTCTTTTGCAGCCTTTTGTCTCATGGGCGTGAGCTCTGCTGAGATTCTTAGCAGTTTTTTGACTCCTCAATGGATTGAGCTCTTAGATGGCTCGCCGTCTTTTGTGGCTTCAGATTTTGGCTTCAATTTCTTTTCTTTTTAAATATCTCTTCCTCTGATATGATGTTAATTAACTTTTGAGGGTAAATTTGTTTCATTTTGTATTTTTATTCTTAGTTGCTCAGGATTTGGCACATAGTAGGCTCTCAAGGCTGAATCCATGAATTATATTTGTGACTTCAAAATTAGAAAATTGAAAGAAAGAAGAAAGTCCTTCATAGTAAAGATTTTAAAATATTGTAACTGGTACCATTGTTTTATTTCCTATATACACCTAACATAAAGCTGTTCGAAAATGGCATGTCCTCATGCAAGAAGACTTGACAAATTGAGAGCAAAAGCATAGAAGAAAATGTAAATTATGACAGAGGCAAAATGGGGAAAATGACCATCTTTTAAATATGAATATATCTCTGAATACCTGAAGACAGAGACAAGGATAGCAGAAGGGCTTCTGAGTACCACTTTCAAGTCCACAGATTGCTAAATGACATTGTGGTTAGAGAAGTGAGCCTGTAGTAAAGAAAACATATGTTCAAACCCAGGCTCAGACTTTAGTGTGACTATACAAATATGTATGTCTGCCCGAGGTTCCTCAATACAACATAGGAATAATAATCATTCCTATCTCACAAGGTTGTTGTGAGGATCAAATGAAATATTATTTGTACTTTTCTTAGTGGCTAGTATTTGATAGTAATAGATACTTAATAAATGCTTATTTCCTTGATTCTTTTCCTCCTCACTTCCTTCCTTCTCTTCTCCTTTTATTCTTCCTTATACATTTCCTCCCCTCCTTCCTTTCCTCCTTTTTCTCTCTTCCCTCCTTTCTTTTCTGTTCTACTTCCTTCCATCATTCCTTTCTTCCTTCTTTTGCCTTTCCACCATTCCCTAGATGGCATCCCTTTGCCAACCTATGGAACTCAGCATTTCTTTGCCTGATGAATCAAGCAGGTACTGTGGACCAAGCAAATATTACCCCTTCTTTGTATCCTTGGATATCTGAAACACTATTGTAGTTATGCCTTCATAGATGTCTGGAAGAATCAGTCAAAGCATATCTGCACCTTCTCCAAAATGGGTGTGCATAAATGATTAAGAAAGCATCAACCCCTCCATTACTTCATTCATCCTCCCCAGAAGGTGCTTGAAAAATAGACAAACAGATAGAACAAATGAATGCTTTTGATTAAGCACTGATCAAAGCCCTTGACTTGATTGCTTTCGAGTTTATCATATATATACTATCCTCTTAGGTCTTGCTGGCTTTCCATTATTCTGTGCTGCTTGATTCTGAGATTTAATCACATTTTTAAAGCTTGAGTTGTATTTAGCAGCTTCTTCAGTTTTCTAGATATCCTGAGTTAAAGGGAAAAGCACTTGGATAATATAGAGCAAGTATTTCTCATAGGATACTTAGGACTCCAATTTATAGATCCTAGCATTTGCACAGAAGTTTTAGAGGAAATGGAGTTTCATTAACAAGCCAGATCAAATGGAAATGGGGGTTGGGAAGATCTACAATTTAGTAAGAGATTCCTATATCACTGAATATTCGAAGGTGTATGTCTGCCCATCTTATTTTAACACAATTAAATAGTTAAGATCCTAGAGATCAAAGCCCAGTGAAAAGTTTAAATGAAAACACTGCCCCCCTCCCACCACAGTTTTCAGGGAAAGAGTCCTATGAGTGCTCATAAGTCCTCAATGGGTGCCATTTAAAATAGGGCTCAAGGTAATTAATTTTCTATTATACTTCTAGGAGGCAGGTACCTCTTAGAGTACAATGTTAGTTTTAGACCTGGAATTAAATCAAAACTTTGTCCTTTGGAACTATACAGAATTTCCATGTCATAGTTATTGAAACTAAGATTTTTGGAATAATGTTTGGGCTATATAAACAACCTCAGATGTTCTAATTCTGACTTTCTTGTTACTGTACTATGATTATTATTTTCAACGAAGTTCATTTTGAGCCAGCCTATTGGCTGAGATTAGGGGTAAAGACAATAGAAATAAAAATACACCTCTCTAAAGTTCAATCTTCCAAAGCCACTCAAATGATCATACTTTGTCCTTATTATCTAGCTACTTCTCTAGTAATCTAGCTACTTCTCTTCTTTTTTGAGTTTTAGGAATAAATGCTTTGAGGTTGAAATTTTTGTTAATATTTTAATGAGCCCTAATCTATGTGATTATACCCAATGATTATGAGTAACCAATAGTCAATCAGCCTTAGTTTTTAAAATGTATTTACCAAGTAGTATAATAAATACAATTAAAAAAAAAACACTTTCCCACCTCTCTTCTGCCCCCCTCCAAAAAATAAACACAGTGCATATTTTCCCCAAAGTTCTTGCAGAATCTAAAGGAAAATGAGATTAACAGTGGAACATTGTGTTAACCACACCCCAAAAAATAGCCAATAAAGAAATTAAGAAGATGAATAGAATTTTAGAATAAATTAGATTTGATAGACCTCTAGAGAAACCTGATTAGGAATAGAATCAAATATACATTTTTCTCAACAATACATGACACCTTCCCCAAAATTTATCATATAATAGCACATAAAAGCCTCACAAAAAAGCAGAAAAGTAGAAATATTAAATGCATCATTTTCAGATCACCATGCTATAAACATTACATTGAACCAAAGGTTGAAGAAAAAAAGATTAAAATTAATTGCAAACTAAATAAACTTATCCTAAAGAATAAGCAGGTCAATAAACAAATCATAGAAATAATCAATAATTTCATTAATGATTATGACAACAAGGAAACAACATACCAAAATTTTAGGGATACAACTAAAGCAGTTACTTGAAATGCTTACACAAATAAAATAGAGGAAGAGCAGTTCATTGAATTGGGCATGCAGATTAAAAAAATTAGAAAAAGAACAAATTAAAATTACCACTTAAACACTCAACTAGAAATCAAAAGAAAGATTAATAAAATTCAAAGTAAGAAAACCATTGAATCAATAAATAAGACAAGGAGCTGGTATTATGAAAAATAAAATAAATAATTCCTTGGCTAATTTGGTCATAGATCATGTGTGGGAAAGGGGAGTAAAGCAAAGATCCTGGAAGTCCTTTTTTCTGAAAGTGTTTTTTCTCTCCTTTGTGAGACCAGTCTGAAGTTCCACCATATGTATGAGGTATCTTTCTTCTAAGCTTTTCATAGTATCCTAATGTTTCCTTTTGTTGACATATTTTGTTTGTCATTGGCTTCCATTTCATCCATTGCTGTCAGTCACTGATATTATGGGGACATTGTTATTATATCATTAAGAATCTGACTCTTTAAACCCTTCAGAGTTTACTCATGTCATCTATGATCAAGGTATTTAGGGAGGCAGGAGGGAAGAAGGAGTCTCTAAGTGATTACCTCCTTGGAGTATAGATGGAATGTCCTCTTATCACCAAGATAACCCAATATTGCTCTGCTGAATTCCAGATTGGCTTGCTTTGTTATTCAAAATTCCCAGATTGTGACTGAATATATTCAGTCAGTCCCCCTTCTTATGTAAGATAATTTCATTTCATCCAATAGTTGGAATTATTCTATTCCTTCCTAATTTTTATTAGCTATATCATTTGAACTTACTTCAATGCCCTTGCTTGATCCCTTGTTTCAGTAGAGATATTCTCATCTGCTAATTTAAGAATCACATGTAGTATGTTAATAGTATTTGGTAGTGGTCCATTCATTACTTGGGCATAAATTGTTTCCCAGAATCTCTGTGAGATCAGGAGGTCAGGTATGATTATTGCCATTTGGAAGTCTTGCCTCTTTCAAAATGTCTTCATTGTTTACAAACTGGTCTCTTCCTCTCATATACTGTTTTACTTTATGCCTCCCTGTGCCCTTGCATGTAATTATATTGGCCTACTTGCTTTCTCTCACATATATGTGCCATCTCCTGACTCCTAACATTTGCACTGGATAGACCCCATGAATAGTGGATGATCCCTCCTCATAAACTTTTGGCTTCCCTAGGATCCCTTAAGATTCCATTCAAATCCTGCCTTCTATAAAAAGGCTTTCCCATTTCCACCTTAAATTCTTATGCTATTGCCTTCCTTCTTAGATTACCTTCCATTTTCACTGAATAGCTTAATGTAAATAGCCATTATATATTATCTCCACCCACCAAAATGTTGGCTTCTTGAAGGCATGAAGATATATTTATTTGTCTCTTTTTCCATTTTTCATAGGTACAGTGCTTAGCATAGTTCCTGGCATATAATAAGAACTTGAAAAATGGTTGTTGACTGACTGATCTTCCCAAAGTCTCACAACCAGTGAAATTTGGAAGCAGGATTTTAACTCAGATCTTGCCAATTTTTAAAATAACACCACAAAACTTTAAAGAGAAATTAAAAGAATAAGAACATCATTGGCCATCATTGACTATCTTCCACTTCTTCCAGATCTGTAACCTCTACCTACCCGCTCCAGAGAGATGATCACTTTAGGAAACCCTAAAGGAATAAGCTCTAGTAGGGATGTTAAAGGCAACCAAAAGAAATAGAGCAAGCTATCTGTACTGGAGCAAGGACACATATGGTTTCTTTCCCCTAGCACATCAATGTCAAAAGTAAAATATATTTAAACCTCAAATAGTCAAAGGAAGCACAATTTCCCCCAGAACGACACAGGACTATTATCTGGGTCATCTTTCTCTGACCATCTCAGAAATATTTGTGGGTTGGATTGAAGTTCAATTTTAGGGAAGATGAGAGGAGTGTTGTTAGGGACTGAGCTGAATTTAGTAAAATCTATAAATTAAGCTATCTGCCAGGGATTCTATCTTCTATCTTCTAATGACTGACTCAGATATAATACAATGCCGCATCTGTGATGCCCCACAAGACAATGATAGACCACCTATGGAAGGTGGTGGGTAACCACTAATCTGGACAAAGGAAACCATCATTTCTTTTTGCCTAAATTAGATGAAAAACTTCATCATCCAACTTTAAAACAAAGCAGGATTTGACTATTTCCTAAATTATATTGTGAGCATTCCTTTTCTTCCAGGCTACTGAAAATGGATAGAGCAAAGATAAGGCAGACAGGATTGATCAGTGGGCTCTAGACATTGCCATTCTGGCCAGGTGGGGAATGTGTTTCCCTTTACAGTCCATTTCCAAAGCAAATTACTCTGTTATATTGGCTTTCTCATTCACACATATGGAATTACTTAGTAAATTGCCACTATGAAGATTTGTCTCTTAGGAAAATAAAAATGAAAAGTCTAGAATTGTATTACAAGTTATTGGAAAATATAATATAGATCCAAGCTTGCTTAATATTTTTATTGCAGAGAAAAATAAACAAATATATGTCTTGTCATTTCTTATTAAATCTTTACCAAGAGACTCCATTCCAAAAATTTTTGACTCTCTTGTTTCATATCTTTTAATTCTATAAGTCAAAGTATAAACTAATACCTTGATATGCTTAAGATATATCCTTCTACATCAGAAAGAACAATTATCTCTAGCAAGAATTACAGGGGAATCCTTACAGTAAATCCTGCTCAGTGCCTCTCTCTGTGAAATAGGGGCTGTGAATGTTTCTGAAGAAGACCCAGAATTTCAGTCAGAGAAACAATGTCCCCCGTTTAAAACCACTTTAGAGTCAATCATTGGCATTACCCAACAGAGGATACCTCTTTAATTCCATTCAAAATAATTTACTTTTCAAGAAATGCTGTTTTAAGGGAGTTTTACCTGTGAAATTTCCCACGGCAGAGACTCTATGGAATGTGTCTCCAGAGGTGCTCAGTTTACTAGTATTTATTATTGCACACTATTCCCCCAAATCCATACTACATTCCAGTTAAACTAGTCTTTTTTATGTTCTAGAAATTTGCATTTCATTTTCACCTCTACTCCTTTGTATAGGCTATCCAAAGAATGGATTCTCTACTCCTCTGTGTTTTTTAGAATCCCTAGGTTCCTCTAAAGTTCCATTACTTGCCATTTGGGGCATGCGATGGGGTGTCCTGGGAGAATCAGTACCTTTGGTTTGAGGACTTCCTAAGCCCTTTTTAGAGTTGTTCATTCACGTTTGGTGTCCACCTTTCACACAAATCTCACTTGTGGTTCCAAGAAGGTAGCATGCTCAGCGGCCACTCTCTGGTAAAACCTTTTCACAGATGGACCAAACCAAGGGGAGGG